>NC_067475.1:40751602-41058477 GCF_947179515.1 Apodemus sylvaticus | reverse complement strand
TAAGGTACTTAAAAATGTTTATGGTCAACATTGTATATATTTATATAAATTTTAAAGGTTTTGTATATGGGATTTTCTATTTATATAGTTTCTATTTGTATATATTGAGATAATTTATTTAATATGCTTTTATATAAATAAAGGTGATTGGGAATTGAGCCGATCACATTTGTATCTTCCGTTTATTATTTACTCCTTGGTTTTTGTATTAGGTGACTCTGTTGCTGTAACAGTTGACCCCCTCAGTCTTGGTGGCTTACAAACAATATATACTTTTCACTTACACTACATGTTCGTGAATGTTGGTAGGTGGTAGTTCCTAACAGTGTCTTCTCATTGCAATTCCCAAAACAAAGCAGGTGTCTCTATTGGATCAGAGCAAAGGTGAACACACACACACACACACACACACACTCACATGCACACACACACACACACATGCATACACACAGACACACGCGCGCACACACACCCTGAAAAACCAAATGAAAGCAAAACAGGCAGCTGCACCTTCAACGTTTAAGCCACTTTTTAAAAATCACTTTTTAAATCATAATTCCATAAATAAAATCGTAATTCCATCATTTCCCCCTTTCCCTTTCCTCCCTCCAGTCCCTCCCATGTAATCCTGCCCCTTGATCCTTGGACTCATTCAAATTCATAGTCTCAACACTTCTGCTCCTTTCTTAGGTTCACAGGGCCAAACAAGTCATATGACCAAGGCTGACAAGACTGGCCTACTGAGAGAGACCGGAAGCCTCAGGGCAGGGATGTAATTTTACTGAGGAGGAAGAAAATGCTGTAATCTAGTAAGAACGGTTTTTCCCCAAAGTCACTCACTTGCTTTGTGGAGGCTCTAAGAGACCTGCCTGTTGTTGTTGTTGTTGTTGCTGCTGTTGTTGTTGTTGTTGATTAAAAACTGGAAGGATCAGGCTGGTGAGATGGCTCGGTGGTTAAGAGCACCAACTGTTCTTCCTTCCGGAGGTCATGAGTTCAAATCCCAGCAACCACATGGTGCCTCACGACCACCGGTAACGAGAAACAAATGAAAAACCTTTGGGCCAGACCAAACAGGGGCCAGAGCCAGTGGGCCGGAGCAGGAGGGAGAAGGGAAGAGGGAAAACTGTATATATTAAAGCCTAAAATGCCATTTAAAATAATAAAAGTGGAAGGATCAAGTTAGACCCCATGTGGGGAAACTAAACACAAGGACTTGGTCATGCTGAGTTGACTCAGTGACTTCTAAAATGGAGAAACTGAGCGAGTCCTTCAGATGCAGCAAAAGTCTTCTCTGTACAGAACGACAGTCTGAAGAGGATGACGAGGTTCTGAGCTGGCTGCTGGGCTAACCTGCTCTGGCTCCCCTCTGGGGAAGGCTGGGGTTGCCAGCAGCCCTCCTAACTGCTCGGTTTTGTTTACTCTATAACAAACATGCTCTCGGTCGGTCTGCCCCACTGCGGGGGCTGAACCTGCTTGTACCAGGGCAGCTTTAGATACCATAGCAACCGGTGTGTGCAGCGGAGTTCGGAAAGAGAAAAGCCAGGCGGTTGCTCTTGTCCTCAGAGAAGGGGCCTTAGCCCTTATCTTGAGTTCCTGCTCACGTGTCTTAGCCAGGACAAAGAGCTCCGTGTACCACACGGAGGGCAAAGCGGGCTACAGGAGCTCAGGCCTGACCTTGCGTTTCTCTGCCAGGAATAATTATAGCATTATGTAATTCCCTAGCTTCATAATCTAAGGAATTTGAATTATCTGCAGACTGAAAGCAGGTCTGGATATAATAAGGTACCCAGCTGTGAACAGCGGGAGGAAGTCGTTATAGATGCGGTGTGGCCGTGATGCAGAGATCAGAAGGTTCTGCTCCCAACGTTACTGCTGCACAAGGCGCCCCCTCTCCTCACAGTGGACCTTAAACAGCCGCTCTTAAATCAACACAATGGGCTCTGCAGCCGAACTGCTGCCCTCTAGTGGGCCACACTGAGCGTCTCCCTACCTGTGCTGGGCCCGATCAAGCTTAGTATTAATACTAAACTTGAATGCTCTCTACAGATAAGGTTTCCATCTTAAATTGCTGTTTGGTGTATATGTAAGAAACTGGAATTTTTGGAGTCTGAGTCGCAGTATCTTAAACAATCATCTTGCCCCCTCAGGGAAAACTCATTTCCAAAGGCCCTCTCTGCGTGCTCCAGGACATCTGCATTTAACAAGCTATCTTTTCCCAACTGTGGCCTCCCTGGTTTTTTCTTTATTTTAATCTTGGCTTTAATACAGTGGGATCAATCTTATTTGAGAAGACACTCTTTCCAATGACTAGTATGTACATTTGTTTAACATAGCAGGAGCCCTTATTAATCATACACAAAAGGATGCTCTCACTGGGTGGTGCATACAGATGATCTGTGCAGCAAAATGAGGAGACAATTTTGGGATGTGACAGACTTCTGGAATATGCGTCACCACATGCCACCACCAGTGACATTTCACTGGAAATCCAACTAATCATTTAAGCAAGCTGGAGCTGGGTTTTCTGGTCCCTGTGATCAAGCCTTCTGTTCTTTGTAGTTAAAAAAAAATAACCAAAACTCACATTGTATTATCACTAATATGGAAGTTAAGCATAAAGGTAGAAGCCACCTAAGGTGGTTTGAATGAGAACGGCCCCATGGGCTTATGTGTTCAAATGCATGGTTCCCGGTTGCTGGGATTATTTGGGAAGGACTGGAGATATGGAGATATGGTTAGGTTAGCACGTGGGGCCTTGTTGGAGTGTGCTGTTGGGGTTGGGCTTTAAAGCTGAAAAGCCTGTGCCACTCCCAGTGTGTTCTCTCTCTCTCTCTCTCTCTCTCTCTCTCTCTCTCTCTCTCTCTCTCTCTCTCCCCCTCCCTCCCTCCCTCCCTCCCTCCCTTCCCCCCATCTCTGCCTCATGCTTGTGAATCAAGGTCTCAGTTACTGCTCCAGCTCCATGCCTGCCCGCCTTCCCACTGCCGTGCTCCTCACCGTGATGTTCATGGACTCTACTACTACTCTCTGGAACAGATCCCTAAATTAAACAGTGCTCTGTCACAGCAAATGCACCGTGACTAAAACAGCATCTATAACGGCAACTTGAGATGTCAAGAACTCCTAGTATAGATAAATTCTCTTCACGACTCTGCCCCTGAAATCACCCTCTTCTAGCATGGCCTCTCCTTTGCTCGGCTTTTCCTATCAGAATGCATCATTTTCTATCTCAACCCCTTCCCCCCCCCCCCACACTATTTCTCAACTTTAAAAACGGCCTATTCCTTGGACACCATTCTCTGCCCTCTGACTTGTCAATGCCCAGTCGCCCTAGTGCTTGGCCCACCTGCACAAGCAGTTACTCTGGCATTACGTCCAAGCCCAGGGCCTAGCGCCATCTAGTGTACACGCTTTAAGCCTACAACATCTAAGTGTGATGCCTTCTAAATATGTACTGTAGCCCCAACTTGTTTTAAAGTTCAGAGCTGTCATGCTGCTTACACAACAAACCGTCCAAACCATGCGAAGAGAAGCTAATTCCATGCCCCCTTCAAATCTAGTTCTCTCCAATCTTTTCCATTTCAAGAAATGACAGCTTGGCTCAGGCCAAGACCCTGGTGTAATCATTAACGCCTCTTCCCTTTCCCAGGCCCCTTCAGTCTAAGGGAAGTTGGCCAGCACGTTGGTTAAACAAGATTCCAGTTGCAACAGTCACTCCCCCGACTTCAGCCTTCACTACGCACCTCATTACCCCATGTTCCCGCCATGATCTTCACCACAGGGCACAGAGCCCAAGGACACGGCTATCACAGCATGCTGGGTTTTGTTTTGTTTTGTTTTGTTTTTTTGTTTTTTTGTTTGTTTGTTTTTTTGGTTTTTGGTTTTTTTGGATTTGGTTTTTTCGAGACAGGGTTTCTCTGTATAGCCCTGGCTGTCCTGGAACTCACTCTGTAGACCAGGCTGGCCTTGAACTCAGAAATCCACCTGCCTCTGCCTCCCAGAGTGCTGGGATTATAGGCATGCGCCACCACCGCCCTACTGACATGCTAATTTTTAAGACTCCGTTTTTTAAATTTAGGCCCCATGCCCACCCCTGTTCCCTATTTGACAGCAGGAATCATTCCAGGCATGCCAGCGATCCCCCACTGCTGGGTGGCTTTTCCTAAGGGCTATGAAGCAACATCTATTCACTGCAGACAGGACACCAGTGACAGAACAAAGAAACAAGTCCCCCTGCTGCTGGCTTATTTTAGGTCAACCTGACAGAAGATAGAATTACTCGAGAAGAGAGAAAATGCCTCTGTAAGATCAGGCAGGCGACGGGCAAGCCTGTACAGCATTTTCTTCATAAGCGGTTGATGGGGGCAGGGCCAGCTTGCTGTGGGTGGGATATTCCTGCGATGGTGGTCCTAGGGTTTATTTTTTAAAAAAAGAAAAAAAAAGCACGCAGGCTGAACAAGCCATGGGGAGCAAGCCAGTAAGCAGCACCCCTCCATGGCCTCGGCATCAGCTCCTGCCTCCAGGTTCCCGTCCCCCTAGTTTGAATTGCCCTGACTTCTTCTAGTGACCTACAATTCTGGACACGTAAGCCAATAAACCCTCTCCTCCCCATGTTACTCTTGGTCATGGTGTTTCAGCACAGCAATATTAACCCTATCTAAGACACATCTAAATGTAGTGCTGAACCAAGGAGTTTAACCGGGATGACGTAGAGCGTGGGTGGGGGTGACTCACAGAAGCCTGGGCAATTTTCTGGGCGCTGCACCACTGATGCGGAGCACCCGTCCAAGCATGCAGCAGGAGGGAAGGGAGGCGCCCTGTGCACCCTCCCTCACCTCCACGGAGAATGCTAGTGGCTCAGGTTCAAGATTCCCCTGCGGGTAATCAGAGCTGCAGTGATTTGAGGGTTAACAGTTACATCAGGCTCGGAGGCAGAGTTCCACAGTGACCACCATCGCCCCCTTCTAACGCCCTCTTCTTCCTTAGCTTAGGTGGCACCTTCCTAGTCTGAGGAGGAGTGGATGGATCAGTTTATCTGATGCCACAGTCCTTTCCGGGTGTGATCCATGTCCTAGTCCTGACTGACCATCCCGTCACAGGGAACCGCACTCCTAGCTGCCACCTTCCTTCCCGAGACAAGGGCCACAGAACCGCTGCTGCTGCCGCTGACCGGGCGGGAGAAGAGTCCAGAGTGAAAAGTCAGACTAGCGAGAAGCAGTCCACATCTCAAAGGATGTCCTTCCACCGCTTCACCCAGAGAGGGGACTCACAGGTCCCTCCCATCAAAGTCCCGAGATCTGCAATAGTTTACCTAACTCGTGCTCTTAAAATAACATGAAGTTTTAAAACAATGGTGCTTGACTCCTTGCTCAGAGTTTTGTGGGGGAAAAGCCGGTGAGACTTCTTTCTCCTTCCCTCGGCCGCATGCTACATAGCAAGCTGACGTCCTGAGATTCCTGCTTGCCCCGCTGTTTTTGCTCTGCATGCAGAGGCCCACTTGTCTACGGTTTTATCTCATTCCCCTTTATCGGCTAAGCCGTGCCACTTGGTTTTAAAGGGAAGCTGCTCGCTGGCCGAGATGAAATCCTGTGTACAGCTCCGGCTGCCTGGGTTAATTCTGCTCATCTGCCAGCACGCTTTCAAGTCATTCCTCACCTTCTTCCAACGTCAGCGAATCCAACCTTGTTCCAAGCTGCCCCCAGATGAGCGGCCCCTGTGTCACCCAAGAAACACTTACTTAACCAGAGGCCTTTGACAAGAAGCTCTGAAAACCGTTCTAAAGCGTCCAGTTTGAGGCCCGATCTGTTAACAAGTGCAGTCATCACAGCGTTTACCATTTACCTCTCAAGGAGGCTGGCTGGGGTGGTTACAGACCACAACAGGCATTCCCGACCTTCGGAGAAGTCAGAATGCAGCCACTTCTGAACTCAACACAAATTAAAAGCAGGAAACGCATGATAAAATCCTGTGCAGACTGCACACTCCGGCAAAGGTCTGTCACGCAGGCACTTGTGGGACTGGCCCTACGGAACAGAAAGGATCCCAAGAGCAGGGTTTTGTTTTGTTTTGTTTTGTAAACTAACTGTTCTGAAGATCTTCATCTCGTGGCTGAGTGGGTAAAAGCATTTGCAGCTCAAGTCTAGGGCCGGAGTTCCATCCTGAGACCCCAGTAAAAGGGTAGGAGAGAGCCAACTCCACAAATCTGGCCTCTGACCACACGTGCACACTCATACAAACAATAATGAATTCAAAACCATTGATTTCTTTTTTTAAAAAGACCATCTCCTTTTAGCCTGTGACTATATATTAGGAGTGTGTCAATAAACAATTTAGGAAATCATTCTTTTCTGGGGAAAACAAAAGCACTGAACAGGAAACCCAGGAACTGTGAGACTGAGAAAACTGTGATGCGTTTTAAGTTAAACAGTACTCTTTTCCCTCTGAGACAAGATTTCACACGTGCCCGAGCAGTTATCAAACTCATGATCTTCCCGGTTTGGGAATTGCAGGTGTGTAATAAATTTCCAAAAAGAGGCCTAAGGAAACACTGAGAGGTTCCTGACGTACACCCTCATTTTCAAGCACCACCACCACCAAAAAAAAAAAAAGTGCTTTAACATAGTAATCAATCTTGTCTGACAAACATTTCAGGTCAGAGAAAAGAGACAGGACAATTTCCCCTCACACAGACAGCAGTGTCTTGACCATGATGACAGGTAGCGCCATCTATGGTTCCCAAGAAGCATAGACAACTAACTGGACAAGAACACTCAGGCTAAATTATAAAATTACTAAAAAGTCCATAAATGAAAGAGACAAAACGCTACACCCATAAATGATTACCAATGAAAACCCACGAGGGAGGAGGTGGCCAGAAGGACTGAGCAGGCTCTATCTCAGGTGCCTGTGACGTCTGTGGCCCATAGCTAGAAGAATCGCACTGTCTATGGGCAGCCTCTTTAGTAAACTGTTTGGAAAACTCGTTTGAAGATGGAATTCTTGAACCAGCCAAACCTGCAGAGGCAGAATCGGAACTTGCAAACACTGTCTATGACACTGGAATTGGAGGGACTGCTCTCTGTGATCTCCCTAACCATGTAACCCACCGTTCCCAATGGCCCTCACCAAGGTGTGGATGAGGGGTATGGGGTGGCCTTTGTGAGGGATATGGGATGGAAGGGGACAGAGCTGCAGACCTGATGAGAGAAACCATTTTTTAAACTTTCTTTAACATTCTTCCTATTGTAATACCTATGAGCTAAGTCCCCAGTTAGCCCCAAAATGACAGCAGTTCATACGCATGTTTTGATGGTGTTGACTTTGCTTATTGCCAATATCAAGGTTTTTAAAACATTTTTAAAAAGATTTATGTATGTGAGTACACTGTAGCTATCATCAGACACACCAGAAGAGGTCACCAGATCCCATTTCAGATGGTTGTGAGCCACCATGTGGTTGCTGGGAATTAAACTCAAGATCTCTGGAAGAGCAGCTGGTGCTCTTAACCGGCTGAGCCATCTCTCCAGGCCTCCCCCGCACCCCCAATTGAGGAACCATTTATTAGCCCCAAAGCAAGCCATTCGTGCATGCTCACAGCAGAGCTGTGACCCCATGATCAGCTTCTCAGAGACATGCGGAGGACTGCAGACCTGACCCACAGCTGTGAGAACAGCAGGCTTCCCTGTTCCGGCCTCAGCGGTGCGTACCCTGCTTCTGCCAGCTCGTGCACTCAGATTCACTCATTTATTCATTGTTAACTCGACATGCCAGACATCATGGATTTTATTTAAATATGGCAGGTATCATCTCAACTCTTACAAACTTGCTAAATTGTAGGGCAAAATGTCAAACAAGTCATTCTAATGGTGTATAAATATTATCACCGAGAGACTGACTGATGGAACTCATAAGAACCATCTATCTCAAACTTGTAAAGGTGTTTTAATATATTATTTGAAAGACAAAGAGTTCACCAGAAGAAGGGGAAGAGGGAACACCTGACCTGAAGCATTCAAACTGCACCTTGGGCACAGGTTATACGATGTAAATAGGTCTCATCAAATCTGGGCTTCTGCATTATTTTGTACATTCCTAGTAGGACACTGCCTAAATGGCTCTGGCTAAAACACAGAGTGGGGACAGTGAATACAACAAAAATGGAAAACAAACAAGAAAATTGGGGACAAAACTTAAGTATTGATAATACATATATTTTTGACATAGTCAAATGAACTTTTATTGTTACATAACAAAAGATAGTCATAAGTCAACATAGTCACCAAACATGTTAGTGGGGACATCAGGTAATGGGTTAAAGAAAGGAGGGAAATCTCTGCTGTGGATCTCAGATACTATCTGATGACATTTTACTATCCCCCAAGTGCCCAGGATGGGGACTAGAGAAGCCCAAGATAATTTTTTTCATGAATAATATATTTGCTTTTATTTATTTTTATTTCATTTTTATTATTATTTTCTATATTCTTTGCTTACATTCTAAATGATTTTCCCTTTCCTGGTTCCTCCCTCCCCATAAGTCCCATAAGCCCTCTTCCCTCCACCCATTCCCTGATCAACCTCTTCCCACTTCTCTGTCCTGATAATTCCCTACACTGCTGCATCAAGCCTTTCCAGGACCAGGGCCCTCTCCTTCTTTCTTCTTGGGAATGATTTGATATGTGAATTGTGTCTTGGGTATTCAGAGCTTCTGGGCCAATATCCAATTATCAGTGACTGCATTCCATGTGTGTTCTTTTGTCATTGGGTTACCTCACTTAGGATGATATTTTCCAGATCCAACCATTTGCCTAAGAATTTCATGAATTCACTGTTTTTAATTGCTCAGTAGTATTCCATTGTGTAAATATACCACATTTTCTGTATCCATTCCTCCATTGAGGGACATCTGGGTTCTTCCCAGCTTCTGGCTATTATAAATAAGGCTGCTATGAACATAGTGGAGCATGAGTCATTGCATGCCGGGGAATCCTCTGGGTATATGCCCAGGAGTGGTATAGCAGGGTCCTACAGAAGTGTTATACCCAGTTTTCTGAGGAACCCCCAGACTGATTTCCAGAGTGGTTGTACCAACTTGCATTCCCACCAGCAGTGGAGGAGTGTTCCTCTTTCTCCACATCCTCGCCAACATCTGCTGTCTCCTGAGTTTTTAACCGTAGACATTCTGACTGGTGTGAGGTGAAATCTCAGAGTTGTTTTGATTTGCATTTCCCTAATGATTAATGATGCCAAACATTTCTTAAGATGCTCCTCAGCCATTCGAAGTTCTTCAGGTGAAAATTCTTTGTTTAGCTCTGTACCCCATTTTTAATCGGGTTATTTGGCTCTCTGGAGTCTAACTTCTTGAGTTCTTTGTATATATTGGATATTAGCCCTCTGTCGGATATAGGGTTGGTGAAGATCTTTTCCCAATTTGTTGGCTGCTGTTTTGTCCCCTTGACAGTGTCCTTTGCCTTACAGAAACTTTGTAATTTTATGAGGTCCCATTTGTCGATTCTTGATCTTAGAGCATAAGCTATTGGTGTTCTGTTTAGGAAATTTCCCCCTGTGCCCATGTCCTCAAGGGTCTTCCCCAGTTTCTTTTCTATTAGTTTCAGTGTGTCTGGTTTTATGTGGAGGTTCTTGATCCACTTGGAGTTGAGCTTAGTACAAGAAGATAAGAATGGATCAATTCGCATTCTTCTGCATGCTGACCTCTAGTTGAGCCAGCACCATTTGTTGAAAAGGCTATCTTTTTTCCACTGGACGGTTTCAGCTCCTTTGTCAAAGATCAAGTGACCATAGGTGTGTGGGTTCATTTCTGGGTCTTCAATCCTATTCCATTGATCTACCTGCCTGTCACTGTACCAATACCATGCAGTTTTTAACACTATTGTTCTATAGTATTGCTTGAGGTCCGGGATACTGATTCCCCCAGAAGTCTTTTACTGTTGAGAATAGTTTTAGCTATCCTGAGTTTTTTGCTATTCTAGATGAATTTGAGAACTGCTCTTTCTAACTCTATGAAGAACTGAGTTGGGATTTTGATGGGGATTGCATTGAATCTGTATATTGCTTTTGGCAAGATGGCCATTTTTACTATATTAATCCTGCCAATCCACAAGCATGGAAGATTTTTCCATTTTCTGAGGTCTTCTTTGATTTCCTTCTTCAGAGATCTGAAGTTCTTGTCATACAGATCTTTCACTTGTTTGATTAGAGTCACACCAAGATACTTTATATTGTTTGTGGCTATTGTGAAGGGTGTCATTTCCCTAATTTCTTTCTCAGCCTGTTTATCCTTTGAATATAGGAAGGCTACTGATTTGCTTGAGTTGATTTTATAACCAGCCACTTTTCTGAAGTTGTTTATTAGCTGTAGGAGTTCTCTGTTGGAGTTTTTTTGGGTCACTTAAGTATACTACCATATCATCTGCAAATAGTGATAGTTTGACTTCTTCCTTTCCAATTTGTATCCCTTTGACCTCCTTATGTTGTCTAATTGCTCTAGCTAGGACTTCAAGTACTATATTGAAAAGATATGGAGAGAGGGGGCAGCCTTGTCTAGTCCCTGATTTTAGTGGAATTGCCACAAGTTTCTCTCCATTTAGTTTGATGTTGGCTACCGGATTGCTGTATATTGTTTTTACTGTTTAGGTATGGGCCTTGAATTACTGTTCTTTCCAAGACTTTTAGCATGAAAGGATGCTGAATTTTGTCAAATGCTTTTTCAGCATCTAATGAAATGACCATGTGGTTTTTTTTTTCTTTGAGTTTGTTTATGTAGTGGATTGCATTGATGGAGTTCTGTATATTGAACCATCCCTGCATTCCTGGGATGAAGCCTACTTGATCATGGTGCATGATCGTTTTGATGTGTTCTTGGATTCGATTGGCAAGAATTTTATTGGGTATTTTTGCATCGATATTCATAAGAGATATTGGCCTGTAGTTCTCCTTCTTTGTTGGATCCTTACATGGTTTTGGTATCAGCGTAATTGTGACTTCGTAGAACGAGTTGGGTAGTGTTACTTTTGTTTCTATTTTGTGGAATAATTTGAAGAGTATTGGTGTTAGGTCTTCTTTGAAGGTCTGATAGAATTCTGCACTAAAACCATCTGGACCTGTGCTTTTTTTGGTTGGAAGACTTTCTATGACCCCTTTTATTTCTTTAGGGGTTATGGGACTATTTAGATGATCTATTTGATCCTGATTTAATTTTGGTATTTGGTATCTGTCTAGGAAATTGTCCATTTCCTCCTGATTTTCCAGTTGTGTTGCATATAGGCTTTTGTAGTATGATCTGATGATTTTTTTGAATTTCCTCAGTTTCTGATGTTATAACAATCTCCCCTTTCATTTCTAATTTTGTTAATTTGGATACTTTCTCTGTGTCCTTTGGTTAGTCTGGCTAAGGGTTTATCTATCTTGTTGATTTTCTCAAAGGACCAGCTCCTGGTTTTGTTGATTCTTTGTATGGTTCTCTTTGTTTCTACTTGATTGATTTCAGCCCTAAGTTTGATGATTTTCTGTCTTCTACTCCTCCTCGGTGAATTCGCTTCTTTTTGTTCCAAGGCTTTCAGGTGTGTCATTAAGCTGTTAGTGTATGCTCTCTCCATTTTCTTTTTGGAGGCACTTAGGGCTATGAGTTTTCCTCTTAGCATTGCTTTCATTGTGTCCCATAGATTTGGGTATGTTGTGCCTTCATTTTCATTAAATTCTAAAAAGTCTTTGATTTCTTTCTTTCTTTATTCTTTGGCCAAGGTATCATTGAGTAGAGTATTGTTCAACCTCCATGTGTATGTGGGCTTTCTGTTGTTTTTGTTGCTATTGAAGACCACTCTTATTCCATAGTGAATTAGTTCAATCACTTATATGGGATTAGTTCAATCTTCTTATATTTGTTGAGGTCTGTCTTCTGACTAATTATATGGTCGATTTTGCCATGAGGTGCTGAGAAAAAAAGGTATATTCTTTTGTTTTAGGATGAAATGTTATATATATGGATGCCCTTGCATTTGGAGCATAGATGTTCAGAATGGAGAGTTCTTCTTGATGGATTTTTCCCCTTGACCAGTAAGAAGTGTCCTTCCATGTCTCTTTTGATGACTTTAGGTTGAAAGTCAATTTTATCTGATATTAGAATGTCTACTCTGGCTTGTTTCCTATGACCATTTGCTTGTAAAATTGTTTTCCAGCCTTTTACTCTGAGGTAGTATTTGTCTTTGACACTGAGGAGTGTTTCCTGTAAGCAGCAGCAAAATGTAGGGTCCTGTTTACGAATCCAGTCTGTTAGTCTATGTCTTTTTATTGGGGAATTGAGTCCATTGATGAAAAGAAATATTAAGGATTAGTGATTATTACTTCCTGATATTTTTGATATTATTTTTATATTTGAGTGGTTATCTTCTCTAGGGTTTGATGAAGGAAGTTTACTATCTTGCTTTTTCCAGGGTGTATTTTCCCTCCTTGTATTGGTGTTTTCCACCTATTATCCTTTGTAGGGCTGGGTTTGTGGAAAGATATTGTGTAAATTTGGTTTTATCATGGAATATCTTGGTTTCTCCATCTATGGTGATTGAGAGTTTTGCTGGGTATAGTAGTCTTGACTGGCATTTGTGTTCTCTTAGAGTCTGTATGAGATCTGCCCAGGATCTTCTAGCTTTTATGGTCTCTGGTGAGAAGTCAGTGTGATTCTGATAGGTCTTCCTTTATATGCTACTTGGCCTTTTTCTCTTACTGCTCTTAATATTCTTTGTTTAGTACATTTGGGGTTTTGATTATTATGAGACAGGAGGTATTTCTGTTCTGGTCCAGTCTGTTTGGAGTTCTGTAGGCTTCCTGTATATTTATGGGTAACTCTCTCTTTAGGTTAGGGAAGTTTTCTTCCAAAATTTTGTTGAAGATATTTGCTGGCCCTTTTAAGTTGAAAATCTTCACTCTCATCTATACCTATAATCCTTAGATTTGGCCTTCTCATTGTGTCCTGGATTTTCTGGATGTTTTAGGTTACAGGCTTTTTGCATTTTCTTTGACTGTTGAGTCAATGTTTTCTATGTTATCTTCAGCATCTGAGATTCTTTCTTCTATCTCTTGTATTCTGTTGTTGATATTTACATCAATGGCCCTTGATTTCTTCCCAAGGTTTTCTAATCCAAAGTTGTCTCCCTTTATGATTTCTTAGTTGTTTCTACTTCTGTTTCTAGATCCTGGGTGGTTTTGCTCAGTTCCTTCACTTGTTTGTGTTTTCCTGTATTTCTTTAACAGATTTTTGTGTTTCCTCTTTCATGACGTCTGCCTGTTGACTCAATTTCTCCAGCATTTCTTTAAGTGATTTTTGCATTTCCTCTTTATTGGCTTCTATCTGTTGACCCATATTCTCTTTAAGTGGTTTTTGTGTTTCCATTGTAAGGACTTCTAACTTATTCATGTTCCCCTGTATTTCTTTAAGAGATTTATTTATGTCCTTTCTGTGTTCCTCTAACAGCATCATGACCAGTGATTTTAAATCCAAATCTTGTTTATCTGGTGTGTTGGGGTATACAGGACTTGCTGTTGTTGGAGAATTGGGTTCAGATGCTGCCATATTGCCTTGATTTCTGTTAGTAGCATTCCTGCATTTGCCTTTTGCCATCTGGTTATCTCTGGCATTAGTTGGTCCAGGTGTCACTGGCTGGTACTTGAACCTCCTGTGGGCCTGTAAGGCTATTTCCGCACCCCTGGATAACTGGATTTCCCTGGCACAGATTGCTGATGTGCTGCCCTACTCTTGGGTGCCGTTGGAGCCCTAGTGTGCCTTGTCCTAAGCAATGCTATACTCAGGTTGTCTCTGTGTACCTGGTGTTGCCTGTCTGGTAGTGAAGATGGTGGACACTGTGAGGACATCCTCCAAGCACCAATCACTCTGTAGGGCAAACAGCCCAGGACAGGGCTTGCTTCTGGATTTCAAATGCTCTGCTGATGCTGGTTCTTAAATGCCCTGCTTCTTCTGAATAACCTGCTCCTGCTGATTCTCTAGAGAGTATCAAGAAGTGGGATCTTCCCCATGTCAGATGTGGCACAGGTCTCTGGCTGAGCTGGTTGCTTGATCACAGGAGCCAAGATGGTGGTGACCTCGGACCACAGGGCTCTGTCTAACCGCAGGGCTCCCTGTAGGTCAGACGCTCCCCTGCAGGATATGTGCCCAGACAGCTGTAGAGCTGCCCAGCTTCTGCACACAGAAGGAACCCAGGAGGGCTGTGTCCCAAGCGATCTCCCACTCAGGTGCTCCCTGCGCATCCAGCAGAGCTGGCTGCTTGGCCACAGGAACCAAGATGGTGGGGACCTCAGACCACCGGCTCCTTTTAACCGCGGGCCTCCCTGCAGGTCAGATGCTCCCCCGCAGCGGGTCACTCGTGCAGAAGGAACTCAGGCGGGCTGTGTCCTGAGCAATCCTTCACTCTGGTGTCCTCTGCATACCTGGCTGAGCTGGCCCCTTTGTCATAGGAGCCAAGATGGTGGCGACCTCAGACCGCAGGGCTCTGTCTAACTGCAGGACTCCCTGCAGGTCAGACGCTCTCCTGGCAGAGCCTGGCTGCTTGGCCATAGGAGCCAAGACGGTCGCCCAAGATAATTTTGATTCTTTATAGTTTTCAAGTTTCAGTTTATGGTCAGTGGGTCCTCATTCTTTGGGCTTGAGGTGAGGCAGGGGATCATGGAGGAAGCATGTGGTAGGGAACTGTCTACCTCAAAGCTCGATCACAAAATCACATATATTTTTAATATAGGATGACTTGAATTTTCTGAAAGAGGACCATAATGAACATATGAGCCCACAGAAGAAAGTACATTAACATTCCAAGTCTAAGATGCTCTAAAAACATTCCAGAATCATGGCCCATTAGTTTGAGCCTTCTTAGATATACTAAGCTCTAATGCTGCAGAATAAACACATAAAAATATGAATATAGGAACTTTCAAGTACCTCCAGCTAAAAATGAAAAACACTTTGCCCTTCTTTTCCTTCCAAGACCCCAGGAAAAAGGATACTACCCAATACTAAAAAGGCTTGAATCTACAGGGGATGCTTATCTATGGCTTACATAAAAGGGAAGAAAATCTGCCACTGCAGAGCTAACAGGTTGAAACACTAAGACGTGCCAGAGGGGGCAGAGAACATTCTCAGAGTGAGACAGGGCAGCACAGAAGTAGAGACAGAGGAAAGAGGAGGAAGGGTATCCACTGGTAACCGCCACACACAGTCAGAACGCCGGCTCTTCTCAAGAGCAAAGTAAAGAGAATAATGATTGCAGACCTTTAAAGGACAGGCTGGAAAGTCGGCTCCGCAGTTAAGAGCACGTGCACCCCGTCAGGTGGCTCGTAACCACTGTTAACTTCAGTCCCAAGGCATCCAACGCCCTTGTCCAACCTCCAGGAGCACCTGTACTAAAGTGGTATACACACACACACACACACACACACACACACACACACACTATTTCTAAAGAAATGGAGACTGGGGAGATGGCTCTGTGGCTAACTGACCTGAGTTGGATATCCAGCATAGAAATAAAAAGCTGGGCGTGCTGGCATGTGCAAGTTAATCCAGCATCAGGGGGGCTGAGACAGGGAGATATCTGGGACCACAGGCTAGCCAGTCTATCCTAACTGATGAGCTTCAGGTCCCAATGAGAGACCTGGTCTCAAAAAACACACACCCAACAAAACAGAAACCAAACAAACCACAACAAAAACAAACAAACAAAAAGTACTACAAAAATACAAAACCAGATGAAGGGATGCGTACACAGCTCAGTCATAAAGCAAGCATCTTACAAGAGCAAGGCCTTGTGTTTAATCCCTAAAACACATTAAAATACGCGGTAGGTCAGTGCACATGTGTAATCGCACACTGAGGAGTCAGAGACAGAGTATTCCTGTAGCTTGCCAGCCAGCCAGTCTAGTATAAATGGTGCTTTTCAAGCCAATTAGAGTGAATGACTTGACTAGGGAATGTCACCTACAGCTGTCTTCTGGCTTACACGCACGTGTGTATCTGCACATAAGGACACTCACAGAAATGCATGACAAATACATACATACATCATTATATCCAAGGTTAACCTAGTATACACACACTCATTCTCACAATTGTGTGCACATGCACACACAGTAAAATAAATTCTTACTAAATGTATCCCAGCAGAACTTTCCACGAGTAGAATGATCTAGAGACTGTTAGACATACCATAGCTTTTATGTTATGTCTAACATACGCCCTTCCCGGGAAGCCACTGTAGACATGTTCTGCTAAAGGGAGAAATAGACTGAAAAGAGAGGAAGACAGAAGATGTGGAACCTATGAGTTTGGCCTACAGCACAACCAGCCTGGAGTGTTGGAGCCTGTAGAGTAGGGTGGCCTGAGAGAGCATCCGCAGAGGGCCTCAGATTCCAGACAACTGGTTAATTTAGTTAGGGTTACCATTGCTGACCAAATTTGGCTTACCCTTGCACATTGTAGTCCATCATTGAAGGATGTCAGGACAGGAACTCAAGTAGGGCAGAAACCTGGAGGCAGGAGCTGATGATGGGCATGGAGGATGCTGCTTTTTTTATACAACCCAGAACCACCAGCCCAGGATGGCACCACCCTCAGTGGACTGGGCCCTCCCACATCAATCACTAATAAAAATGCCCTACAGGCTTGCCAGCAGCCTGATTTTTTTTTTAACTTATTCATTTTATATCCCATTTTGCCACAATCCTTCTCCTTCCCCTCCCCCTTCTCCTCTGAGTAGCTGAAGACCTCTCTGGGTACCCCCCTACCCTGGCACTTCAAATCTCCTACAGCCTGATCTTATGCAGGCATTTTCTCACTTAAGGTTCCCTCTTCTCAAATGACGCTAGCTTGTAGTGAGTTGACATAAATGTGGCTGGCACAATGAAGGCTCAGTCCCTGTGACAACAATGACTGTCAAGGCTAACACGGGTGGTGTCAGATGCTAGAGGGAAGGCAGCAAGAAGCAGTGCTCTCTCTATTTGGCTCTATAGAAAACAACATTGCATGCTCCTCAGGATTGTTCAAAGCCTGGGAAGTGGTTTAACCACAAGTGGAACTTTGCTGTAGTCTACTGACCACAGAAGAGAAGGGTGGGCTAGGGGCGGCTCACACTGTCTCTCCCCCACAGTGGGCTAGGACCACTAGCTTGCCATTAACAAATCCAAATTCTCATATATCCAGTAAGTATATGCAACCTCACAACCCTGTCCACACACCAGTCAGATAAAACTTGTATAAGCCCCTCCTGACCTAGCCTTTTTCTATATCACCCACAAACCCCCAAATTTACCACAATAAGTTCTACTTCGAGGAGGTGGCATGGACTCGCCGCTGTTTCACGGACGACAATGACACCGGTTATAAAGAGCAGACGGGATAGGACAGGACCATCTTTACAAAAATGCAACTCGCTACTATATATATATATATATATATATATATATATATATATATATATATATATATATATATATTTAGTAGTGAATTGCATTTTTACTATAGCAAAAATGAAAAACTGAAGTGTTAATAGCCAATATACACGATCAGTCTAGATATCAACCAATAGATGAATATAGAAAACATGGAGTTTTATTCAGTGATAAAGAAGGAAATTATACCAATCTCAAGAAAACACAGAACTGGAGTGTCATGTTCAGTGAAATGTTGGACTCAGAAAGACAATTATGCTTCTTATGTGTAATCTAGGATGGATAGAAAGGACAGATGGAGGGAGGGAGGGAGGGAGAGAGGGAGGGAAGGGAGGGAGGGAGGGAAGGGAGGGAGGGAGGGAAGGGAGGGAGGGAAGGGAGGATTATTTGGAAGACACCTCTGAGAGAGGAGCCGCGGGAGAGGGTGATGGGGGAAAGCTACACCAAGCACAACAATGCACATGTATGAAAATATCACAGTGAAGCCTATTATTTTATATGCTAAAATATTAATAAAAATAAATGTTAAATAGATACAACTGATACTATAGTCAACAAATTCCCACATGCTTAGGAATAAAGCTAATTAAGGAGGTAAAAGCCATCTCTACACAAAAGGCCACAAAACATTTACTGGGCAGAACGTAAAGTCCTAAGGAAAGGACTTTCCATGTTTCAGGGTTGCACGAACTCTGCGTTTTCTGGGTGTGTGTGTGTAGGGTTGGTTAGTCATGCTCAGATGATTCTACACTGGTTTGGGGACAGTGTGTCTTCATTTCTTCTATTAGCTTCCTTCAAAACCATAGTTCAGTTGACCATTTTTTGCTTTATTCTATCACATTTCAAATTTGTATTATTAGGCACAGACTAATGAATTGTTACACTTCACTGTTGCAGTGTTGGCCATTTTATTAAATGTCTCTTTACTTATAATCTACTTTGTCTGATATTAGAGCATTTAACTAATTAAAGTTTCATACTAGGAATACATGGAGAACCTCTGAAATATCAACAGGACATGTTATTTAACCTTGAAAGGGCCTGGAGAGTACACAAACCCTTCCCAAAGAGGATCTGGACACAGCGAGTAACCTTGATGAGTCCCACCTCACTGCCACCACGGGACAGCAAGGTGAAGGAAGACATGAGGACTTCCTGCCCACAGGTACAGACACGAAAGGGAGAAAAAACAAACCAAAACCAAACAAACAACAAAAAAAAACCCTTACGGTGGTAACAAAAGGGAATTTGAGCGGAGCCTTAATTTAAAAAAGCCCCATTCCAAAATACACCAAAGAACACATCTAAGAATATCTGTATGGCTTATTGATCTAGATCTGAGCAGAAACCAACCCAGCGCCCACTCAGGCTAGGGGAAAAGCACAGATATTAGACACAGCAGTAAGAGAAGGAACTGCTGTCACACCATCGGTCAATCTCAATCTCTCAATCAGTATTGAAAGAATAAAATCATGTACAAAAGGGTACCATCTGTAAAAAAAAGTTAGAAAGAAAAAAAACAGGTAAAGTTAGACTGTAGGATACAAGTAGAGAGAGGGTCAGTAACTGAGAAAAAGATGTACACGAGGCTTTTGAGTGGTGATAAATTTCTAGTTCCTGATTTCAAGTGACTGTAATTGTGGACATGAACAACAACAACAACAACAACAACAACAACAAATCAGTGTTTAACTGTAAGGACATTTCTGTACCTATGCTGCAACAGAGTATTTACATGGTTTTAAAGATGGCTCAACTCTATGTGGGGTGAAGCAGGAAGGTAGGTGGTCGGGACTACCCATTGCTGACAAGCTATGGCATACGCCTGCAGTCCCAGTACTTGGGAGCCAGAGACAGAAGGACAGCCTCAAGTCTGAGGCCTACCAGGGCTATGCAGTGACCAGCCATGTCTCAAAAACCAACCAATCAAACAAAAACAAAACAAAACAAAAAACTAGTCACAGTGTTTAAAAAATAAGGGTGAAAAATGGTTGCCCTTGGGGGCAGAGTAAATTGGCTGGGTTAGTTTTTGGTTGTGTGTGTGTGTGTGTGTGTGTGTGTGTGTGTGTGTGTGTGTGTAACAGAGAGAGAAAGTGAGAATAAGAGAACTTTCTGGAACATTCTAATATGACACACACACATGGCATGCTTATAGATGTCAAGCATTTCGATCCTTCACAAATAAAACATGAGTGATACAGGTTTAAAACACTGTGAGCAACTTCTCAAAATTAGAAATGTCAAATCCAACAAAAAGGACTTGGTCACTAGGCACAGCTCAAGGTTTTAAAAACTAAGCTTAAAGGGTTGGAAAGATGCCTCAGTGGTTAAGAGCACTGACTGACTGCCCTTACAGAAGTCCTGAGTTCAAATCCCAGCAACCACATGGTGGCTTGCAACCATCTGTAATGGGATCTGATGCCCTCTTCTGGTGTGTCTGAAGACAGCTACAGTGTACTCACATACATAAAATACTTTTTTAAAAAAAGGAAAATTAAAAAAAAAACCTAAAAGCTTTAAAATCATGTAAGAAAACAGGACGGCTGTGCTCACCCCATAGTTGTAAAGCAAGTACCAATCACTGCGAGCCAACAGCTCACTCCAGCAACGCTGAGCAACACGGCTTACACGCTGTCCTATTAGAGGAAAGAACTGCAGGACACGGAGCTACACAAACTTGATCTGCACAAGGCCATCTGCTAAGTTCTTCCATCTACTGCCTGATTTCTTGTTGGGGTTGAACTAGCCTTCCCAGTGCAGTTTGTGATGTTTTGGAAGCACTGCTCTCTAGTCAGCCCTGAGAAAACCATCACCACATTAGAGGCCTTTACTCTCTCTGCCTCAAACGGTGAGCCCTTCATTATTAGAGTAAAACAAGAAAATAATCAGGCGGCAGACAAAAGGTTGGACACTTCTGGCAGCCTGTGGTAGCCTGGAATTGTGAAAACTTGTAGTTTCCCTGTGCCTTAAAGCCTTTCCAGGACACACTGGCTGTAGGGTCTCCTAGCTAGCTGTTAGCATCTGCAACGTATACACATTTGGTGAGAATTTTCTAAGAAAGCAATTCACATTTAAAAAAGTTAACATTAATCCCAGCACTCAGGAGGAAAAGGTAAGTAAATGTCTGTGAGTTCCAGGCCAGCCAGAGAAACACAGTGAGACTCCATCTAAAAACAAAAAATTTTAAAGTTCACTTAATAAGGTAATGTAAAAAGACCATCTGGGTGCTAAAAGCCCTTTCTGAATGTCAGCATTCAGGTTCAAGAATAAAAAGGAGAGGCACAGGTTGTGTAGGTTATCATTTTTTTTTTTTAATCTGAACAGAAAATAAGTGTACAAGTTTGCTAAGGAGACATGGTAAAACTGAATGTGATGCATTTATGGAATCAATACATCAGGGTTATCTTGGTAGCCAGTGATTGAGTTATGAAGAAACAAGACCATCAAACGCGCCTTTCAGAGCCCACTTTATCAAACTGATTTCACGACTATTTATGATCACGTCCACTCTCAGTCCTCCTTTGTGCAAACAAGTTAGTGACTAACGGTTCTGGGGAGCCAGCGCTGATCCCAAGGCAGCTGTACAGGACTCAGAGACAGACAGAGCCTAGGAACTGTGGCTGATACCTCTCAGCACTGTTACAGACTGGGACCACAGCCACGGAGACAGAGCCTAGGAACTGTGGCTGACACCTCTCAGCACTGTTACAGACTGGGACCACAGCCACAGACAGCAGCATGTCACGTGCTCAGTGCAGTACTTCACGGAGTGCCTCTACAGCCATGTGGTGCTCACCATCACACAGCCACGTCTGGTGAGGCTGTCCACCTCTACACAAAATCCAAAATCCTCCTAAATCCTCAGCTTCACGTAGGAGGGTTGTGTCTGAACATCCCAAATACTGGTAAGACTGGCACAGCGTGTAGTAACCACAGGTGTAAGCACGACTGCATACACACTGTTGTACACCACGAAAACCTCCAATACGACTCAGTCCAACAGACTGAGACAGGTACATTTACTGTTTAGCTAAAGAAAACCCAAATGGCTCTCCTGGAGTCCAATGCACCTCAAGGCATGTGTGAGGAATGAGAATAAATGTAGCAGCTACAGAAATCTGCCACTGCGTAATAAATGCTATCCTGTAACGATAGAATCGGTTTCAATAAAACATTGTGATTGGCTTGGCTCCCACTACCATGGGGCACAAGAAATGAAACTCAAGACTACTTTGTTAGAACAGAACAGCCAATGACCCCAGTTTTAAATAGGGTTCTTCATTAAAGAAAGAGACAGAGCCATAAAAGTCAAATTAGCTGACTTCAAATGGTTTACATCCCAGGATGAATCAGGTTACTCTGATTTAAGCCCAATTTAATTCAGGCAGGTTTTTTAACCACAAGAATAAGGACATTCTTAGTACATAATTAATAATTAAACCAACATATACACAATTAGCAATATCCTATACAATATTAAATGTTTTAACATGTTTCAATTATCCTATATCTAGTCAATTTGTTGCTTTGTTTTTTTAAAAAAAACAAGCTTAACTTTATTTTACAATACATGTTGCATTTACAAATGCATTCCATTCATTATCTTGTTCTGAAGCAGATGAAGTTCTTGAGATGGTCTCTATGATCCGAACTCAACCGTATCTTCTGTGATCTTTTTGAATTCATAATTGCCTCTACCATCCATATGCAGGTAGTACTATGGGAGAAAAAGGAAAGTCAGAAACTAAGAACAGGTATGTTTCCCCATTTCGGAAACATACTAAAACAGATTTTTGTATGTTTCTTAGTCAATGCACAGGCATCCTGTTTTATTACACCACAAACACAGCTGCCATTATGCTATTTTTCTCTTATAGTTCTGACCTTTACTGAAAATGGTAACAAAATTTTGCCATCTAATTGTTAAAATTTTCTCCTTTTCTGTCAAACCTGAATGATAACAACCCAGCTCATTTACCCATAGCTATTACACAGCAGTCACTTATAACACTAGAGACCTAACTGCTCTCAAATCTAGGAGAGCTAGAGATTGCTAATATCCACTCTAGCTTTCAAAACTGACAACGATAATCCCAAATAAAGTCCTACTATACACCCTTTTCCTTAAAATGTATGCCTACCCAGGGACAGGACCATGAAATGTAAAATAGTCAACAAAATTCACTTATTTACCTAAGATAAAACTTTCATCATTCCATACAAGGAAAGAAATACAAACCTCGTGGTGTTTCCAGAGGGATTTTCTGTGTGAGACAGTAAAGAGGGTGATGCCAACCTAATTCAAAGAAAGGGTTTATGGTTACATGAGTAATGACAAGCCACAAACACACATACATTCTAAGTTGTTAGATACCACGTTCAGTGGCTACAGTTAAGAGTTAATGATAAAATATATCCCCTACACTTGATTTATTATCAAATAGTAAGATAAGAACAGCAAAAGGTTAAAATCAGGAAGCCAGTGCTTCCAATGTACAGCTTCTTACTGCAGAGTCTCATCTTGGGATGTGTCTTGGGGTTCAGACTTGGGAGTTATTATTCCATTGCTTCTAGAACATTCTAAGGCAGAATTCTGTATGTGTCTGCAGTAATGTGTACAAATACTAACATAAATGAGACAAAAAGTTTAAAAAACCTTCTAAATTTGGATTAGATTTTGCTACCCAATAAGTTTGCTATAGAACATATTACAAATATTTCTGTCCTGATCCAGGGTTTCTAAAACACTTCAGACTTTTAGAGTTTAGGAGAAACATCAGTATAGTTGTTCTGGGTCAGTGGTTCTCAAGTGAAGGGCAAGCTGGCTCCCTCCCTCCCTTCTTTCCCCCTCCCCCACCATGTACGTTCTGGTAATGACTTAAGACTTGCTTTGGTATGCTGAGAACAAAACTGCCATCTAATGGAGAGACACCAGAAGTGCTGCTAACACAGTGCTAAGGCCCAGGACAGTCCACGCCCTTGCCTAGGAGTCACCCAGCCACACAGAGAGGAGGAGAGACACTGCCTTAAGGCTGATCCTCAGTACACACCTCTCACATTTGGGAGAATCCACAAACCTTCACCATGATTTTTAGTTTCATCTTATTTATTTTTTTTCTGAGCACTTTGTTTTTATTGGATATTTTCTTTACATTTCAAATGTTATCCCCTTTCTAGTTCTTCCCCTCTGGAAACCCCTATGCCACCTCCCCTCCCCCATTTATGCTATTTTTAAAAAGGATTTATTTATTTTTATTTTTGTTTTGTGACTGCATATGTTTTATATTTTGTATACATATATGCATATATATTTTGTTTTTAGTCTGCATATATGTAAATCTACCACCTGCACACAGTGCCCTCGGAGGCTAGAAGAGGGTGCGAGATCCTTTAGAACTGGAATTAAAGGTAGTTGTAAGACATCATGTAGATGCTGTTAACTGAACCCAGGTCTTCTTGTAGAACGGCAAGTGCTCTTAACCACTGAGTCATCTCTCTAGACCCTAATTTTATTTTCGTTTCGATAATAATCTTAAAAGATTAGCCTAAGTAAATTATGATAATTTCTATCATGAAATTTTATGACTAAATAATTCTGCTGACACCCAGTGGTATCACGTAAACTGTCACAAGTTTGGCTGCCAATGTGCAGATTAGTTAGGACTTGCATAAGAAGACATGCGCAGTATCAGCTTTTATAATACAGCCGTATTAAAAGCCTACTGAGACTTTATTCTATCCCTGACTTTGTAATTGGATTAGACCTTAATTAGGGTAGGCATAATGTGTATCAAAATTACTTAAGCCAAAATACAAAAGTAAAATTTAAATGGTAAGATGTGAACACCAAATGCTACTTTCCAAAATTAAATCTCATGCTCATGGCTTAGATTAGGCAAAGAAGCACCACCGTTCTCTTTAACATCAACCATTCCGCATTGAGTTTAAGTATTGCTCTATTTCATTTATAAATTTACACTTTTGTAGTTAGAAAAGGTTTAGGGCTTGCAAGACGCCTTAGTGGGTAGACACTTGCCACCAAGGCTGACAATCTGAATCAATTCCTGGACTGGTATGATGAAGAGAACTGACTCCTACAGCTGTCAGCTGGCCTACAAGAGCACCATGCATGCACACATATTCCAAATCAACAGTCTTTAAAGGTTCTAAACTTAAGGATCCAGTCCCTCATTTTCACAAACCAGTACAATGTTAAATTATCATCGAAACTTCAAGTAACTTTTCTTCCCTCAAATGGAATGTATTTTACAGATTTACACATCTTAAAATCAAAAGAGGCAACCACATAGAACTGTCAAGGAAAAGCCTTCAAGTGAAACAGTCTATATGGTCTTATGCATGCAAACACTACAAACATCTCTAATGCCTATAAAACTGAAAACCACATACAAATTACTAAAGAGAAATAAGCCATTAAAGAAATACACTCCATAGTTCAATCAACAGTCTTCCACTGGAGAAGACTGTTGAAGTCCCTCTGACAGCACACTACAGTCACTCAGCCTTTATCACACACCTGAGTCAGGATGACAGTTTGATAATGCACTGTTCTACTTCACAAAGCGCGAGACGCCACATTTCTAACAACTTCTAGGTACGGCTAATGCTGCTGATCCGTGGCATCCTCCAAATGGCAGGAATTGTGTGGTGTGTGGTGTGTGGTGTGTGTGTGTGTGTGTGTATGTGTGTGCGTGTGCCTGTACATGCAAGTGTGTGTGTATGTATGACATGACTTATTTATTGCAAACTTCCCAAATATAAACTGTTAAAATACTTCTGTAACTCATTTATTCACACAGAATAATAGAATATACTACTATTTCTCAAATCTAACAAGAGTACATCAGGGCTAGTGAACAAGAATTTAAATAATGGGAGCACAGCCTGCCTCCTATTTATCAACTAAAAGAAACTTGTTTTAGATAATACTATCCGGGTAAAATAAACCAGATAAATTAAAAACTAACAAACAAAGGGACAGGGAAATGACTCAGTGGGTAGAGCACTTGCTGTCCCAGCATGAGTACTGGATTTTGGCTGGTGGGCACGTGGGCCGCCTGGAAGCCTCAGGTTTACAGTGCAGACACAGGGCAAACCAGCTGGCTGAACTGCTCAGTCAACAGACTGCACCTGCAGTGAGAACCCTGCCTTGGCAAAGCAAGACTCACTCTGTCCTCCACATGCATCCTACGCATGCACACCACACACACACACACACACACACACACACACACACACACACACACACATATGCAAGCACATACAAGCACAACAGGCACATATGCCACAGACATATGCCCACATAAAATATGAATTTGAAAAGATTTAAGTTACCATATGGTTACTATTGATTCTTCTTAATTAAAAAATGATATGCAGGTAAAGTTAATGGGACAAAAAAGAAATATCAGGGGATTTTTGTTTTTTGGTTTATTTTGGTTAACTGAGTGTAAGGATGTAAAAGAGAACAGATTTAAATACTGTATCAAAACTAAAAAATTGCTAAAGAGAGTTAAATTTAGAATGCATGGATAATTCCTTGTATTCTGTTCATATCTATAAAGTTGCATATTTTTTTAACTTTTAAAAAAGATTTATTTATTTATGAGTACACTATAGCTGTCAGACACACCAGAAGAGGGTATCAGATCCCATTACAGATGTTTGTGAGTCATCATGTGGTTGCTGGGAATTGAACTCAGGACCTCTGAAAGAGAAGTCAGTGCTCTTAACAACTGAGCCATGTCTCCAGACCTTATAAAGTTGTATTTACAATGTACCGATAACTCCTTGCACTCTGTTGTATACATTAGTTACCAGTTTAAAGACAATGCAAGGTATTCCGTTCTGGTAGCAATCTTGTTTAGAATTCCCTTCTGGTGCAGGCTGGCAGTGGACCGGCAGAGACCCTCCAGCACCGCCCCGTGCATGCCGCTCACCTTCCGACAGTGACTGTAGATGTAGTCCTCCACATCCACACTAACTGCACTTGTGCATTCATCCAAGATGGCAAACTGCGGTTTATGATAAAACAATCTTGCCATCTAAAGCATAAAATAATAATGTATTAATTATACATTGTAATAATGTATTAAAAATGAAATAATTTGTATAAGTAGAGGGTGGCCTAAAGATAAAAGTAATAAAAAAGGATAAACTTACTTCAGTAAATATGCTTTTTGGAGTCTTCCAGAGCTAAATATAAAAGTTATTCCTAACTAAAAAGCATCACCCCAGAGATAGAAATAATATAAATAAAATGACTTCTTTTTACTGTCATCTTAAACAAAAAGAGAAATATATGTGTGAGAAATATGTATTGCTAAGACAAAACAAACACTGGTGCGAGATGAAACTGAGTCTTAAGACTTAAGTTCAACAGACAAACTAGTTTTGTGCTTTAGCCAAACCTTAGAACTCAGACTGAGGTGGCTCAGATGCAGACCCCCGACTGCTGCTGTAGTAACGGCATCTGTGGGTGGTCCACCAAGCACCACTAGTGCGCCTGCCAGGCCTGGTCGGGCAGAAGTGGGCTGTTTCTGAAAGCTGCTGGTCTTAGACGTGAACTCAGGAGTGCTGATGCTTACACGTGTTTCATTAGCAGGAATGCAGAATATTTTCCCTCACTTATATTCCAAATGTATTCTATTTTCTGGAAATGTTCTGTCATTGTCCCCAATGGAGACCTTCATGTTGCAAAACCAACAGGCATGTTCCTAATCCTAACAACTTATCTTCTGAGAAACACTCTCCTCAAGGCACTCACTCCGTGAGAGCAGGGCACTGGGTCTTCCCCTCACTGCTTTCTCCATCCTCTGTGGAACTTTCCCACTTGGCCGTTCAGTGTGAGTATGTGGGGTTCCTCAGAACTAAATCCCCAGATCCCCTTCTCTCGCAGAGCTGGGAGCGGAATCTCTGACCCTGTTCCTACCCTCCCTCATCGTCTCTCTTTCCGTCTCTGCCATGCCTCATCTCGGAGAACACTCACTTTCCGCCTGCGTGACAGGCCGTCCTCCCTCGCTGCTTTTCACTAGTCTCCGTGGAACCAGGGAGCATCTACTACCTATGTAACTCAACCCCACTTGACTTGAATTCTCCACAGCATCCCCTTTCTCAGCCCCAAGTGCTATCCCTTCCTCCCGCCACGCTCTCATCTCAGCATCCAGCCGGCACTGCCTCTCCCACTAGGAGCAAGATGCCCTGGGCCTCAGAGGCTCTGGCATGTCTCTCCTCCTGTCTCTTCTTTCCTTCTCTTTGTGCTGTTGTGTTGTTTGTTTCTGTTTAATAGGGGCTCTCACTGTGATAGCCCAGGCTGACCTAAACCCATGGCAATCCTCTGACTCCAGAATGCTTGGACCATGGCTATGCTATCACAGCAGGCTTATTGTTTTAAGTCCCAATATCTGACTCTGGTCCAGACATCTTTCAAGTGTCTGCTTACATCACTTGGCAAAGTTGAACTCATCTTTCCTTGGTTGGTTGCTTTAGCTGTAAGATTCACTAAAGCAGAAACCATGATTAAACTGCTACAATATACCTGACACTTAACAGGGCTGCTCTATTCAAGTATGTAGCAATTAGATAACTAAGTGAACTAAGGTTTACACCTCTGTGCATGAGTAAGAGGAGGCCTCAGACATGATCACAAGCGGTGCACTGACGGCATTTCACAAGTGCCTCTCTGCTCCATGAAATGATTCTCACCGTGTATGTGTGTGTGTATGTCTCTGTCTGTCTGTCTGTCTTGTCTGTCAGTCTCCATCTCCTCAAAATAAGTTAGTTGTAAAGCATTCCTTTATGGTTTCTACTTCAGGCTCTTACCTTGAGTTCCTGCCCTGACTTCACTAGATGAACTGTAACATAAAAACTAAAACAGACTTTCTCCTTCAAATTGGTCTTGGTCATGGTGTTCATCACTGAAACTGGCACCAGACAGTAGCAGGGTCCTGCCACATGGCCCTGACCACGTTGTTGTTTGGGCAGACAGTGGAAGCATTAAGAACTTGAAATTGGGCTGTTCTGTGGGAGCTTAGAGAGTAACAAACAGGGAGAGGACAGCAGGAGAATAAATGCTGCCTTTTTTCAAAATAACCCTGGTATTTTATTCAGCTGTCAGGGACAGCAGCCAGAATGAGAGGAAAGAGCAATTTAGGGCAAGTTCCTGAAGATGCTGTACGGATGGATGCTCCTCACAGAGCCGCAGTCTAGAAAGCAACGCCACAGTTGTGCGTGTAACACACCTACAGCTTCCCCTTTCACAAAACAGCAGCATTACTAACACATTTTCAAAATTTCAAATTTATATGAAGTTAAACATTTTCTAGCACTTTTATTATAATTTAAACTAACACTATAATATTTGCTGAGTATAAGACAAAGCCCTGTGTCTGATTAGTCAAATTCTGGACTCTGACAGTTACTTTAAGCAAGCATTGGTCCCCGTTTCAGAGACACTGACCGCCATTCTTTGTTTCTCTCCTCCGCTGAGTACATCCATCCAGTCCTGAACACTGTCCCAGCCGCCTTCTCGCTCAAGGATGTGGCCCAACTGCACATTGTCCAAGTACTCCTTCAGCACCTTTACGCACAGACAAAAGACCACAAAGTGTATTAGAAGCTAAGGTCCTGTTCTGGTTCACCATATTCCTTTAGACCAGCTCAGTATCTCCATAGCCAAGCACTTGGACAGCTAGGCGCTCTTCAGGAGAGAAATGGAACTGTCAGTCAGGCCCTAGCCATAGTACCCTTGAAATGTCTAGGAGCTTAATGACAGTACAATATCATACAACCAAAGGACGGGGGCCGCTGAGAATACAGCACTGTCACAGTGGTTGAAACAAGCCACGAGTAATGAGCAGAGCAGCTGTCTTTTTCCACCTCCTGGAGAGTTCCAGCAGTGGCTTAAGACCTTACAGGTTAGGCCACACTATACGACGGTTAAAATGACAAAGGGCGTGAAGCAGGGCGTGCTTGGTGCACACAGGATGGAAACAGCCCTTACTTGGTCAGAGATGCCCTTCTTCTTCTGATCTTCCTTTCCATCTGGATAGATTACCTGGTCTCTCAGTGTTCCCAGGGTCATATAGGGTCGCTAGCAGGGACAAAGCGAGAGTCATTAAACGTATGTTCTAAAATATTAAACAAAAAGATCTTAAAGGTTACAAAACAATTCAAACAAAAGTCTTACCTGAGGAACATAAAATAACTTTCCTCTCTCAGGTTTAGTGAGACGTCCTCCAAAAAGAGGCCACAGCTGTAATAGCAAAGGAAGAACATAGAAGCCTGTGAAATTCATAACCTAACAGTATTACAGACAGACAGCGGCTTTGGAAACCAGCTAAAAGCAAAGGAAGAGCACAGGAGACTGGAATTCATAGCCTAACAGTATTTCAGACGGACAGCGGCTTTGGAAACCAGCTTGTACGTACTTCACCAAGAACCCGGAAGAGGGAGCTCTTCCCACAGCCGTTTGGACCACAAATGAGAACGTTGGCCCCAGATCGAACCTGAAAGACAAATATTCTTTGAATTAACTAAATTAAATGAATATGTACATATGATATTTCCTTAGAGTCAAAGAGGTCTTTGCTAAGTCTGAGCTTCTAATTTTACTTGTAAATGTGTTGAGCACAACTATAAAGTGTATGATAACTTTCAATTTTTACTGAGTTTCCTTTTTTCCCTTAAAGACTATTACTTAGACTATTTAATATAGTCTTAATCAGAATACAAAAATTGAAAGCTTGAAAAATCTGAGGATTCTTGAAAATAATAATTGTGCATATTCACATCTATTAACATACTATCTATACTGTAGAGCAGATTCTTTTACTTAAAAGTCTATATTTACTTAACAATTTGTCACAAATATTCTTCCAGGTCAGTGTATTTGGGTCCCCCTTGCCCATTCTTTTAACGCCTGCAGTACATACTTCGAATGTACTTTGTATGTACTACACACTATACTATATGAATAGTATGAATATACCATAATTTATCTAAATATTCCCCAATGATTAGATAGATACATCATCTTTTATTCTCATCTTTTAAATGACACTGTGTATAACTTGTGTCAGCGAAAATATTCACAGTAACAAAGTAAATTAAACTGTATACTACAGACTAAGCACTGTGGCGAAAACTAAGAGTAGGATAAAGAAACAGGAGGTCACACAAAATATATAAATAAAATGTAAAGCAGAGGAGGGTAAGAGAGACTTTGATTTAGATTGTTTTATTTAATGAGATTAAAGTTTAATTTGCATATTTAAATGTGCAACATTCGTGGATATTCTAATTAAATGTATCTTATGATTTTATTTGGAAAGAATTAAGATGATTTTTTTATTTGTGTGCATGCTTGAATAAGCATAAGTGCACTGTGTGTGTGTGTGTGTGTGTGTGTGTGTGTGTGAGCCTGCAGAGACCAGAGACAGATGTCAGATCTGACAACTGGAGTCATGGACACTTAGCCACCACATGAATGCTGGGAACAAAAGCTGGCTTCCTGTGCCTTCTGCTAACTGCTGAGCCATGTCACCAGCAGAACAGACTTGATGTAGTAGTAATCACTGAGACTTTAAGCCAGTCCATTTTAAGAAAAATGAAATTTCTAGATGGTTCAAAGAAATAGTTTCAAATGTGATTATATAGATTTATATAAAATTAATTCAAGTATTCAATTTTTCAATTCATATTCTGAAGATGATTTAAACTCATTTGAACATCTTAAAACTTACTTCAAAACTAAGGTCTTGGATCAAGGTATCTCCATTTGGTGTTGCTAAAGGAACATGATCAAACCTAAAAAGTACATTAGCAAAAAGAGGGAAATTAAAACATGTAAGGAACTTAAATAATTCAATACTCCAAATAGAAATAACCCAACACAGCAAAAACCCATTCAGACACTTCATAAAAGAATATATTCAGGGGACAAAATGCAATCGAAAAGGTTCTCAAGATCTCTAAGCAGTGCAGAAACGCACATGAAAACTGCAGTGAGCATCACCTCGTTAAGGATGGCAGTTATAAAGACTAGAGTGTGTGCCGTGTGCTGGCAGGCAGCAGAGCAGAGGGACCCTCAGCCCCTGGTGCAAGAATGGACTGAGCAGCAATGACTGGGAAACACCAGGAGGCCCTCACTTAACCGCTCTAAGTCTGCTGCTTCAGACAGGCACTCCTAATTCCACGTGGCTCTCGAAGGAAATAAAGTAATTGCCTTAGGGCAGTAGCGCGCTCTCCCTCCCTGCCTAGCCAGCTGCGAATTCCCTTAATGTCTCTCAGCTGGATTTGTGTTAAGTACTCACTCACACAAAGGAGCAATATTCAGCCTTAAAACAAAACAAGCCCCCTGAGTCTGGAGTACGGCAGAGGCTCTGTGGCAGGAGCACTTGCTGCTCTGCCCACATTTGGTGTCCAGCAACAGCATCAGGTGACTCAGAGCCATCTGTGACTCCAGCCGCGGGGATTCAATGCCCTCTTCTGTCTCCACACGCACCCCCACACACCGTGCACATACATATAAGCAGGGACACGCACAAGCACACAAGTAAATATGCACTTTAAACTCCTCAAACCACAAACGTGTTTTTAAAAGAACTTAATTGGTTATCTTCTTATGATAGAGAGCATTATGGTAAGAAAAATGAGAGAGAAAAAAGAAACATAGTTCATATATTACTTATATGTAGAATGCAGTAGTAGCTGCTAGGGCCTCGGAAAAGGAAATGAAGGTGGTGTCTGTCATTCAAGGACCATGAAGGAAGATGAGTGAGTTCTAGGAGTCTAACCAGCAGCCCAGGAACAACAGTTAAAAATACGCTTTACACACAGGAAATAACAGACATACACTGCACACATTCAGGTGTAGAAATAAAAGATATAATAATTAGCTGAAATAGGGACATTATTTAACAATATTTAATATGTAATATGTAATTATTTAACAATATGTAATATGTAGGTAATATCAAAACATCAAATTATATATATATATGTGTGTGTGTGTGTGTATACACACACACACACACACACACACACACACACACACACATTAATCATAAACTTAACTTTTAAGTCAACAGCAGACCAACGCTGTGTAATGTTTTTAGGGTCACCTTTAAATCACACATGTAACCACAAGTGAATAGCGACTGCCATGCAGGACAGCACATGTGCAGAGCACAGCGCAGCCTTCCCTGTACCTACTTTATAATGTTGTCTGCATTGATGATTTCTCCAGCACCAGGGATCAAGGGACTGGCTTGTGCTCCTTCAATACCTTAATAGAAAATAATTAGTAAGATATCATATACTAGGAAAAGCTTACAACCGAGACTGCAAACATGATGTTTATATTTACCCTTCTCTTGTTGTGACACCATTGTACGTTCATATTTTCCATGATTTAAATCCTTTAGTACTTGCATTAATTCTGTAATCCGGGCCGTAAAACTAAAATTTAATAGAAAGCATAATCAAAAGTCTAGGTTATTACATCTTCTATATAAACTGAAATATCTAAATTTGTAGCTTAGCCTAAAGACATAACTTAAAGGAAGTGTCATCATCATAAAGTATTAACAACACACATGTCCTACTTTGCTTCTATAAAGACAAGGGACAGGAAAACAAGGAAGAAGTTCCCAGGACCCTCCTCCCAACCACACCCCACTCAGAGGCAGACAATGGTCACCAACACTCTTGCTAGGACACCCTGCAGACCGGAAGGCTGGGTTCCGAGCTGCTGCAGTGAATGCTGTCACATAAAAGACTGGCCTTTCTATCAGAGAGAAGGATGCACAGATACATACTGCTTCTCGACAAAGGGGGAAACTGAGGACATCCAGCTCTCATATTCTGAAGAGGGGAAATGATGAAGATTTTGTAATATTTGATGAAAACCACCAGACAACAGAAATAGTTCCGTGATAAAAAGTTGGGGAGTCTAAGAAGGTCAGAGAGAAGGTTTTCTTATCAGAGAAGTAAAAGGGTGTTTATTTGTTTGCTGTTTGCTATTAAAAACGAGCAGAAACCTCCCAGAGGAAACCTTGGGAGGTGATCGGTGCATTTATACTTGGTGTTACAGCATCACAGAACACTTGTCCCTATAGTCATGAATTTTGCATGCATTAAGTATGATGTTTTAACATACCAATCACGCCTTAATAAAATGCTTTTTGGGGGAGTAGGTGAAAGAGTAAAAAAAGAACCCAGATACCAGCATAAATCTTTAGGGGGTAAAAATCTATAGTTGAGAACAAAAATATTCAAATGTAAAACTTCTACTCCCTAACTTAAATTTCTGTAAAAAAAAAAGAAGGCTGCCAAATGTCATTATTTCCCCACCGTATCCAAGGCCAGTGTCCGTGACAGACACTGCTCACAAGGCTGCCCTCAGGAAGGAGGCATGAGAAGGTCACTGAGAAAAGTCTTCCTTAATTTTCTCTCAGAGCCAGCTTCCTAGAGTACGAAGGGTCAGTGCCTCCCGGAATTTTAATCTCACCTGGGTACCAGCTCATAAGAGCAATAGATGTTTAAAAATTATTCTATTTAGTTGCATATTAGTACAAATCTTACCCAGCCAATCTAGTCATTTCACGCCCAGCCAAAACTATACGACCCAAAGCTTGAGACATTCTCAAAAGCATTCTTCCACTTTGGTAGTAATCCTTAAAGACAAATGAGTATTAGAAGTCGCTCACATTTCTGAAGCAGAACAAAGCCCTAGTTCTGACTTTCCCTCCGTCATGCAGGTACTTACCTCCAGCAGCTCTGAATGCGAGCTGTGAAGATGGCGAGGGTGCGCCAGGTCGAGGAACGGACGACTGACGACCAGGTACCCGACTACTGTGGCAACATCTGGAACCAAATAGGCAAGATTTAAAGTGCTGTTAGTTTACTTTTCCCACAAATCATATTGCACCATCTCTTTTAAAGCACACTTACATTTGGCAATGATGCTATCAATGAAACCCATGGAAAACCGGAAGAAAATGAAATTATGTAGGTGTTCCACCTGACAGGAAACAAAACAAAGCATGGGTTTTTCTTGACAAATAAAAAACTAATTTTCCAAAAGGATAAAGCATAATTAATTTACAAACATATATTGAATGGCTATGAGTCCTGACCCTGTTATACACCACACAGTGAGTACAATGCTCAACAGGGCTCAGGTGCCAAACACACTGCATCGAACCATGTTTATTTAACATTGCTTCCATTACACACAATGTAATAATTACACACAACAGCACAATGCTGTTTCCAATACCGCCAAGACACCTACATACACAAACTCTCAATCACCAAAGCATAAGGGAAGGATGGAAGCCATTCCGATTACCCTTGTCAGAGAAGGGAACATCGTATCAGTTGTGAGTATTTGGCTGAAAAGTGCTTTAAAGGCTACTGGAAGATGGGGGCTTTAGACTCTAAAACTCTAGTCATGTTAGTTGGCAAAAGTATCATTTCTGAAATAGCCTAAGACAACTTTTTAGTATTCTTAAAATATGTATTCAACATGACAAACTCCTGCTAAAATCCTAGCTCCCTGGAGGCAAGATCTCACCCAGGATCTTTCGCTTGCCATCTAATTCTTGTTAGCACTTAAGTCACCTACCTGCTGAGGAATAACTTCTGAATGAGTGTAACGATCTGAACTCAAAGTAGCAGCAAATATAGAAAAACGGCTTTTAGAAAACATAACTTTAACATGTATTCATACATATGTGAAGGCATAGAATAACCATGTGACCATCAAGTGCTTATCTTACCAGTTTTCGGAAGACTGAGTGGATTGTCTGCTTTTCTCGTTTATTCCCATTGTAAAAGGCAATTTCTTCACTATTAAAGAAAATAATTTAGCAATTAATGTCAATGTTGTGTCAGGCTGACATGTAACTGAAGCGCAGTGTCAGTGAGTGAACTTCTGTGTGTGAGTGAGCACCTTCTGGCGGGGCGACGGCTCAAGGTAAAGTTCAAGCCTGCCAAGACCTGAGTACACTCACTGAGCCTGCTGACCTGCGTGCACTCACTGAGCCTGCACTCCAGGGGAAGGAAAGAACTAACTCCATGAATCTGTCCTCAATAATAAAAGACATAGACAATAATAAAAGGACATCTTGTCACTGAGAGAATGTCTGGCACAGGCCAAGCCAGGGAGTGCAATCCAGTTCCTAGCTGAGCTATAGGAACACAAGAGCACACAACTGACCAGATCAAACTGGACTACAACCCGCCTGTACACACCCTGGCTCTTAAAGATGCAGTGAGCAAATGCGCACACACGGTACATAAGGCAGAAGAGGAAGATACCTTATAGAGGACGATCAGACTGAGACAGACATACAGACCAGGAGTTAAAATACAGACCTAAACCAGACAAAGAGGGGGAAATAACAGAAAACTACAAGTAGTGAAGCACTGCCACACAGCCTCTGACAGCGCTGCCCGCCATGCCACCAGGAGGTCTGTGTGCACCAAGGCTGTTCTCATCCTTGCCACAGTAGTCCTCATAGCGACTCCCCACAAAGGCAGGAATGGGCCTACATGGTCCACAGAGACCATCAGTGGGGAACACAGTACCACACAGATGAAGAAAGCTCACGTGTAAGTTAGGTAAATTCTTCACATTCACATAACAAGCATAGTTCCGAATCTGAAGTCATCGCTCCTGTCTAACCTGAAGTCTATAGTCTCTCTGCCCTGTAAATAAGATGGAACTGCCCAAGCAGAGTACTTATGAGTTACAGACGGCTATGGGCTGTCACGTGGTGACTAGGAATTGAATCCAGATGCTCTGCAAATGTCATCAGAGCGCTCGACTGCAGGGCCACCTTTCTAGCCTCCACAATGTACTTCTTATAGCACCAGAAAGTAAGTATCTACCCAGAATCCTAAACACCCAGCAGACACATTAAGGGCCTATGTGGGAGCTTGTGAGAGGGCAGCACTGGAATGCAGGCCCGACAAACATAGTTCCATCCCAGAACTCCACAAGGTGGCAGGAGAGAACTGAAGTCTCCACATGGGCACCGTTGTGCATGTGTGCACAACATATAATCAAAGTGCATACGTAAAACCTCAGTACTCAGTACACTGAGGCAGGAGAATTAAGTTCAAAGTCAGCCTGGGTTACACAGTAAGACAAACAAAGAGTAAGACCCAGGAAAGAATAAGATGATGGAAAAAGAAAAGAGGAAAGGGGCAGGGTCTCTTAAAGAAATAGCAAGAAGCAGTTTCTTCTTTTGTTCTGGTGGTGAGGCTTGCAGCTGTTTGTGCCGATCTGTTCTGTGATCCCAAGAGTTAAGCAGAGGAAAGCATGGTTACAGCAGGGCAGAGAGAAGAGCAGCAGGAGCCACAGCCGCAGCCCTGCCGTGCCCACCCGCGCTGTGCTAAGGGTCCTCACAGCACACAGCCAACACCTCTACTATGGGAACATGCTTGTTTCTAGTAAAAGCACCACAAACACCTTTTTACTATAAACCCACGATCCTGCCTCCCAGAGCATGAAATTCTACATACACAATCAATATAAGGAAGGAAAGAGGAAACTATTAATAGAATTACCTCCTAAGTAACTCTGTGGCTTCCTATAGAGTAGCCTACACAGTATTACATTAAACACTAGGACCCTCAAAATTGATTTAAAGTTGGCAGATAAGCCCCAGAAAATTTACAGAGCACCTTAGCTCCTAGTGAAAACCTGAGCCAGAAGCATATATAGAGTTAATCATCATAACTCATTATCCAACTACAAGAAAAGAAGCTACAAATAACTTGCTAAAATCACATAGTTTATAATTAATAGGTAGAAACAGAAACTAAAATGGATGGTTTCAATGGCTACATTTTTTAGTTCCTATTTTAGATCTCAAAACTGTCCAGAATGCAGTTCCGGCCTGCATTCACAGGATCCTGAGGCTCGATGCCCAGCACTCCTCCCCTTAATACACACTATCTGGAAAATATCAGAATTACTGAACAGTGCAAAACAGTCACAACTTTAAAATGTCTGTGGGTAAGTTAAGGCAGAAGTTTCATTGACTACGTATAAAATTTGAATACTATCCTAACTAAATTTTAAAATAAAATTCACAGAAAATCAGTCAATAAAAAACATGAAGAGGTAAATCAAGGAAACTATGCAGCTAATAAAGAGTACTTGAAACACACAGGGTTTCTACTTTATAAAATTAATATTCTTCATAATGCTTTTTTTTGCTTTCCTTTTTTTTATTCAATATATTCTTTATTTACATTTCAAATGATTTCCCCTTTCCTGGATCCCTCTCCCAGAAAGTCCCATAAGCCCTCTTCCCTCCCCCTGTTCCCCAATCCACCCCGTCCCACTTCCCTGTCCTGGTATTCCCCTACACTGCTGCATGGAGACTTTCCAGGACCAGGGGCCTCTCCTTCCTTCTTCTTGTGCATCATTTGATATACTTATTTTCAAAACAAGTAAAAATCCGCACTATTTAGTAGCTATATTGTTAGACTCTCGAGTCAATATAAATGACATAAATATCCACAAAAATAAAATTTCATTATGTTCTAAAATGCTTCTCCTTACCTATTAGTGATAAGCCGTGAATTAACGTATCTGTATTCTCCTTCGTACTTCTGCTCCATAATTGTCATCTTACCGATGGGTCTTCTGAGTCGAGTTAGGAACAGCCCAGAAACAAGCAAGTAGGCCATCATGCTTGCGGGGCCCTGTGGTCAGAGAAGGAGAAGATGCAGAGTGCTCAAGGACATATACGGTAAGAAGATCCACGCGTGGGTCTGTAAGTAACCAGCCCACAGAAGCTGAGCTTGGCTTAGTCTTTTTTTCTTCTTTCCTGGGAAATCACATGCTAATCTCTACACGTCTTCTACTGACATCCCCCAACTCCCACAGCTCTGTCCTCAACAACTGATCACCCAAACCTCTCATGGACTTACCTTCCGTCACCTACGGCTCTTCTGCTGGAACCCAACTTCTTGTTCTCAACAGTTCTCAGAGCTATTTTACATTCTGAATGTCAGCAGTCCTCTAGGGTCCTTCCTTAGCTCGTCTCATCCTAAACTTACACTTCCGGTTCCATTATTTTGGGTACAGTGTTTCACTGCCAAGTTTGTACTATGCATCCTCACCCCAACATCTACAGGTGTCTCAAGGGCAATCCTTAAACAAGCTATCAGCCCTTCCCTATGCTTTTGTCTTTTCTACGTTATAACTCTGTAAACGACCCCATAGCCACTGTCCATCTTAAGAAGCTTCAATGAGTCCCCAAACACCCTTCATTTCTACATACCTCTCATATTCTGCTCTAATCAAAACTGTTTTCCTGAACATGCCATTCAATGGGGCTGTTCTTACATCTGACAAGTTTAACATCTAATGGACATCTAAGAATCTCCTCAAAACAGTTCAGTCAGCTTCAGTTCTTCCGGGCACTAAATACTTCCTTGAAACATCCACTAGTGGACATTTCAGCTTCCTTATAACTGCCAGAATAACTACTGCTTTAAACACACTGAAATTTCCCTTCTTCTCCTTTTATGGCTAGAACAATGTATAGGAATATATGTGCCATATTTTTCAAAATTATATTAGACTGATTCAACACATTTCAGTAACTATAGCAAACGAGCTGCAGGTACTAACTGTATGTTTAAAATGTCAATGCAGAATTATACATATAAATATGAAAAATACCAGGCATATAAATTACAGGATAAAGTCTAGAAACATTTGGTCTGTTCCCTCTTATGGTGCGGTCAGGTGCAAAATAATTATATCTGATCACAGGGTAGTAAAGAGAAAAACAAGAAATTCCAACAAAAGGAAAGCAAAAAAAAACCCAACAACAACAAAACACTAGGAAATTAATCAACTACAAAATGAATAAAAAGACAGACAGACAGACACACACACACACAAGATCAACACACTGTTACATGGTTTGCCTTAAATACTTAAGAGTAACATTAAAATTATTCAAGTTAAATGTCAATGAGTCTTAAAAAATTTTCTTGTCACCACACACATCAGAGAAAAGAAAATAAGGCTCATGGGCTAGCCAACAATCTATCACTATAAAATACTTCTGAAACTAGTATCTCATTCTGAGTATATTGCTGATATTATTTTAATTTTTTATTAAAATTAATTGTTGCCAAATCTCTCATTAGCATTACTTTGCAACAATAAGCACATGTATGTTCAATATATAAAATGCATGTTTAAATACTTCTGGTAATTATTGCCTGAAAAAAATTGTTTTTTTTTCCCCAAGGGTGGTTTGGACGTCTACATGATGCCCCCAGAGTGATAGCTAACATTTTCTTTGCTGTTCATTACTGAACCAATAAAGTTTGTGATGTGGGCTCCCCTCCCACTGAAAAGATATATCTAATTTAAAAAGCCAAACTAGAATACTTATTTTAAAGCCTCCAGCATAGTGCTATTTCATAATCAGATCATATTAGGAATAATATGAAGATGTTTCCAGGATTAAAAGAAATTCTTAGACCTTCACATTTATCAAAACACAGTATTGTAGATTTTAAAATGTGGAACAGGAGTAGCAAAATGGCCCAGTGGGTAAAGACAATTTTTGCCAAGGTTGAGTTCAATCCTTAGGATCCTACATGGTGAAAGAATATAAAACTCCTACAAGTTGTCTTATAACATTCACATACGCACAAGTATATGTGTCTGTGCGCACGCATGCAAACATGCAAATACAGACAAAAGAATAAAAATGGACTCACCTGAGCTCCAATTGCACTTGTTAACTTGAAAATGTATAAAACTATGTCTAAAAATGGCTGTAAAATAAACATTAGAATAAACAGAATTAGATCTAAGAACTAGCTTGCCTAGACTGACAACTAATACAAGATGTTAAACATAAAATGCAATTCATTACTTACTACATAATATGTAGGACTGTCACCATGTATAATAATTAGACCATAACAGTGCTTAGATCAATGAATATACAAAAATAAATAAAGTTCTAAAGAACCTTGACATGGAGATATCCCAAATGATATCTGGCCGACTGACCACCAGTGTGGGAGATGCCTCTTCATCACCAAGACAGCTCTTTCAGGATAATTACTAACACAGTAATATAGATATATATGCTAAACAAAATTACTTGAGTTATAATTCCAAATCTGTTTCACGTTTTTCTGGTATTGATACATCTGTAAAATGTCTTCCCAACAATTACATACATGAAATAATCAAGTGGGTCTATGAAGCCTATTTGTTGATAAATACTTGTTTTTATACATTTAAGTACTGCTGCTCACCAAGAACAATTCAACCAGGGTTTCAAAAGCAGTGTGCACTTTAGCCTTTTTCAAGGAACCCAAATTGTGTTTATAAACACATGAGTACTCATACAAATGTCTGACTTTATGAACTGGCTCATTCCAAGATGATCATTTCCCTTTCTGTTTCATATTATTAAGAAACAAAATACTTTAAGATTTTTCCAGGCAGTGGTGGCACATACCTTTAATCCCAGCATTCAGGAGGCAGAGGCAAGCTGATCTCTGAGTTTGAGGCCAGCCTGGTCTATACAGTCAGTTCAGAGACAGCCTAAGAGAAACCCTGTATTAAAAAAAAACAAAAACCAACCAACCAGACAAACAAATAAAATTTAATTCAAGTATATATAAAGGTTACTGCCCAAAAATAATATTTATAATTTAAGTCAAGAATTAAATTGATGTTTAAAACAGAGAATACACTATAGTGTATAGAAAGATTATAAATAATTTCAGGGGGCTGGAGAGATGGCTCAGAGGTAAGGAGCACTGACTGCTGTTCTGAGTTCAATTGTACTGAGTTCAATTCCCAGCAACCACATGGTAGCTCACAACCATCTGTAATGGGATCCGAGGCCCTCTTCTGGTGTGTCTAAAGATAGTGACAGTGTACTCATAAATAATTTCAGAATGTTTCTCTATTACAGGTATGACACTTTATGAGCTACACATTTGTTCAAGTTCCAACAGGAAAGGCTATGTAACAGTTTCTCTCAAAATTGGCTTCATAGATCTATTAATAATCCTGAAGAGAGAAGTACTAGAGAAATGACTCAGTGGGTGAAGTGTTTGCCACGAACACCTGACCACCTAAGTCCTGATTCAAAACTCACATAAGAGATGAACACCTAGAACAAGCACCTGTAATCTCAGCATGTTCCCCTCAGGAGATGAGAAACTGAGACCATAAACCACCAGAAGCTCGTGGGCCACTAGCTCAGACACAGCATGAACAGCAAGAGAGATACTATCTCAAATCCAGGGAGAATGTAAGAACTCACGTCCAAAGCTGCATGCCATGGCACCTGCACATGGAAACACAATCAAAACACATGCACAAGTGCACACACACACACACACACACACACACACACACACACATACACTCACTCACATATGTACACACATGTGTACACACACAGATACTTTCTTCACATAGGACGATATTGAAGAAACAGGAAGTCCCTTATCTCATTTTATAGATGTATAATTTGAAATATAAATTAAAAAGTCAACCTGTAAGAAGTGCTAGAAGTAAACAGATAAGAACACTTGTCTGAAATCAGTCCACACAATTCTCATAAAACTTTTTAAAGACACTAATTTCAATTCTAAGCCAAACAGCTGACAAAAATACAATTTTAAATTGATTATATAATTAAAATGATTGTAGCTAGCCTAATTTTCTTTTAAAAACATTCTTTACATGGTACTCCCTTCCATGCAATCAATTCTATATAAATTTGTTCAGATTCAAAATTTAACAATCTAATTAAGTATGTAAACTTACCTTACTAAGATTTGAATACAGATCAACTACACTGTTACAAAATTTTTCTACATCCTGTGTCAGCAGCTGGTCTGGATTTGCTATTCTGTTATCCAGGTTGCCCATTTTATAATAGGTGAAAGCTCTGAAACAGTAAATAGAAGGTGACTTCAGAACACGCGATTACAGAGACCATGCATATTCACATCCTACCCACAGTGTAAACGTTTACAAGCAGAGCAGTGTAGACATGCTAAGGACTGTCCTAACGTATACCAGCTATGGGGAAGTGAGCCCGGAGTAGGGAGGCTTGATTGCTAATGGAAGCACTGGGCCTACAGCCCACCACTGACAGGTCACTCCCAATGGACTCCTGATCAGAGAGCCATTTTCTTGAAATCCAATAAACAAGAAAATGTCTAATATCACAAACACTGCTGCCCAGGTTAAACATCTCTAGTTAAGAGTAGAGTTGCACTTACTGGAGATACTCCTCATAGAGGTGTCTAGTGAGCCTGACTCGGAAGCACAGTTTGAGCTCATTTAACCCATACTTCAAGAAGTTATTAACCAGAGAGATCTAAAACAAACAAGCGAGGATTATTGGTTTTGCTTCAACTTCTACTTACTGAATTGCAGTTTATTTCTCTATCAGTTGCTGTATCTACAAGTTCTGATTTTCATAACTCAGGCCATATTGCAAATCTGTTCTCTTGATTTAGATTTTATAGCTGCAAAACAACAAGCTGAGCCACATGTGCATAATGACCTCTGTCTGGCCTCTACCTGGAGCTTAACTTTAACATGTTATTCTGAGAGCCTTCTGGGTAATCAGAAATGCCAACCTTCCCAGTTTCTCCCCAGAAGGCTGCACAGTCCACATCCCGCATGTCTACCTCCGCTCTACCAACACTGCAGCCTAGACAGCGGCTTCCGGTCGCAGCCATGAAGCTTTGTTTTAAGGTATGAGCTTTACATGCTCATTCCAGATTATTCTAGAACCACTTTACTAGTCTATCTCACAATTCAATCAATCCTTCCAGTTTTATTTAAACTACTTTATTAAAAATGTTCTTATATGGTGTTTCCAGCCTTTGATTCCTGTCACTTATATTAGCTTTTCATTGAAAAGGTCTAAAAATTATGATGCCCACCCTTTATTACACTAGAATTAATTAGATTTCTCAAGGAAACTTCTCTTTTCTCCTCCCAAATCTGGACATTAAAAGTCTAATAGGGCCAAGAAAATAAAAATAAAGACCAAGGTAAGAAAACCACTTGGGTTTCAGGCTATATTAATTTCTACAATAATTCAGAGAATAGACTCTAGTTTAACAGAGATTCAAGTTACAATCATTTATGTTTTCAATCAACTGTTCCTGGATGATCTGCCCATTTTACTCCAATTTCACAATCTGGAAATGTTTTCAGTTGTCCCAAGAGGGAGAGGCACTATTGTCATTTAACAGAATGTGGTTAAACATGGAGAGACCTGGTCAGAAGGGAGCTAAAAGGAAAAGGAGAGAGAAAGGAAGGGAGGGGGAGAATGGGAAGAAAGCAGAGAGGAAGAAAAAAACAAAAAACAGAAAGAAAAACAACATATATGTATGTGTGTGTTACACACATACTAACATAAATAAAAACAAGCCAAACAAAATTTAAAGTATTCTATTAAGTGTAATGGTTTACAATAAAAAAAAATTAGAAGCTAAAATACAAAATTTAACACAACATTAGAATTTAGTATCACAAATCTAGTACAAATTCAAGATATAATGAGGTGTAAAGTTCTCTCAAAGAAGAGTTTGAAAGAAGTGCACTTACAAGAGGCATGGCAGCGATGAAGTTGAATAAGTATTTCTTGAAATCTTTACTGCTACGGCCAATGATGCCACTGCAAACCACCACATGCACGTGTTAGTTGCAAAAGGAGCCACATGTAACACAAGAAAACCTAGAGCTCTAAACCATTCTTGGGGATGCCTACTGAGTTATTAAGTGATAAGAAAAAGTGAAAAGAAATCTTACAAACATGTTTACAAGTTTTGAAACATTTTAACAACTTGCTTGAACTTGGCTACAGATGACTAGAAGAAGAAAAAGGTAACTACTGGACACAGATGTGCTGGGGCAGAACTGCGGAAGCAGAACATGTGCTCAGTGAGCATGTGTGAAACTCGGGAATTCTGGGATGTTACAGATTAAACCAAAGTAGTATTTGCTTGCATCCTTGATTCTCACTGGAAGTGAACCAGTTAGTGATGGTAGAAAGCCTACCTCAGCCAGCTGGAAAGGGCAGAGAGTAAGCAGTGTAGACTTTGTGGGCACAAGTTCTCGTTGCTACTACTCAATACTTTAACCAATAGAGTAGAGGCAACCAAGACAGCCTGACTAGACTCTAATAAAGCTTTGCCTTTTTAAAAAAAAAAAGGTATGGTATGTGCACACCTTTAATCCCAGCCCTCAGAGGCAGGCAGATTCTGTGAGTTTGAGGCCAGGCTGGTCTACATACTGAGATTCAGGTCAGTTAGGGCTACATACTGAGACCCTATCTTAAAAAGAAAAAAAAAAAAACTTAAGGTGAGTAATGAGCCCTAACCAGAGGGCTGACCGGCCAATCCTGAGGCTGGCTGGCACGCGAGAAGAATCTAAAGCAGTCTCAAAGCTCCGGGTCCCTCGACACAGTTCGACAAAAGCACTTCCTCCGTTATCTGCTTTTTGTCTGTTTTATGCATTTACCTACTTTTAAAATGCATATAAAGAATCTAAAATAAGAGTTCCACTACTTCATTCATGGGCTGGGGCTGGAGATGTGGCTCAGCCATGAGAGCACTGCTGCTTTTGCAGCATACATACAATAAAAATAAACTCTTAATAAGAGATTGAAAGCCATTATATGAGTATATATTGTGTGTGTGTGTGTGTGTTGTGTATGAGATCTTGTGTGATGTGACCACAAATCTTGTGTATAGTCATAGAATTTTCTTTTCAGAGAATTTTTATTAATATTCCCAAATGTAATTTTATAACTAGATATAGATATATTGTAAATATCTATATATTGAGACATGCATAATATTTATATTGAGAAACACTTCAGCAAGTAACTTGTTAGAACTCCCAAATAGCTGACTTGTATATGATAAGGAAGTAATTTATTTTTTTATGAGGGAGAAGGTAGGAAAATCTGAATTAAGCAAAGCTATCATCTTTACCAAAGATCTTTTCAAAGATTTTAATATATAAAAATCAAAAAGGGCTTTAGAGCATGCTCTATTTTCTTGACAAAACTTTTAGGAATTGTTATCGTATACTAATGGGAAAAAATATACAAATTTTCTTCAATTCTTGTTGAAAAAGAAATACTGGTCTTTAAAAAGCTGAATGACAAGGGAAAATGGAACAGTACAAAGATACTGCTTATAGCAATGATTCTATTTTAAACAAGAAGTAATTAGGGCACTGCCAAAAAAAAAAAAAAAAAAAAAAGCTTGTAAGTTTCAGCTAAAATTGAATCACAGTACAGAGCACGACGAGCTTCCGTGCTGCCCATGCTGTGAACCACTAAGACTGCATAGAGCATGCGGTGCTGCGCATGCCGCCCGCCCACCCACCCACCGCTTGCACTGTTTACCAGTGGAGTAGCTGCTATAAACTTAAAAAAGGATTCCTTGAATAAAGCCACACTTCTGCTTATTATCCCACTGCAAAAGAAAAATAGTAAAGAAAGAATAACCAAGTCACCATTACTCCCGAAGACTCGAGGACATTATGAAAGATGGCCTGGTACTCTAAAAGTAATGCTCATAACAAAATAGAAAACAATGCACGCATCTTTGCGGCTGGCCCGAGCAGCACAGTGAGGAGGACCCTCGCCCACACTGGCATCGCCAGTTTCACCCCTACAGATGACTGTGCCCATTCTACTTCTCAGCCATTACTAACAAATAAGCCTTAAATATGAAAAAGTAAAATACAGCACATTAATATCACTAACAAATCTCTTGGAACACTAAACCTACTACTTAGAAGGGCCAAAAAGGAAAAGACAAATTCATTCACAGTGTGACTTAATATTGAGTCAAAAAAATATTAATTTTTCAAATAAAATTGTCCTGCATTATTGTCCTGCCATATTTAAACTTTTTTTAACCAAGCAACTAATACATACTTTTACTTAACCAAGTGTCAAAGTCCCACATATGACTGAAGCTCAAACCCTGTACTGCATAGGAAGCTGTTTTAGTTACTTCCTAGTGGTATGAAGAGATGCTGTGACCAGAGAGGAGAATGGCAAAGGCTACTGAGACCTCAAAGACCACTCGCGGTGAAAAAATTACTAACATTTTGATTTTATTTTAGGCAGGGTCTTGCAACAGAATGCAGGCTGTCCCCAAATATGCTGTCCTCCTGCCTCAGCCTCCGTAAAGCTGGGATTACAGGTATATGCCATCACACACAACATCAACAGCAGAATTGTTTTCAATAAAATAAAACAAGAAAATTCGTAGAAAATAATTATTTTCAGTTTCAAAATTAAAATTTAAAACTGAATACTAGGCTAACAGAATCATAAATTGGCTTATGTCCATCATCATCAAATTACAAACCACCTAGTCTTGGCAATTAATTTTTTATGCTACTAAATATATAAGAAAATCAATTCAATAAAAAAATAGAAATACCTACTACATAAAATTGCTGAATTTATAATATCTGAAAGGAAAAATCTTTAAGAATATAATTTTTCATTTTATTCTTTAAGAGAAAAGTAATATTCAATTCTGTATCATTCTTTATGTGATTCTATCCAGATAATATAATATTTATATTAGGCATAAACTGTATATTTTTCCAGTACCATTTAAGAAAACTATACTAATTAGAGAGACACAAAGTTATCAATAAAATTATCAAGGAAAAAATGTGAAGCTTTACAAATCATATGGAAGGTTAGAAATGTCTTCTGGTTATCCATCATACTAAGGCCTCAAACTACTTGGGCTTATACCTTACATAAACAGCGAATGACCAAAAACTATCATTGCACATGCACACATATGCATACACTTAAGACTCCTATAGCCACCCTTCAACCTTAGAAGAGAGATCAACAAGCCTTAAGTGGCTTTTAAAGTCTTCACTCTTAAGTGTGAATTTACAGCCAAGAATCTCAAGCTGTTTAAGAAAATCTTTTAACATAAACAAGGACTGTTAAGGACACAGAAATAATACTGGGCACTAGTGACAAAACAAACAAAATAACTAAAAAAAAGGAACGGCTTCAGAAATTTAAAAAAAAAGTCCTTAATTCTAAGTATGTCTATTATAAAAATAAGAATCCCTAAAAATTTTAGTTCTTGGAAATAAAGTTACATAAAAGATTCTCTGGAAAGTTTGGAGAAAATTTCTAGGTAATAGAAGTAAAGTGTCAGATATGACAGGTGATTTTTAAACCTTGCTGCAAATTACAATCACCTGATTAGCTGTCACTGTCTCAAACAGTGACAGCTAATTGAACCAGTAATCCTGAGTGAGGCCCAGGCATCAGTGATTAAGATGTTACAGATGATTCTGCATCCTGCAGCCACACTGAGAACTAAAAGCTGCAGAGTGACACTTTCAAAGTCTAACGACAAGTGATTTTCAATTGGAATGCATAGACACAGCTCAGTTATCACTGAAGTGTAAGCAGAGAAAGGCATTTTCAGATTCATAAGGGCTCAAACTTTTACTGTCCCTTCTCAGAAAAAGACGATGTCTACCAAAATGAGAAAGTAAACAGGGAAATATAGCAGAAAAAAAATTCAGGGATACAGGAAACTAGAGGCACGGGATGGGGTGAAAACAGAAATGCAAAATTAAAACTACAAAGTTTTGTGCAAGTGTGTACTTGGCAATATTACATTATATATACTGTGGAGACTTTACATTATATATACTGTGGAGACTCTGCAGCACTGTGAAGACCCTGGAGCTGAGTCCAAACAGCGGGCAAACAAAAACCTGTAATTACTTACTAAAAGGCAGAACAAGCAAGGAGCTGTGCACAGGGGCAACGACAAAGCCCAGCCTGTCGCTCAGCTCCAACAACACGGATCACATAACCAATAAACCCTGACTCTTCAGAATGCCACCAAGGAGACGAACACAAGCACTTCTCTCCTTCCACAGTAGGGAACAAACCCAGAGCCTTCAAAGAAGATGCACATCCCCTCAGGGAGTGCTCAATTTAAAGCCTACATAATCTACCCATACATGTTTACATAGGGCTTTTATCTTCAGCAAATATCCCTTTTCGCTTTCCTATACAAATGAGCCAAAAATCATGGGCATAAAGCATGCTTCCTACAGATCAAGGATTAGAAATGAAAAACATTATTTTAAAAGATTTCAAAAGTGTGGGTACATTATCTAGAAAGTTACCTTAGATTATTTATTTTAATACATATATGATAAAAACACTGCGCCATGAAACAGAATTCCAATAAAAATGTTCACCTTATCATTAGTATTATACTATTAAATTAACAGACAAATGAGTGTTGCAACAATCTGAAATATCCCAACCTCCATTTTTCAACTTTAAATCCAAAAATTTCAATTGTAATGATTAAGATAATGTTGGAAATATAATAAAAAAAACATGAAAAAATTAACTTTAGAATCAAAAAGTCTGTTTTTCTCTTGTAATACTGCTCACTACATGACTCACCAAATGTTTTGATATTTTCCTCCAAATTATCTTTTTTTTTAAAGATTTATTTATTTATTTATTTTACGTATGTGAGTACACCATTGCTCTCTTCAGACACACCAGAAGAGGGCATCAGACCTCATTACAGATGGTTGTGAGTCACCATGTGGTTGCTGGGAATTGAACTCAGGACCTCTGGAAGAGCTAACAATGCTGTTAACTGCTGAGCCATCTCTCCAGCCCCCCAAATTATCTTACTAATTTTAGACACTAAGAGTTGCCTGCTCTCTTAAGCTTCTGTAATAGCACCTGTTACACTACACTTTAATTTTTGGGTTACTTGTCTTTACCCCTTTACAGAATGTCTCCTGTTCACTGGTATAGATCCCTGCCATCACATATCACAGTGCCTGACACAAGATTAAAAAAAAAAAAACTGTTTATATAGATGAACAAACACATAACTGGACTTCAGTACTTTTTATCTACCCTCCCCTGTTTTTTTTTGCTTATAACAACAACACTTAAATACAAGGCAAACTACTATTTCACACAAGAAAAAAGGGAATCAACAAGTACCTTTCAATCAGTGTCCCATTTTGAATCATCCAAACATCACAGTATGTTCGCGATACCAGCATAACAGCAATAAGTATCAAATAGCCTGTCTAAAATAAACCAGTAGAGTAAACTAAATACATATCAGAATGTTAAAAGAAACAGTAACTTGGTGAAGAAATTTCAGAGTTTTATTCTAACAATATTTATTAACATCTTTTGTGTGTTTTATCTATAATAAATTTTAACAGAGCTTAAAGGGAACTTAAAATTATAACGTATATGTCAAAGGCCTTATAGAGCACTTAACTAATGATCTCATTTAGGATTCAAAGGCAAGTCAAGTAATTTTTGGAAACTAGATAGGTAACTTAAGATTTTCTTATATATTTTTAATATGCTACTTTAATAAAGAACATTGGCAATGATTACTGTATTAACTAAACAACAAGCGATGAAGTTTAACATTTTGTCCAGACAGAGTAAATGAGCTTCAACCTCTTGAATATCTCTGATGCCGTCCGGATTTTCTCAGGGCTTTCAACTTGAGCTTTTAAGGCAAAAGTTATACAAAAGAAGAAACAAATTTAGTCAAGCAGCACTCTGTGGAAAAGAGAGGAAGGGGAGGTCTACAATAGTGAAAATAGCTGTGTCTGAGAACACAGTAAACACACCGAGGGACAGGAGAGGACTGCGGCTAAGGGAAAAGACGGAAAGCCGTGAAGCAGCAGGTGCTGACCCAGCGGTGCCACACAGCCAGTAATTATCATACACGTCACTAGGGCAGATGGTGCTAGAAAGTGACCAGTGTGGGATGTTACACCATCAATACTGGAGACAATTTAGACATATTTAATAGTCTTCTTTATCTGCATAAAAACACTTTATCTGAATTGCTAGGACTGATCTTTCTAAATAGTCATGAATAAGAAAAGTTGAACATTTAGTATTATAATTCTGAAGACTTACCTCTTTGCAAAATGTTCTAGGGACCATAATTTTTAGGATCTGTGAGAGCCTTGATAAAAACACCTTGTCCACCACAGCTCGCTCTTTCTTTCCTTCTTTCTACATGTGGAGAGGAAAAAGCCTTTTAAGATGGTAGCTACAGCAAAGGCATCTTTAAAGAGCCTCGGTTCAGAGAGCTGCAATGATGCAGTGAGCACAGCACCACACATGTAAGGGACTGCAACAGATGACAGCGATCACAGGGCCACGTTTCCTGTCACTGCAGACAACTATTAAGATGGACACCTGGATTTACAGCGCACCCTTGAGCAGCTCTCCGTATGCAAACAGAATTACCTAACAAGTGAAAAGAGACTAGCTCTCTGAGAGAGTAAAGGCAGGTGACAAAGCCTGTCTCCACACTCAAGGGACAAGGCAGCCAGTGTGGCTGGAGCTCTGCGGAGCACAGGGAAGAAAGGACCAAGCATCTACTGACTTAGTTTATCTTCTGCAGTGATAGGGTCGAATCCAAGACTTCAGGCATGGTTGGCATGGATGCCCCCACCAATACACACACACTACTGTCCTGAACCCTGCACCTTTTTAATAAATAGAAACCTTTTTTAAAAATCCTAAACATGATTGTCCCTAATTTTAAGAAATGTCTGCTGGGCCGGGCGGTGGTGCACACCTGTAATCCCAGCACTCTGGGAGGCAGAGGCAGGCGGATTTCTGAGTTTGAAGCCAGTCTGGTCTACAGAGTGAGTTCCAGGACAGCCAGGGCTACACAGAGAAACCCTGTCTCCAAAAAAACAAAAACAAAAACAAAAACAACCAACCAAACAAACAAAAAACCCAACTTTTGCTGGGCAGTGGTGGCCCACACCTTTAATCCCAACACTCTGGAAGTAAAGGCAAGCGAATCTCTTGAGTTTTAGGCCAGCCTGGTCTACAGAGAGTTCCAGGACAGCTGGGGCTACACAGAGAAACCCTGTCTAGAAAAAACAAAAAAGAAAAAAAAAACAGTAACCTTTCTGAGTTACCAGATTTATCACTTAATGTTTTCAACATATAATCTGTGGATTCTTATAAATTCCTAAGCTCCTTACCATATTCAATTCATTCCTAATAAGGGGAACACAGACACAAGTAAATTAAGAAGTAATTACACGATCAACAAGCCAGAGTCATGAGAAAGAGTAATTTGGGCAGGGAGACACAGAAAGATCTCCACACTGAAAGTGACAAAGTGGAGAAAGGACAAAGGACAGCAGACCTGCATGCACACACCCAGGGCCGGAAGGACAGTGGAGGGCACACACCCAGGGCCGGAAGGACACTGGAGGGCACACACCCAGGGCCGGAAGGACACTGGAGGGCACCCTCAGCATCAAGACGCTGGAGAAAGAACAGGAATGACAAAAGGCAGGGGTACCTACACAGGACTGGGCTAAAGGACATACAAGGGTCACAAATTCATTGTCAGGACAGAGATTTGAGATAAGATAATGGCTTCTCCCTTAGAGATTTGTTTTCAAGGTGCAAGAAAACAGAGCACAACCCTCTACAAAGATGAGGACAAAGTGGCAACTCCGGCTTTTGGTAGTATTTGCTTCCTTTACTATCCTTAGCCTGGGAGACTATGAAAGACAAACTCCAGGCTCCTCCAGAACACATCCTTGCCAGCCCCTGCCAGACCCCCAGCCAACCATGAGGTGAACAGAGAACCATCTCCCTCGAGTTGTCCTTCTAAATCCATCCCTCTCTTAAAACATTTCTAGTAGGTCAGGCATAGTGGTGTCTATCTCTAAACTCAATACCCAGGAGGCAGAGGTAGATAGACCTCTGTGGTTCAGTGCCAGCCTGGACTATAAAGCAAGTTCCAGGCCAGCCAAGGCTACAAATGGAGACCTTGTCTCAAAGAAAAGAGAGGGGGTGGGGTGGGAGAGAGTGGCCTTAATGGAGAAATGTAAGTTTTACTACAATTGGATAGTCACCGTGGACAAAGAGACAGACAGACCAAACTAGAGAGAAGGGGCGGGGCTTAAGGGATATAACCAGGTAATAGTCACTTTGGTACTTATTAATAAGTCAATTCCAGAAATAATTCTAAGAAAGAAAACGAAGGCAAATTAAACTTGTATGTAATAGCCTGTATGGTAATATACACTAGGTATAAGAATTATATCCAAAACTATACTAAGTACAGATATTAAAAGCAAATAAATTGGCACAGGGACAAATAGCATTTATTTGAGAAAAAAAAAACTGTCAACTTAGTTACTACATAGCCCCAATTCCATACTAAGTCATAGACCATCCAATAAACATATCTATCTGCCTCAAAACTGGTACATTTGGGGCAGGAGAGATGGCTCAGGGGTTAAGAGCACTGGCTGCTCTTCCAGAGGTCCTGAGTTCAATCCCAGCAACCACGTGGTGGCTCACAACCATCTGTAATGGGAACTGATGCCCATTCTGGTGTGTCTGAAGACAGTGTGCTCACATGCATTAAATAAATAAATCTTAAAAAAAAACCCTGGTACATTCACAGCTGCATATTTTGTAAGCTTTGTGCTTATGTTAACAATGTAAAAATCCCTTAGGGTGCTATAACCCACAAAACAGAATACTACTCAGCACCAAAAGGATAAAATATGGTTATGGTAACAACATGAAGAAACCCTGAAAACACCATGCTAAGTGAAAGGCCTACGGGAACACACACATTGAATGACTGTATTAATGTTAAATGCCCAGAGCAGGCAAATGAACAGACAAACAGTAGATGAGCGGTTGCCAGGGGTCGGGATATGGTAGTAACAAGGAGTAAGTGCTACTAGGGCATGAGATTAAGGGGAGGGAGTGAACTTAAAAAACTTCTGTTAAGTTGTTGCTCCTTTTATTGCTATTTTATGTGGCTGGCTTTAAGAAGAACAACATTCCTTTAATTCTGACTGAAAAGCACAAGCTGACCAGGTCGTCATTTGAGCCACAAGGACAGTCAAGGTCACCGCCTGTTTCTCCTATGCTGTAGTAAATCAGTGCGAGCTCATCACCACTATCACTCTCTAGGTGAGCTAAGGAATATGAAGAGGTAAGTTGTCTTTAAACTTACAGGTACAATAGACATATACATGGTTCTGAAAATAATTTACTTTGTTAACCCTGAGATACAACAATATACTAAGACCATTATTTTAAAGGAACAGTTCCTTATAAGACCAAACTAACTCCTAGACCATGAGGTTGGTTTAGCTTTTTCTTTTTTCTTTTCCTTTTCTCCTTCACTGACCAAATGTCCACCATGATGCTTCAATAGAAAGGTGGATGGCATGAATATGAAAGCTACTATGTGCAAGGTGCTACATCTAGAACCTGGGGGACCAGAGTGATCACTATTCCAATTAAATCACGAGGTAACATCACAACACAGTGGGGTGTAGCACTGAGACTCCATTAAGTTTCTATTTGGATGGTCAGAGGTTCCACACTGCCTCCATCTTTTCATTGTGTTTCTGTCAGCTCCGTGACAGAAAGGGGAACTTTCGGACTCCAGCAGCTTCAGTGCCTGTCCATATCTCCCAGATCCTCCATTTTGAAGGCAAGTTCAACCTTGGAATTGTCTTTCTGGATCTCAAGGTTCACCACAGCACTAGTGTAATTATCTTTAATGTAGAACTTTTTATAAGCCAAGTAACCAAGCGTAACTTTCCCAGCAGCAAATGCAGCAGCTGCGATCCACTCAGCTGGCAAACTGAGTCGGGGCTGAGGCACATGGTGCGGCTGCAGGAGTGTGTGGCAGGGCACTCAGTCTGGCACTGGGGACTGTGGAGATTCACCTGGGCAAGGCGCACCTCAGGGCTCACTTGGTACTACCAATAAGAGAGTGATGACAGCCATTCGATTCTATGATAAGTATGCTAATAACTATTGGACTAAATAATAACTAAAATTCTGACTGAAACATTGAATATTTAAAATAAGGAGTATAAATAAAGCTACTATTTAAAAAATCAATTGGTGAATACATTATTAGAGGATCTGTTATCAGAAAGATTAAAAGATACCTATAGATTATAATTTACCAATAACAATGTGAACAATAGTTATAACTAAAGTAATAATATCAGTTAGGCTAAATATTAGCAATATGGTGTTCACATCAACTAATTTAACACTGTTGATGTACTTTATTGTAGTTAAAAACCTCCTTTGCATGAAATTCTTAGGCAAATGGATGGAGCTGGAGAACATCATACTAAGTGAGGTAACCCAGTCTCAAAAGATCAATCATGGTATGCACTCACTAATAAGTGGATATTAGCTTGGAAAACTGGAATATGCAAAACATAATCCACACTTCAAATGAGGTACAAGAAGAACGGAGGAGTGGCCCCTAGTTCTGGAAAGACCCAGTGTAGCAGTATAAGACAAATCCAGAACAGGGAAGTGGGAAGGGATGGGTGGGAGAACAGAGGGAGGGAAGGGGGCTTATGTGACTTTCGGGGAATGGGGGACCAGAAAAGGGGAAATCATTTGAAATGTAAATAAAAAATATATCGAATAAAAAAAAACAAAACAAAAACCTCCTTTGGGTAACTACACTCTATTTTAAGAACAATGTCTAAAGAAATGCTAGGATAGGTCCAGAGGCATGTATACAAAAATTTTAAAAGATAAAAACGATATGATATCATAAATATTTAAAGAAAACATTTCTATTCACAGTCGTACACATGTTAAAGCCTGCATAAGGAGGCTAAGGCAGGAGGAAAAGGGTTGAAGGCCAGCTTAGACTGTACACATAGTGAGATCCTGTCTCAGTAAAAGGGAGAAGACAAGGCAACATGGGCAGCACATCATCACGGGCTAAACCTAGCAGAGTTAGTAACTGTCTCCTCAGAAGACTGTTTTCAATGAACAGATACAAGTAATACCAGAAGACACTAGGCAAGACAGAGAATTCCTGTATGTAGTCAAATGGAAGTGAGATTTTAAAACTTGTGTTCTAACTCTAAAATTCTATTTTACCCAACAAAACTGATTAAATGCAAATCACCCCCCAAAGTAGGTCATTCGAAAATTTTACCTCATTATTCTGTAATGGCGGTTTTCCACTTTTCTTACTGCAAAATAAATAAATAAATAAATAAATAAATAAATAAGCAAGCTTTACTTTATTTGTTATATGCTTCTATAATTAAAGTTATTCTAAGATGTCAAAAAACATAAAATTCTCCAAATGGTTATTTTCCTTTTTCATAACCAAGTGGCAAAATTCACCCATTAAGAATAGTTCATATCCTTTTGGAACCAGGACAGCAGAGGGGCAAGATGTAACTGCTAGAGTTTCCTAGTATCATGGCGGATCTCAAGGATTCACCACCAGAGGAATCAGATTTTAATAAGTCTTACAAGATTAGGTTTTAGTTGTTACGCCCAGAGACTGAGTTACCATTATTCCTGAACCAAGTCTGTGTTGTTTTTCTCCTCGAGGCAGCCCGTCTGGGTTCAAGAGAGAAGGTTCTGGATCCCTCAGAGCAAAATTTGATCATTCAGAAGGACCCAGCAAACCTACAACACTCACAGTGCAATTCCTTAGTGAGGGAAATATCCTCTCAGGACTAAATAATGAGCTTGTGAGTACTGGCTACAGACTTTCTCTAGGAAAGAAGCCACTGGACCATACTTAGCAGGTTGCTGATGGACCCAGAATGCAGTTTTCTCAAGGGAACAGAGCGCACCTGCCACTCTGCATTACCTTCCAAACACTATTTTTGCTTGTATGATGTCTTTCAAATTTGCTCTTTGGACTGGACCATAGTTAGCAGGTTGCTGATGGACCCAAAATGCAGTTTTCTCAAGGGAACAGAGCGCACCTGCCACTCTGCATTACCTTTCCAAACACTATTTTTGCTTGTATGATGTCTTTCAAATTTGCTCTTTGAAAGCTACTACAAACATTAAATTGCACTTTCAAAATGTCAATGAAAGAAATAGCACTGAAATGACCAGTAAATGATCAAATGTAATATTCTTTACAGAATATTGGACATTTATTCAAATTGTCACTAAAATGAAGTCTATTATCTTCAGTGTTTGTGTTCTTAAAAAGGTTAGAATGTAGTAACAAGCCTGAAATTTCAGAAGAGCAAGCACAAAAGTTATTTAGCTTTCCATAAGTATTTAGACTTAAGAGTTACCTTTGAAGTTCTGCAAATTCCATGTTGAATAAATATAAACAGAAAATGAAGTTTTAGGCTTTGAATGTTAACTCAGAACTCAATCTGATTGAGTTATGTGCCATAAGGTAATCAGACCAAAGTCCTAGTTGTATGCAAACAAAAAAAAGTCCCTATACTTTGATTCTCATAAGCGTATTAATAAACTGTAAATGGTGTTTTATATGATCTTTTGAAATTCTCAAGTGCAATGTGTTTTAAAATAAGCTTGCAAAGGACAGCAGAAAAATGTATGCAGTTAATTAACCTTATACAGTTGTGATCATTTTGATGAATTAATGCTGTAGATTTAATTTATTTTAACATGGATTACATAATGTGTACCTTTTAAAACAATAACAAAACCAGAAATGTGAAGAAAAAAAAAGAATAGTTCATGTGCCTCTTTACAGGTTGAGTGCCCGCTACATAAAATGCTTGGGCCCAGAAGTGTTTCAGATTTTCATAGTTTTTCAAAATTTGGAATATCTGCTATATACATTTTACCAGGTGCAAAATCCCAGGGTGCTCAAAGGTTTCATTATTTCAGATAATTTCAGGGCAGAGATGTTTAATTTATACTAAGTATTGTTTAAAGAAAAGATTCATTAAATGTTAGGTTACTAGCATTATGAACAGATGGCATTGTGTGTGTGCGCGCGCGCATGTAGATGTGCATGTGTTAACTCCCACATATCATGTATACTTTTTTCTGTAAGTCTTCCCACAGAATGATGAAAATCTCCCTGTCCAATCTTGAACCAAAGCTTGGCCACATTAGCTGTGGCCAATGGGATTTTAATAAGGTGACACAGAGCTGCGCGTGTTTAAAATACCCTGGGGGTGGGAAGCAGGACGCAAGAGTTGAGGTTTGGTCTTCTACTGTGTATTCTAATGCTAACTGCAGCCCCTCGAGATGAGAGAGTCTGCAGTAGACCCAAGTGAGCTAAGTAACCTTGCCCCCAAGTTATTTCTGATTGGTAGATAAAGATGCTGTCAGCCAATAGCTAGGCAGAAGAGATATGGGGTGGTTGGGGGTTGTTTTAGGCTTCCCAGGCTTGGGCATCAGTCAGAAGAGAACCAAGAGGGGAGAAAGGTGGAAGAGGAAAAGAAAGTCCCCATGGGTTAGGTGAGACACAAAAACATGGTCCTGAGGACTGGCCAATTAAGTAATAACTTGGGGTTATCATTAGAAAGTAGATTCTAAGACAGGCAGTGGTGGCGCACGCCTGTAATCCCAGCACTCTGGGAGGGCAGAGGCAGGCAGATTTCTGAGTTCGAGGCCAGCCTGGTCTACAGAGTGAGTTCCAGGACAGCCAGGGCTACACAGAGAAACCCTGTCTCAAAAAAACCAAATCCAAACAAACAAACAAACAAACAAAGACAGCTACAGTGTACTTACATATAATAATAAATAAATCTTAAAAAAAAAAAAAAGAAAGTAGATTCTAATAGCATGAAGTTAGATATCTGCCTAGCCCTTGTGCTATTTAAGGCTTATTATAAATATAAAGGTTGTCTGTGTCCTTTATCTGGGAACTGAATGATCAAGGCAGGCTAGAAACTCTGGATTGGGATTAAATACCTCTACAACACTCCAGGGAAGGTTTCTTTTGTCTCAGTTTCAGAGGCTACAGTCTACCCCGACAGCAGAGCAGTATGCAGCATGAAGACCATGAGAGGGTAAGGCAGTAGCTGCCTTCTGTCCCTTTACCTCCTCGAAGCTCCCAGTGTGGAAGGTGTGCTTCAAGGCAGGTCCACCCAATTAGTGAATCTCCTCTAGAAATGCCCTCACACACAGTCCAGTACTGCATCGACTCTAGGAGTGTTTCTCTACCAGTCATGCTGACAAATGAGATTAGCTATCACACTAGAAAAACCTTTCTACTTTGTGTCCTCTCACACGCTCAGAATCCGCGCCCTCTATCACATGAGTAACCACATCTAAGCTAGCTATCTAAAGGAGAAGAATCTGTCAAACCCACATTACAAGTGAGGAAAGTGACCTGGAAACAGCAGCTCAGGTTCATGGTCTGAGTAATAGTGTGTGTCCCTACTCTACACAGCATCATCAGCCTGGCTTACACCCTGTTTATAACACACTGGACTATCCTGTGCCCCTTCAACAAAACACTAAGCACATTTTACTTTCCTGTTCCGTGAATTTCCTTCCAGTACAGACGTCTGATGAGATGAGCACTTAGTGAGGTTGGTTTCTCTGGAGTTAAAAGTATAGCATTCTTGGAATACGGACTCTGCATCCATGAACAGAAGGAGGAAAGCAAGTTTACGCAGAACTCCAACAGATCAAACACTAAGCTAATCAGAGAGATTTTCTGTGGTGGTCTGAATGAGACTCATTCCCTATAGTTCAGAGTATTTGAACACTTGTTCAAAGTTGTCTTGGTCAGCAGTAAAGAAAAATCTAAGACATGCTCTAAGTAAGTATTGTAAAGACTGCTGTGTGATGAACGGAAATGTCTTCATACTTGCACATTGCTCAGGCTTATCCAAATGTGTGCTGCTCTTGTTAAGACCTGGGGATTCACATGTCTGAAGCAGACTCTAAACATAGGCAGAAGGGCTGTACACACACTGCTCAGAGGAAGGCAACAAGACACTCTTGAGAGGGCATCTGTGATGCGCAGCTCCGAGTCATGTATACGCAAGGGCCATATGCATGCAACCCTCTTCTGCCAAGGCTACACTGTGTTCAATCAATCTGCACATTTCATTTTCAGCATCAAGACACACAAGACTGAGAAAAAAAAAAAAAGACAAACCTAAGTCTAAGTCAAACGATGGTTTTTAAGGGTTTTTTGTTTGTCTGTTTGTTTCTTGTTTTATTTTGTTTGTTTGTTTCATGACAAGGTTTCTTTGCGTAGCCCTAGCTGTTCTGGAACTCACTCTGTAGAGCAGGCTCGCCCCGAGCTCACAGAAATCTGCCTGCATCTGCCTCTTAAGTGCTCTCATTAAAGGTGTGTGCAACCACTGCCCAGATGTTTCATTCTGAAAAGTGCTCAAGCTGGGGCTGGAGAGAGAGATCAGCAGTTAAGAGCTGTCTTGCAGAAGACACAGGTTCAGTTCCCAACACCCACTCCATGGCTCAAAACCTAACTCTAGTTCCAAGGGATATAGTGCCCTCTTCTGGCCTTCATGGGGACAAGGCACACATGTAGAACACTTATAAACATTCATGCAAAACACTTATAAAATATAACTATAAAATATAAAATGTAAAACCACATGAAATAAAAATATATAAATCTTTAAAAAACAGTACTTGGGGTTATTATTAATAATTTAAGTGTATATATTATAGGATTGTCTAAAACAGATTATAAACTATAGAACTGTTTCAATGCAGAAGTGGTATCAGAATGAGAGAAAATATTTGCAACCATTCATTTAGTAAGGAGTTGGCATTCAAAACATAAAGAATGTTTTAAAAAGGCAAGAAAACAAATAATTCAAAAATTAGCAACAGCCAATACTCAAAAGATGTATTAGTGCTAATGGACACATCAAAACATGTTCAACTTTATTATCAACAGAATCCTAATAAAACCTACACTGAGAGCTAGAGGAAGGACCCAGCACTTGAAAGGATTTACTGCTCTTTCAAAGGCCCACGTTTACCCTCAGAGTCCACATCAGATGGCTCACAACAACCTGTAACCCCACCACCTACGGCTTCCCCCTTTACCTGCACAAGCATGGTATACAAAAGCTCACACAGGTACACACAGAAATAAAAAAAGAATGAATATATACTTTTTAACAGTTACAATGAAATATACCTAACACCTAATAGGATCACTATTACCAAATACACAAAAGATAGCAATGTTGGCAAAGATGAAGAGAAAGGGGGACTTCTTGTACAGCTAGTAAGAACATAACCTACGTTATTAAAAAGAAAACACAAATTCCTCACAATTTAAAAGTGGAATTCTTACCATATGATCCAGCAATTCTCCTTGTGGGTATATAATCCAAGAAAATAGTCAGAATTCTGAAGACGTGCCTGTACTCCCATGCCCGCCCCCAAATCAGCTCTCCTGTGCCCTCATGTCCACTGCCAATGGCTCTCCCCATGACTTTCTTCCTCCAAGTTTCTACACCATTCTCTGTTTAGAGCACGTATCTTATAGTAATCTCATTTAACCTAATGTACAATCCGCAGAAAACCTGTCAACCTTAAGCAATAAATATCCAAGAGTTAGTTCTTCAGAAAATGAAGCCCCTGGTAATCTAGTACTAACAGTGAGGTAAGGCTGTGCCTGCCTTTTAATCCCAAGGCCATGAGACTGAGGCAAGCCCAGGAAGCCAGCCTGGGGTTCATAGTGAGGCCCGCCCTCAAAATTAAAAAAGTAAAAGGAATACAAAAGCACAAGACAAAAAAAATGATTACAATTTTAAAACAAGGAGTCTTTGTCTCTGGATATCTTATAATTTAAAAACTTGGATGAAATGTCTAATTTCCTAGAAAAACATAAATTTTCAAAACTGATTACCTAATCAAGAGGGAGATAAAGAAAAAAACAGTAAGGGATTGGAAAGATGAGACACTGAGTAAATTGTCAGATAACACCCCCTACCCATCCCATCCCAAGAAAAAGCATCACACTCAAAGATTTAAGGAAAATCCACAAAGAACAGACAACCTCAAAGCTGTAACAGTTACTGAGCATAAAGCATTATAAAGTATTACATTTGCTTCGTGTAAAGCAACGCTACTAAAACATAACAAAAACTAGATTGTTCTTATCCTGTCAGTAGTTCTGGGTTTTATTTTTTTAATTTTATACCATGAGGATGTATAGTCTGTAACTAAAGCTTTTAAAGCAAGCCCAGTTTTCAGACCAAGTCCAAATTCTACAGTGTGGCATTAGGCAGCTCAGGCCCTGGCTCCGCCCACCAGGCTCATCTGCTACTGGGCACAGACTCTGCATGCTGAAGACACACTAAAGCCAACAGGCTCAACTGTGAGGGGGCAGTGTCTACCATATCCCACTTATAAAGTGCTCGCACACTGTCCTGTGTCTTTACACGTCACTGCTGCTGCTTAAAAGGAGTCTCCTCGGCAAGCATCATGGCACACATCTGTATCCCAGGCTGAAGCAAGGCCATGAGTTCCAGGCCAGCCTGGGTTACATAATGAGAACTTATTTCAAAAAACAAATCAGAGCCGCAGAGAAGGCTTGCTGTTGAGAGCACTTGGTACTGAGGGGCTCTGGCCCCACATGGCCACTCACAGCCATCTTGTGTTTAACTTCTTGGGTTAAAGGTCAGATTGGTCCTTCCTCCTGTGTGCTATAAAGTGATTAATATATCGCCCTTCAGTTTTAAACTGTGCCAGTCAGGATCACAAACTATCCAGCAACACTATCTTAGTTAGAAGTCTTCTCTGCCCGATTTTTCCTTTCAAGGAGAAAATATCAAGTATCTGCTGCCCTCATCCACAACGCATTTGCCCCTCACTGTGAGAACAGGGTCCTGTCCTGTTCATCTCCATATCACTGATGCCTAACACTGCCTGGCATACGGTAGATACTTTCTAAACTTGCATTTTGTTTTCTCCTTTAAATTTAGTTTCAGACCAAGACTTTTGAAATCTGTCTATGAGGAAGAAATAAGTCTAAGTGACCAGATACACAAGTGGTTAACTCCAGGAAGGGTGGCAAGGGGACAGGACAAGTGAATGAGCGAGCAGCTTCCTCAACAAGACATCTGAGGGAACAAGGACACTAGATTTTCCTGAGACCCACGGGACATGATTGTTTTTGATAAGCACCATTTCAAAACAGAGCTCAACTAACTGCCGCATTCACTTCCTCCTACCACCTAGCACTTTCCCAAGGAATTCAGCTATTTGTATTTCATTGCAAATAAAGTCAGAATTCTAGACAACTCCCTGGACACAAACCACTTTCACTGATGGCTAAAGTGCTTAAAAACACACAGCCAATACACAAGTCAACTCAATAAAATTCTCAAGTTTTTCTCTCCATTAACACTGTCTGACTTCTAAGATCTAGAAGACAACTGAGGCCAAAAGTATAAAATCTAAAAAGTCAAATGCTACCAATAATAGCTACATTTCGTAACACTGATGCCAAGTTTTCTAACAATATATTCCTATAAAGTGAACAGTATATCCCCATATTTTAGTCAGTAAACAGACTTGACTTATTGACGACAAAGAATCTAACATAAAACATGTTTTTCCTTATGGATTCACAGATCAAGCTCCACTCTTCTTGGTGCTCAAGAAAGGCCATTCGGTCATCTTAGAGGCGTGATTTCTGTTCTCTAAAATCTAAAGTTTATGGCACTATCTCCAATCTTCATGTCCCTACTAGCCCTTGCTCAGTGTCTTTGCTCAAGCTGTTCTCCACACTTGGAACACCTTTGATCCCACAAGTAGAAGAAATTAAGATTGGGCCCAAAGGTGAAATGCACCCATATTAATAAGCATATGAAATGAGTCTCCCTAACTCCAAGTTCTCTCCCAAAAGACCACACTCCTAACAGATCTAGGAATTCTTAGGTTGTGTAGATTTTCTATTATTTGTACTTCCACAAGATTAGTCTTAGAAATAATATTCATTCAAAGTGAGAAGCTCACTGTCTATCCTATTAAGAAACAACATTCAACAGAATGCACTGGGTAAATTTTATATTTTACCCCATACTGATCCCACTTTCTCCAAGGGAGATAGCTATTTTTTGAACCCATACCAAACACAAAATTATATGCTACCATTTATTCTACACTGGTTTCTCCCACCTCCATCTCTCTCGCTCTAAACAGCCTGCCTATCTAGGGCATAACTGATAGAAAAAGTCAAGGGAATCCTATGATTGAAAATACCTTAAATCTAGTTCTTAATTCAATATAGTTCTAGACACAGGTAAACAGAGCATGGTATTCGAACTATAATATTAGGACTTTTTCGTAGGAGTGCTTGAGACTGAACTAGGAAAGTGACATTGAGCTTTCTCGCTCCTCCAGCCCAGCAAGATGCCCAAAGGAAAGAAGGCCCGGGGGAAGAAGGTGGCCCCAGCCCCCATTGTCAAGAAATAGGAGGCCAAAAAAGGTGGTCAATCCTTTGAGAAAAGGCCCAAGAACTTTAAAAAACTTTAAAAAAGAACTTTAAAAGGCATTGAGCAGGACATCCAGCCCAAAAGAGACCTAACACGCTTCGTCAAATGGCCCCGCTGCATCAGGCTGCAGCGGCAAAGAGCCATCCTCTATGAGCCACGCAAAGTCCCCCCTGCCATTAACCAGTCCACCCAGGCCCTGGACAGGCAAACAGCGACCCAGCTGCTTAAGCTTGCCCACAAGTACAGGCCAGAGACAAAGCAGGAGAAGAAGCAATGGCTACTGGGTCATGCTGAGAAGAAAGCCGCTGGCAAAGGGGACGTCCCAACTGAGAGACCGCCTGTCCTCCGAGCAGGAGTCACCACAGTCACCACCTCAGTGGAGAACAAGAAGGTTCAGCTGGTGGTGATGGCCCATGGTGTAGACCCCATTGAGCTGGTGGTTTTCCTGCCTGCCCTGTGTGGAAAGATGGGCGTGCAGGCAGGACGTCCTGGGCGTCCACAGGAAGACACGCACCACTGTTGCCTTCACACAGGTTAACTCGGAAGACAAGGTGCTCTGGCTACGCTGGTGGAAGCTATTAGGACCAATTATAATGTCAGATCCGCCACCACTGGGGAGGCAACGTCCTGGGTCCTAAGTCTGTGGCTCACGATGCCACGCTGGAAAAGACAAAAGCTAAAGAACTTGCCATTAATTGGGTTAAATGTACACTATGTTTTCTGTACATAAATATAATTACAAAATTATCTTCAAAAAAAGGAAAAGAAAGATGGTATTGAAATGTTACATTGCATGGCTCTTCTTGAAAGGTCTTTTTTCTTATTGCATGTATGCATGTGTGATACATTTACATGTGTGTGAATGTGTGGGTGCAGTGGTATGCTGGGGCGTGAGGGCCAGGGTTAGCGTCAGTGTCTTGCTCCATCACTATATTCTCACATGCTAAGGTTCAGAGCAGGCCCATAGCTCTCAATTCTCAGGAAGAGGACAAAGTCTCAGTATCCTTTGAGAAGCTGGTTTACATCCACCTACTGATCTCCAACCTTTGGTCTGGAATGAGGAAAAGACATGATGCTATTACAAGTATTTGTTTTCCTAAGCTTATGATATACTGAAGAACAGTAATAAGTCTGAATTTAGAGTCCTCCATATAAGCTGATACATAGTATTTTTGCTGTAATGTAAAACAAAATAGTTTTAGGATCAATGAAATGTAATGTAACAGATAAATGATAGGTGCTTTTTCCTTTTCTTGTTTAGTATTCAAAATTAAAGTGTATTAAAACTTTTAGTTATTCAAAAATGGTTAATATTTGAGATAATGAAGCATTAAAAGAAAATTTTAAAACTATTCCCATGTCTAGTCTAGTGCTATTTACTACATTAAAATAATTACTTTCTTCTTTAGAGACACCGTGTTCCTTACTTCACAGGCTTAAGTTTCACAGACATTTTAAATGAGAGCATACAGTGGATGGCAAATAAACACAGCACAGCAGCTAAGCCATTACAGGCCTGAGAAGCTGCGTCATTCCACACTGCATCAATGTGTTAATGCCAACAGACATGACACGTCCCAATAGGGCTGACAGTGCGTGCCTGCAATCTCAACACCTGAGAAATGGGAGGCAGAGGCTCAAGAACTGAGGTCATCCTTAATGGCACAGCTGAGTTCAAAGCCAGCCTGGGTTCCGTAAGATCTTGTCTCAAAATATGTGAATAAATAATAAGTATATTAAATTGTGGTCTGAAAAAAAACATTATGCATGACTTAAGACTAAAACGAGGACGTCATCAAGGTAACTTACACGTGCAGTAAATCACACAGTCGGCTTTAATGTCTGCCTTGTGCTGCCAGTGCGGTGCTGCGGCTGCTACACCTGTCTATGGGCATCATGCTCTGACGATGCTCTGACGAGCTTCGTTTGCCATTTATATATATATTCCATTGCATTCACTCATGTTTGCTATAGTAGCAAAAGGTTAAGACATGTTATTTTTTTTAAAAAAGTACAAAACCATAGTAACATATGCCAGTAATCCTAAAATTTAGGAGACAGAGACAAGAAATCAAAAGTTCTAGGTCATCCTCAGCTACCTAGATTCAAAGCCAACCTGGGCTAGATGAGATCCTATCTCAAAAAATTAGCAAAACAAAATCAAAACAAAACATTCAAGTTGTTCCTAACCAAATACCATAAGGTGTTACAGTGTCCACTCGAGAACACAGGCAACAGTCCAAGTACTATGTCCTTATGCTTACCTGCTGGCACGGACGCCTACAACCAAAGTGACTCTAGTAAGAATGGTTTGATTTTTCTTAACCAAGGGTCCAATGCCCTGGGACACAGTACAAATTCCATTTTAAACAACCTCTAACAGTCCTTATAACTTTACAAAAGAAATACAGAAATAACATTTTGAATAAATTTGAATGTAACTGCTATATATAACTCAAAAAATGTATTTTTTTTCCTCCCACATGGCTACAGTGTGTATTCTACTCTGAAAGATTAGAGGTGGAAAATACTTGTCAGGCCCTAGATGTGTGGATCCTGAGACAGTATTATAATGCATTTCTCTAAAGGTATAGTATGGCCTGAGAACATAGTAAATGTTAGGATTAAATGAGTTTACCTGTCAGACTAGAGTCAGTCTGGTCTCTGAAGTGATGGTGGCAACTCTAGCACTAACAGTTAGACTAGACCAGGGTCTCTCCTGCTTCTGTAATGTAAAAGGAACCTCTGGCTCTGGGCCTCATGCTGACAGCTCCATGACCCAGACAGAAAGAACCTGCCCTCCAGTTCTAATAGAATTATTCTAAAAGACTCTGCTCACTCAGTAAGAAACAACAGGTCTGTCACCAGAAGTTACAAGAGCCAAAACAATTCTCAAAGAATATCTAGTAACAAAAAGGTTATGACTTACCTATACTTACTCTAATCGGATTTTTTTTTTAATTTATGAGGAAAATATACAGAACAAATACTAAAGGATCAAAAGTTTTAGATGGTGTGATATGTTGCAGGATTTTCCCTGTCCAATCGCATTAGGGAAGCAAGAAGTCTGTGACTGGGCAGGGAAAAGGGAGGCGGAGCTAAGCGTGGGAGAGATGGAGGGTCTCGTGGAGAAGGGGGAAGGAGAATGGAGGTGGACTGGAACCAGCGTGGCTTGAACCAGCCACAGTTATGATATCATAAGGTTAGAATAATTGGGATAAAGCTTTTATCATTATCAATTGGCTCTGAAATTATTGTATTGGCATCTTGTAAATTGTGATTTTGTTGATACATAAATCTGATTAACTACAAGCTTTAAGAGTTTTAATTCTGCTGGGTAATTGGGTGTTGTGATAGTTGACCATGGGGTGGCGTGGGGCGTTGTATGGTAGTGAGAGGAACTTAGGGTGGGGATGAGGGGCCCCTGAAGAGTTGGCAGGCAGAGATACTGTTGAGTTGAGAGCACCCAGTGGGGGCCCAGTGTCCTGGTTTGAGAGAAGCAGGGGGGGTGGGGAGTTGGCAGGTTCATTTTTTTAATATTTCCCCCAACAGTAATACACCAAAGAGGATGTGTATCCCCAACCAATACTCAAGGTTCAAAAACAGTAGTGACAACAAAGGAACAACTTGAAAATGGTAGACAGTGAAAACTATTTGGTTGTCATAAAAATGAATGCAACTTCATGCTATTTTAACTAAAGCTTATAGTCTACAAAGGAGGTCATAGTTCTATTCTGCACCTGCAAGACCACATTTTGGATACTATGAGTTTAGGCCATCTTTTTATCAGGTGGAGAAATACAGAGTATCCTATTTAGGAGATGCCAACTGGAAACATGTAAGGCCTGAAACTATGTCTCTAAAACCAATGTAATTCCCTAAAAGTAAATGGATTTGCCAACTTAAAAACTATTTAAGGACATTTTCATTGATACACTTGAGACACATTTTTAAGAAGCCTCAATAATTTCTAGGAAGTTAACAAAGGGATATTTTGTTATCTTTTTAGTTTTCTTTTGGTAGGCACAATGATAGCTTCTGAGTTGAGCACTGGATTAAGATGTTTTCTTACTCAATCTTCACATAACTGACGGCTTAAATAAACACTTTTATCCCTATTCTTCTGAGGCTCAAAGAGGTGTGGAAACTTATAAGAAGTCACAGATCTAAGGAGGCATGGCTGACTAAACCTATGAACCCTTCCCCAACCCCAGAGGCCATCTCCTTAACTATGCCAAGCTACTTCATGGCCAAGATGCTGCTGCAGAATGAAAATAAACAAAACCTCATTCTTGCCAATCTATGAAACACATGTAAACTGACTTTTCAATATTATTTTGTACCTCTAAAAGAGAAAAATCCCTCAATAATGGTAAATTATACTAACACGAATTCATAGCATTTCCATTATGCATGACTCATTTTAAAAAGTCACATCAATTTGTGTGATTTAGAATGTCCACACCCCTTCCATCATGATAAAGACATCCATAGACTTGCATTTATTAATCCTATTTCCACAATTTAGTTCAAAGAAACAAAAATATACAATACTATCGATAAAAATTCATAGAGATGGATCAGTTGTAGAACCCGTTAGCACAAGAAAGGCTCTGGATTCCATTCCCAGCACTACAAGAAAAAACAAATCTTTCACAGTGAAAATACACTACAAGAAAAGGTAAAGTAAAATATGATAAAGCCATAAAACTATAATCATAAAGGTCTTAAAGAAAAACAGGATTTTGCCTTAAATGAAAATAGCAAAACATGTCATTATAACTGTAAAGGGCATATAAATACAGAGTAAGCAAAAATAAAGCCATGTTTATTATATTTATGGTCATATCAGTAATTTTTAGTTTATCTTTAATATTAATTTCTACTCCTTAACTGTCAAAAGTTGGTTTTTAAAAATCATACATTAACTCTATCACTTATATTGTTTCTGAACTTACAAATAGAAGGCATAAGAGGTCTAGTTCCCAAAAGGCTAGGGTTAGGGTTAGAACAAGAAAGTTATACTGTTTAAATTAACAGTAACCATGCGCTAAGAAATCAGCATCTCAGTGGTACAATCACTAAATATTATTTTCTGAGAACAATTTGTCAAACCCAATCAACACACTAGGACTATACCCATGAACAAAACAGAAAAATTTCTTCCTTTGTGGAGCATAATGACATCCCAGCAGCACAGACCTACAGTAAACAAGATATATAAGTACAATGTGCAGCAGGCTGGTGATAGTGAGCGCTAAGGAGAGAAGTATAGCCGGGAAGGAAGGCTCGCAAAGGATGCTCCTGAAACTGGACGGCAACAGGCCTAACTGTCAGCTAACCCTCAGTGACTGAAGAGGAGCAAGTGTGACAGCAGTGTGACAGCCACAGAAACAACATGCCAAGCAGGCAACGGCACAGGCGAGTGCACTGACACAGAGCACTGCCCACAGAGGCTAACGGACCAAAACCTGAGAATGGCAACTGACTGGACCGCTTCTACCACAGGCACACTTCTCACAACCCTCATCTGAGGTACTACAACTGGGCTCACTACACAGCTGCTGCTGTTGCTGCTGCTGCTGCTTTATGCTTTTTTAATGCTTTTTTAATGTATGCTTCCTGTAAGCATCTCCTTTTATTCTAGAAACCCAAGTAAGGCCAACCACACAGCTCTGCTCAGCGGTTCCCTCTAAGGGTGTGATCCAGACCCAGTCCCCCACATGCCTTAGACTCACACAGAACCCTCAGTGAACTCGTAAAAGAAAGGTGAAGCCGGCCAGAAATAAGGAAAGGACAATTTAGTCTGCAGGACAGTTGCCAAGGGTTAGTGGGAGGGGTGCAAGAAGTAACTGCTAGGTAGGAGGGCATGCAGAGCTACAGCAGGGCCTGGCTCAGGTCTAGGCCTCAGGTGGGGGAATGGCAAAGAAGTTTCCAGTAGTGCGGAGATACAAGAAAGGTCCTAAGTAAGAAAATCTTAAGATATCTACTAAGCTGAGATGCAATCTTTGCTACTAATTCTACTAACTTTCTAACAGAACTTTTCTATTATAGCTATTTTGGGGATCAGGCTTAGATGCAGAGAAAGCAACACACACATGAGACAGGCTCAAAGGATGAAGCGGGTGGGACCCAAAACAAAGCAGAAGCAAAGATCTGAGTCAGAGAACTATGTGCTCCTGAAACTGCAGAAAGATCTGGGGAGGAAACTGTACCACCAAGTATAGACTAAGGCTTTAAAGGGACAAAAGGCGAAGGTGTACAAGACACGCCCAGCTAGATCACCCCCAGAGAAGCAGAGTACAGAGGCGAGGCACTCGTGCATGGTTGCTTAGATCATCAAGTGCAGCTCAATACTTCAAGTCAGGGTGACCCTTCTCTAGCCCTTTAAGAATGTTAAAGAACTGGAGAACAAAGGAGACAGAGAAATTACAGATAAGACTGATCACGTGGATAAAAGCTCTAAAGCCAGGACTGAGGAGAGCCTGCTCAGAGAACAGTGTAGAAACTGGCCTATTTGGAACAGAGTAGCAACTGGCAGGCAAGATTAGCCAGGTAAGACGAGACCAGATGGAGGAAAGCTCTGAAACCTCGGATGGGAAATCTGAACTTTGTTTCACAAGCACTGATGGGAAGGGAAACTGCTTTCTTCCCTCCTCAGTCTTTCATGGCTTACTTATTTAGATAGTAAAATTCTGTGGCATGGAGACTGGTCCCTTCCCTTGTATTCGGGAAAGCCTTACTGATTTCCCATTCTTCCAATCACATTACAGGCTCTGGGGTACACTCATGACTTCTATGAAGATAAGGCCTCTATTTGCTTCTTCAACTTCCGCCAACTGTTCTTTAAAAAAGTTCTTCCACAGTTCTATATCACTTATCTCCTCTGTAACATTTATTGCCTATCCTGGGACATATCCAAATGAGAGATTTAAATATCACTTAAGGTCTCCCTAGCTCAGTGGTAAATTACTTGTCTAGCATGGACAAGGCCTAGTAGGTACAGCAAAAAATAAAGGTTAAGTAAACTGGAAAAATAAGCACTGACTAAGTCCAAAGACTCTAGAAATTCAGATTCTGATGTAAGCAGAGGCCAAGAAAATAGACCTGCACAAAACTAAGAAACGGGTGCTAGAGAAGAGGAATCTTAGTGTCAGAAAGCAAAGGGTGGGTACATCAGTCTGGAGTTAGAAATGGTGGAAAGCACCTATCAGAAAGCTCTTTCCTGTGCTAAGTCTCCAAAGAAAAAATAACAGAGAGGAGGAGGGGCTGAGCCTACACAGAGCACAATCAGACCCCAAAGAAAGGCAGCGTCGTGCCCTCAACAGACTGCAGGTTAACTGCATGTGGCTCAATAACAAACCTCAAGCACGGACCACACCACTAACACAGGTAAGCTAGTGTTAAAGAGCCTGCACGCTCACTCTACTGCACCATCTCCACTTTAACATTTCATGTTTAAGTCTCTTTCCTTAAGAGGGCTTACTGATTGTTAAATGTCACAGATCTGTCTCCACAGCATGTAGCACGGAAACAGCAGAACCTAAACAAACAACCCTGTTTTAGTGACTTTTGCCCATGAGGTAAAAGAGTCCACTGCTTAAGGAAGAGTAAAGTGGGAAAAGTTAGCACAACCGCGGTAGGAAATGATTAGAAAGAAATACAAAGGAACTTTCTGGGGAGACGAAAATGTCCCAATTCATAAGACAGGGATTTACAAGTGTGTCCATTCGTTTGACAAGTAACTAAGAATTGCACAGTTCGATAAATATAAGTTTTACCTATAAAAAGGAGTAGGGATCACACAGATGGATGAAACAGTATGGGTAAAGTGAGTAGGGGATTATTATTCTTTTATTCTATTTACTACGTCTATATGTAAAATATTCCATAATAAACGTGTGTGTGTGTGTGTGTGTGTGTGATTTAATAGGGTAATAAAGCTACATTTACAGAATTTTAAAGTATCAGAATTTTATCTACTCTAATATTTAGAATAGTGTTGCAACATAACCTCTGAAGTGCGTCTACGAGTTCTGTTAGCTGTCCAATCCCAAGAGAATATACATTCTAAGACAAACTTACTATTCACAAGATGCACAAAGTGAAGCCCAGCGACCACTCACCCTCTGGGGAGTGCCAGGCATCAAAACTAATTAGCTCTGTGACCAAAGGGCCAGTGCGACAGAAGGCCAGACTGATATAACCTCCAGACCATGAAACCAGAGAGAGGGGTTCAAAGATGAGCATAGGGCCATGAAAGTACACAGTATCTAATATATATTAATATACATTCTAATATTATTAGATATATGCCTATATAATATATAATTATATAACAGTGATTTGTGTAAGTTCAATCATCTTATTGCAATAATGTATGTTTCATATTATCTGTTCATAATCTGCATCTTCACCTCTCAAAATATCTAATGCCCAAAACAAAGATTTTGCTACTCATCCCAACGTGAAAGATTAGCAACTCTATTTTGCTCAGTAAACTACCTGTTGAGTAATTATATCTTCAAAAAGTTCACACTGCTTCTCAAAAGGAGTTTTGGAATGGCAGATGAACAGCTTCAATTATTTAGGAAGAGAAATTGTATTATCCTATGTCACCTCCACTGCTGTTATTTCCCAGTAGAGCTGTTGGCTTGGACTGTCACTGGAAAGGGGCGTAAGAGGTTTTCTGGGTGCCGGTAATACTCTGCTGCTCATGCTGGGCATCGATTGCACAGGTGTCTTTTACTTGCAAAAATCTTGCAAACCTGACATTTATGCTGTATATTGTTTTCTGCATGTATACAATGTCCCAGTAAAGAGAACTGTTTTTAAATCAGTCAGAGCTGTTAGCAGTCAAGTTCCTTCCCTATGAAAATGCCTGTTCTAGACACTGAAACACTTCCCTACGAAGACTGCAATTCAAGGAATTAAAAGTGAAGGGAAGCATTAAATGTTTTATCAGCATACTCCAAAAAACTGGTAACTTCTAATCCCAAACGAGAGTGCAGAAAGGACACAATCTAACAGAAAAATATTTAGTATTAATCGCCCCCCCACCCAAGAACTCTTTTTAAAAATGACGAAAAGTTAGTGTGTGGAGGCAATATCATTTTGTAAAGCTGATTTAGGAAGAAAGGGGCCAATGCTGAAGCCGATAAAGTAGCTAAGACCCTACATTAAAGGGTACTTGGAATTCTCTGCTAGTATTTTAGGCCAAATTCTAATAATAAGATAGTTGGAGCAAATCGAAAGGAGGAGACAACAGTACCTGCCCAGAGGGTTGATGAAATAAAATGCCTGAAAGCATTATTCTAAGACTGAATATTAAATATCCAAAGACTAACAGCAATGCTTAGGAAGTAACCTCTCTTTGGCTCGCTGAAATCAAATGTGTAACAAGAAATAAAACTGTGCCTGTAATACCACCAGCAGCACTCAATTCTCTCTTCTTTCCTAATCTCCCAAAAGTTCAAAGTAAACTTTAACATTCTCTGCAGGCAGAAAGCTGTACGGTGGAATTAACAAGTGATCTTCACCCAAAACACACTTTCACCTTTCACCTACAAAGCCGTGGGAGGAAACTTTGTCCTCCGCACACCGCTGAGTCAATTCAACCTTTCCCAATGAGATGTCAGGGCATTCACTGACCAATTCCGGAAAACGGGGCACCGCGTTAGAAGACAATCGTGCCCACTGGACCCAGAAAAACCCCAGGAACGCCCCTGGCCACTATCCACCGCCACTACTCCGGAGTCGAGAAGTGCCCATCCCGAACGCAAACCTTAGCGTTCCGTGGCGATGAGATGGCAAAACCGGAATGCACCCATAAAGTTGACATACAGGGGGAGGTGGTGAGGGGGCGCAGGGACGCGGCGCGCCCTCCTCCCTCCCGCCGTCTGGGAATAGCGCGGCGGCCGCCGGGCCGAGGGCCCCGGGGCTCGAGGACCGCTGGCCCGGTTCCGCGGGCACCCGCGCAGCTCGGGACCTGGAGAGAAGGGCAAGGCGCGCGCCCGGAGCACCCGGCTCGGGCCCGGGAAGGCGGCGCGGCCGCGAGCCTCACCCGTGCAGGCCGAGGGCGCGACGCCGCTTGTGGAGTAGGCAGAGCAGCAGGAACGCGGCCCCCGCCAGCGAGGAGTTCCGCGCCGTCAAGTACTTGCTGAAGGCCGCCATGGCACCGGCAGGGCGAGCGAGCCGCGGGATAGGGGACGCGCCGGCGACAACCTCAGTGCAGGAACCGCGGGGGAGACTGGGAGGATAGCTCGGCGCCGAGAGAAGGCGGGGCCGGCCGCGCGGGAACGCCCCCTGGCGCGCGCCGCCGCGCCGAGCCCACCGCGGACTTTGGCTTCCCGGGCGCGCGCGCGGGCGCGGGGCGATCGAAAGGTTCTTCCCCCGGGGGACGCTCTGCGCACGCGCGGACCCCCGCGGACTCGCCGGAAACGCGGCGGGCGGACAGTGCTGGTCCTCCGGGTCGGTCTGGAGCTGCCCCCGCTTCGGCCTTGCGAGCTCCGCTTGCACACACCCTAGCTTTCACAAGAACTGGAAGAGCGGGCCAGGCCTGCGCCACGGACTCAGTGGGCCCTGCCCCTCCGCCATCCCCTGGATGGGTCGGCACCACCCTCTTAAAGAAACCGGGGGGGGGGGGGAGGACGGGGAACGGCCCCGCCACAGAGCCAACATTTACAACTTACAAGAGTGAAGGGAGACCAAGAAAAAAAAAAAAAAAGACTACAATTAGATAACTTATTTCAAGCCGCCATGGATTGTGGTCTCTAGGAGTTCTGTAAAAATCGATTTAGGAAGACGGGTCCACCATTCTATTAATTTCTTAATAAGAATAATGTAGTGGGGGGGAAAAAAGCTCAGAGTGTGTGACAAAAGAGTTTTAAGAAAAATTATTCTTTTTTGTAGATATGTACAAGGATGGCGATAAAAAATGTATTTCTTTATGTTAGGTCTGGTCAAAGAAAGTTTGAGAAACGCTGTTCTTTGCAAAGGGACATTCAGAAATAACAATCGTGCGTTGTGTTAATGCTGGCCGTACTCCCAGAAGCAGACTGGCTTTACAGATGACAGCATTCTTCTCCTGTCCCGCCCCTATCATGCAGAAACTGTTATCCCTAGCATTTAGTCTAGCGCATGCACAATAACTTAATGAATGGCTGTTTTCAGTTTAAGAAACTGTAGAGAAGCAAGTGTCAGAAAGGAAGCTTATAAAACCTCACAAAATACCTAAGTGTTGCCCACGCATAAAAGTAACTAATGAGAAACAGTGGTGCCCTAGGTGTTTTCTCAGTGTGAATGGTTAGATGGTTATGAGAATGGCACAGTGGTGCTCACAGACACGGTGGTGTGTGCTGTGTACAGGTGCCCAACAGCCAGTCAGAATCTAAGTTATTCAAAGATAGAGCCCGTACCAAATCCTCCATATGCCATTTGTGTATTTTTCCCATTACCCTGGGAATCCCTTAAGTAATTAGGTATGCCTGGCACAGAGAATACAAGTATGAACAATCAAGCCCTTATTCTCCAGAGGCTGGTACAGAAGAAAAACACAAAGAAAAATATGGATGAGTTTAAGTGTCAGATTAGAGAAATGAGCTACATGCTATGAGAATACCAATAAGAGAATTTAGAATTTTTCTAGAGCTTTTCAGTAACACTTGACAAATAGGATGATTTCAAAGCTACAGCCAAAGGAGTCTGCTAGCAGCTGGGGGAGTTGGGTGGGCACTGTTTCACTACTGAGCTGCGGTGTAATATAAAAGCCTTGGAAACTTGGAGGGAGAAGAGTTTGTAATAATGAAAGGAGACTTTCTAAAAACTGATTGAAAACATCATCAATAAGATAATAGATTTCCGGCTGGAGAGATAACTCGGCAGTTAAGAGCACTGACTGCTCTCCCAGCGGTCCTGAGTTCAATTCCCAGCAACCACATGGTGGTTCACCATGTAATGAGACCATATGCCCTCTTCAGGTTTCTGAAAACAGTGACAGTGTACTTATATAAATAAAATAAAATAAAATCTTAATAAAAAAGAAGAAAATAGATTTCAAAACATTCATGAAAAAAAAGGGAAGAATAATCCGCTGACAAAAAATTCTACAAAAATACCCTTACTCAAGAAGCATGGAAGAGTCTAAGGAGCAGGAAGAGGAAGGAAGGAAGGAAGGAAGGAAGGAAGGAAGGAAGGAAGGAAGGAAGGAAGGAAGGAAGGAAGGGGGTAGTTAGGTAGGTTATACAACCTGCAATGTTTTCTAGTTGTTGATGTGCCCATCTGATAAAAACCACTGAGGATTAGTCTAACAGCCTTAGCTTTAGCAAGTTGATGCAAAAAGGAACAGCACACAGGAGAAGGACTGTGGCCCTCATCACTAAGAAAGGATGAAGAAATGTCTGCACTCAGAGAAGAAGTATAAACTCTAAATGAAGTAGTGCTTGAGAGGCTCAAAGCAAATCAGATCCTGAGTTGAAAAGTAGACTCAAAGTTCTATTTCTTTGGAAACACAAATTTAAATCAGTGCAAAGAATTGTGTCTATAAACCCCTGGTCTCTAAATTGAAGCCTGTCTTAGTTTGGACCTCTATTGCTGTGATGAAACACCGTGGCCAAAAGGCAGATTGGGGAAGAAAGAGTTTATTTGACTTATACTTCACATCAGCTGTTCCTCACTGAAGGACAGGACTCCAGGACAGGAACTCAAACAGAGAAGGCACCTGGAGGCAGGAGGCTGACACAAAGACAACGGAGGAGTGTTGCTTATTGGCTTGCTCAGCCTGCTTTCTTGTAGAACCCAGGACCACCAGTCCAGAAATGACCCCACCCACAATGGGCTAGACCCTCCCCTATCAATCACTAATTAAAATGCCCTACAGGCCTGAACTTATGGATTTTTTTTTTTTTATGGTTTTTTTCGAGACAGGATAGCCCTGGCTGTCCTGGAACACACTGTAGACCAGCTTGGCCTAGAACTCAAAAATCTGCCTGCCTCTGCCTCCCAAGTGCTGGGATTAAAGGCGTGTGCCACCACCACCCAGCAAACTTACAGATCTTATGGAGGCGGTTTGTTAATTGAGATTCCCTCCTCTCAGATGACTCTAGCTTGTGACAAACTGACATAAAATTATGCAGCACAAGGCCACTTCTCTAAGTCAAATGCAGATTACTCAAATCCTCCAAACAAGAAGGGGATCCACTCTTCTTAGTGACACACATCTCAGCAACGAAGTTTAGGATTTTTAGAAGGGAAAAAAGTTCTTCAACTCTATGTCATTTGGTATGCAATTTTCAGAGTCATTTCATCATACCAAATAAATATAGGAAAGAGAAAGTAGGATTTTATTAAGCAGTCTCCAGGCTATCCAACATTTAAAGAATTTGAGCTACTGAGAACAGGGGATGTAGGGAACATATGGAGTTAGAGATTGAAGAAAGAATCGAGTAAAAATGTAGCAGCCAAATCTCACGATTATTCTCCTGAGCCTGGCCTCCTGATGTCCTTGTCTGTGTCTCTCTCCGCTACTTCAGAGCTGGTACAAAGAGTGATCTGATAGTATGTGACCCTCAACTACGATCCTGATATTAAGACTTTGGCCTTGATCTGCTGGACTGCTTTCTCCAGAGGAAGCCAGTTGTCATGGAATGCTCTGGAAGCCTTAGAGAACCAGACACCAACTGTCAGTCTCTTGAGAAACAGACCTCTCTCTGGTGACACCTTCAGAAAACTGCACTCTCATGAGTGATCCCACCACACAACTGAGATGCTCCTAGACTCCTGATTCACAGATGCTGTGGAAGTAATGCATGTTTACTGTGTTAAGTAAACTAAATTTGGAGTGTGATCTTTTTTGCTGCTGATTGATTTAGGTCAACCCTATTAAAAAGAAAAAACTGGGACAGAAGAGATTTAGAGGAAGTAGTGGGAACAAAGCAGATTGAGGAAGATGGCTAAGGCTGAGGCTAGAGGAGTGTGGAATGAGGGAGAACACTGAAATGCTTAGTATTGTGGTTTGAATGCGCTTGGCCCAGGGAGGGGTACTATTAGGAGGCATGGCCTTGTTGGAGGAAGTGTGTCACCATTGGAATGGGCTTTGAGTCCCTGCTCCTAGCCGCGTGGGAGACAGTCTTCTCCTGTTAGCCTTTGGAACAAGATGTGGGACTCTGGGCTCCTCCAGCGGCAGGCCTGCCTGGACACTGCCGTGCTTCCCACCATGACGATAGTGGACTGAACCTCTGAACCTGTAAGCCAGCGCCAATTAGATGTTGTCCTTTATAGGCGTTGCCTTGGCCATAGTGTCTCTTCACAGCAATGGAAACCCTAACTAAGAAAATGTCAACTTGTGGAAGGCATAAAGCGCCAAGTTAACAAGGTGTGGTTTATTCTGCAAGCAAGGATAAGTATTGGCTCCATCATGCATAGGTTTGGGGGAAGATTAGAACATCAGCTTTGATTTAGGGCAGAACATGCTTAGAGAGAAGGAAGGGTAGACTGAAGGAGGAAATATCAGGCTGACACCAGTTTACACACTCATGTGACATATCTAGGTAAAAGGTAATGAGAACTGAGTCCAGGCAATGCCAAGGAAATAGCAAGAGTGGATTTAATTGGTATAGGGGTAGGCGATATTGTTAATTAGTAGGAAGAAAGCTTTTTAACTGACTGTGCCGTCTCCTGGCTGTCTGAGAGGGTAGTAATATTTACACAAAGTCTATGACACAGAGTGATGCATACTTGTCGTGAAGGATAATGAGATGCAAATGAACAGCCATTACCGTTTTCTCATCACCAAGATAAACTCCAGGATCCTCACATCCATATGAAGCTGGATTGCGACAGAGTCCGGGCTACCTTTCCAAACCTCCCACCCCAGGAAATAAGCAGACACCCAGTCACTTCCTCCTGCAATGTATTATTCTTTCTGCCTCAGATTACCAGACCCTTTCTTCCCTCACGTTCCTGTTTCCAACTCAGTGTACTCTCCAGATAAAGCTCTCCCTTCCAGACTCTGGTAGGATCCTTTGTGTCATCTCAAACTTCATTTTGAATTCGAGTTTTGACAAAGGTAGCAAGCCTTCCCCCAGTGAAGGTGATGATGTATAAAGCCTGTTCTCCAAATAGGAGAAAAAGGAAGAAGAAAAATGTCTAATTCGATATCTCAAGAAGTTACCTTATGAGTCAGCCATTGAGAACACACCTACGAGTAAATAAAACAGCCCTACCCTCTCATGATTAGTGACGTGAACAAAGACACAATCAAAAAGGAAATGCCATAAAAGCTGTGTTGGGTGTATAATCAAAATTATGTATGAATCTTAAAGAGGGAAAAATTAGTCTAAGCTAGGGGCTTTCCAGGAAACCAGTTCATGGTGCCAGATGTTTGCTGTAATCCTCACGGTAATCTCACTTCACCAGGCCTGCCCTTGCGTGCTTAGTTCGTCTTGATTGTGAACTTGGTCAGGTACAGAGCAAAATGACATCAGTCTTAATGCTCCCTCCAGCAACTCAATGCTCCGTCATCTCTCTGAGTGATCCAACCAAACAATCCTTCAAAACCTCAATAATGCTCAGCTCCGTTCAGTTCAATATCAGCGTTCTCTTTTAAGGGGCCCAATGGCTGCAGTGAACCACCCATGACTGGATTCTTCACTGAGCCTTGTCAGGTCTCCTTCCTAGACAGGGAACTTGGCACAATACCCTCCTCAGGCTGAAGTCCTCCTCCACACTCTTCATAAGGCATGGGCCCACTATCCAGCCCCCATGTTCTCCACCACCACCCACCAGAATGGAAAATTGCATAATTAAAAACAGAGTCTCATACATTCCAGGCTGGCCTTTAACTTACTGAGCAGCTGGGGATGACCTTGACCCTCTGATCCTCCTGGCTTGGAAGGACCGGAATTACAGGCTTGCACCACCAAGCTCAGTTTATGCTGAGGATCATACCAGAGGCAAGCACTGAGCCACAACCCCAGCCTCAGCAGGGGTCGGGGTGGGGGGTTGGGGGTTGGGGGGGAGATGCCAGGTGGCTTTAAAGTTAAATGTATACAAAGATCAATGGACTCTGTTATTTTCATTGTTGTATATTTTTAAAACTATAAACCATAGTTTTGCCACTATAACTGCATTTTATAGTGATACATTTTGAGATAAGAAACATGTAAGTTGTCTTATGATGACATGTGCCGATACATTAACTCATACTGAACTAGCCAATTTGTGTAGGTCATAAAATGTTTATAGGCCTATTAGTGGTTACTGTCATTAGGGAGAAAAGACAGAAGTCCTCAGCCAACGAAGAGGACACGGAACATCTGAGGGTGAGCGGAGTAGCAGACACTCTCACGGTCCTGTTATATTCTGATTTAAGAAGAAATCATTTTATCAAGCAGCCATCTGTCATGGGATCTGATGCTCTCTTCTAGGTATATGTGAAGACAGATGATTCATATACTTAAAAGAAGAAGGAAAGAGGAGGAGGAGGAAAAGGAGGAGGAAGAGAAGGAGGCTGAGGAGATGATGATGGTGATGATGATGATGATGATGATGATGATGATGATGATGATGATGCAAGGCTGGAAAAAGGCTCAATGAGTGAAGTGCTTGTTGTACACATATGAGGACCTGAGTTTGAATCCCCAGACCCGGGTAAAGCACGCCTGTAATCTGGGCACTCTTACTTCCGGATGGGAGATAGAGACAGGAGAAATCCAGAAACTCACCAGCCAGCTAGCCTGACAGACAGTAGAGAAGAGAAAACAAAACAAAACAAAAAACACAAACTGACTCTCGCTAGGTGGAAGGCAGGGACCAATCCCCAAGGCGACTCTCTAACCTCCGCATGCGTGCCACGGCAAGCAAAGGTTCTCACACACATGCACACACAAAGATTCTGAAAAGGAGGAAGAAACAGCTGGGCAAGGTGGCTCACGCCTACAGTTGTAGCTACTTGGTGGGACGAGGGGACAGAAAAGCTTGAGCCCGGGAATTGGGCCAGCCTAGAACAGGGTGACTTTCAACTCAAAACCCAAGCCAACCAAACAAAAACAGAAAAGGAAGGAGGAGGAGGAGGAGGAGGAGGAGGAGGAGGAGGAAGAGGAGGAGGAGAAGGAAGAGGAGGAGGAGGAGGAGGAGGAGGAGGAGGAGGAGAAGGAAGAGGAGGAGGAGAAGGAAGGGGAGGAGGAGGAGAACAAAGAGGATGAGGAGGAGGAGGAGGAGGAAGAGGAGGAGAAGGAAGAGAAGGAGGAGAAGGAGGAGGAGGAGAAGGAAGAGGAGGAGGAGGAGGAGAAGGAAGAGGAGGAGGAGGAGAAGAAGAAGAAGAGAAGAAGAGGAGGAGGGGAGGAAGAGGAGGAGGGGAGGAGGAGGAGGAAGGAGGAGGAGGAAGAAGAAGAAGATGAAGAAGAAGAAGAAGAAGAAGAAGAAGAAGAAGAAGAAGAAGAAGAAGAAGAAGAAGAAGAAGAAGAAGAAGAAGAAGAAAAAGAGGAGGAGGAGAAGAAGAAGAAGATGATGATGATACAGCCGTCTTAGCCACTGAGTGACAGGCCCTGCCCATACACGTATTTGTTTAGTGTGGCCCTTGACCGCCTCTTTTCCTGCAGCCACACAGGTTACTTACTCAGCAGCCCAGGCTCTGCCAACCTTTGCATTGTGATCCAACAGCTTCAGACTTAATCTCCTGTCCCATCTCAATACTGTTTGTCTTTCCGTGTTTGAGTCAGTCAGTTCTGTGTTTTCTCTGTCTTTTCCTATCCTTGTCAAGATGGAAGTCTACTGGATTCTTCTACAAAGCAATCATAGCTCTTATATGAGTTTGAGTACTAAGTATGAGTACTAAGTTTGAGTACTAAGTCTGAGTACCATACTCACATCTTTGCTTAACCTTTGTTTCCCTCAGTGAATTCCTTCAGGGAGAGGGCTGCAGGTTCTTTCTTCTACAGAGGGACAAAGGGGGCTGTCTGGGTCGGAGAGCCTCTGCTGCAGCTTCTCCGCTCTCAGTGGACAATGAAAGAAACCCTGAGCAATAATGCACACGGACAGGCTGGCCTACGACAAAACTCGATCACACAAAACCCTCGAATTCGGTTACAGTTTTCATGTACGACGAAAGACTGTTTCTTCTATCGCTGTTGTTTTAAGTTGATTGAAAAAATACAAAAAGGAAGAGCTGGATGTGGGGTCCACTCGGGAGGTGGGGGCAGGAGGGTCAAGAGTTCAAGGCCAGCCTTGGCTACATACACAACAATAACAAATTCAAAGCCATAGCTAATTCAAAGTTGCTGGGGATATGACCCTTTCTTGGAAATGGGAGGAGAAGGAGGGAAAAGGGAGAAAGGAAGAGGGAGAAGGGAGGAGGGAAGAAGGAGAAGGGAGGAGGGAAGAGGGAGGGAGAACTGCAAAATGATTCTTTGCTTACAGTCTCTATATACACAGGAGGTGAGGCCAGACTTGGTTGGACAGCAGTAATTTCTTATTTCATTAGGGACATGAATGAACTGAGTAAGAACCTGCTCTCAGGAGCAACCATTGACCTAGATTTGTTTTCAGCCTCGCCACATACGTGCTACTTTTATGGACTGGATAATATTGGGAAACATATGTCTGTGTACTTATTTCTTCACCAATAAAATACTGCTGATTTCCAAGAGCTGTTACTAGGATTAAATGCTCGAGTCTGTACAACAGTCAAGCAGTGATTGACACATAGAAAGCCGCAGTTGTCATTAATGCTTTGATAATTACTTGCCCCAGGTTAGAACCTCAGTGTGTTCCTAATATATAATAAAGTGTTGAGAGGAATTGTCCAATAAGCAATTGCTTAAGGGGAAAATAAATGATCACTGAAGACATCAAAGTATGTGTGACGCTGGAAAGGTGACTTGTTGCTTAAAATGCACTTGCTCTTTATACAGAGAACCAGGATTCAGTTCCCAGCACCCTCTGTCACCCCAGTTCCAGGGGATCTGATGCTCTCTCTTCTGCCTCTATTTGTACTACACACAGGTGCTGCACACACAAACTTGCAAACAAGAATAAAAAACACTCAAAAAATATGTGAGATGGGTAAAAGTCAAATAAGAATACATTTGTTGTTTTTCAGAGCAAAGAGTTTTTAATGAAAGTATTTTACAAATACACTGGGGAGTCGTGCAATGCTGCCTGCACTGGGTGCAACCCTAGGCCACAAGTCTGCACACTCCTGTGATTGCGACTAGACCTGTGATAGCAGAACCTTTCATCTTGCCTTTGTTGCTTACCACGACCCCTTCGTTATCTTCAGAATCAAGAAACACCCACCTGTTCTTCGATGTGACTCTCGCTGTTGAATTACACTGCAGGGCGGACCTTTCCTCTGAGCTCTGGTTCGCCTTTCTTCACTGTGGGCATCGCCATGTCACCCACACCAGCAGCGGGAAGTCTCTTCAGCTGTCCCCTGATTCCCTTCACAGAGATGACAGACAAGGTTTTGGCTCCTCACTTAGACATCTTGAGTGTCTGGGATAGGAATGCACTTAAAGTCAGGGAAAATGACTAATCTTTAATGCAACCTGATTTTATATTAATATTCAAAACACTAGTTTCTTCCTTTTCCTAACACTGTGTGCCAATGTTGTCCTGGGTTCCCATCTTTCCTGCTTACTGATCTAACCTGGCTACCTGCTTCCTGCCTCTCACTGATAGTACCTCTCAGAAAGCATCTCTCCCTGGGCACTTTCTGTTCCAAAGAGACCCATGCTTTAAATAGTCCGTACCATGTTATGTCTCTACTCATATGACTAGCCATGCCAGCACAGCCCTTCCCTCAGATCCACGATCTAAGATCTCACTCTGTCAGAGAAGAGGGAGATTCTGGAAGCATGAGTCAGATCACACATCTTCTTCTTAAAAACCTTTCTATGGTTGTCGATTTCCATTGCTGTGAGGAGACACCATGACCAAGGCAACTCTTATAAAGGACAACATCTAATCGGAGCAGGCTTCTAGGTTCAGAGGCTCAGCCCATTAGCATCAAAATGGGGCATGGCAGTGTCCAGGCAGGTTTGGTGCTGGCAAAGGAGCTGAGAGTTTTATATCTTGATCAGAAGGCAGCTAGGGGAAGACTATGGTCTGCCGGACAGCTAGGAGAGTATCTCAAAGCCCACCCCCACGGTGACACACTTCCTCCAACAAGGCCACACCTCCTAATAGTGCCAATCCCTGGGCCAAGCATATTCAAACCACCACCCTGAATTAGACTAAAGTTCAGCTCTTTAGCAAGGCTTCCAGGGCTTTCCTAGTCTGGTACCCTGCACCCCTCACTGGCTGTCCTTAGTGGCATGTTTTATCTTCCTACTGTTTCAAATGTGTTCATCTGCTCATGGCTTGGGGACTGAATAAGTTAATATTCATAAGGTGTTTAAGACTTACTGGACCCATGAAAGCAGAACCTTTATTGCTTACCATGACCCCTGCATTATCTTCAAAATCAAGAAACACCCTACCTCCTTTTAAGAGAGAGCTTGACACATGATACATATGTATAGTTTCAGATTTATATTTTCCTGGTTTTGTTTGTCTGGAAAATGCTGACTTAATAGAAACCCTTTATACAAAACATTTGCTAACCTCTGCCCTAGAAAACCAATGATAACATCACCCAAACTAACCAAAGAGTTACGAAAAGTAATAGGATATAAAATAAATGTGCAAATATATGTATATGTGTATATATATTATATATGTATTATATATATGTATATATATATACAAGTTTAAAACCCCAACAGATGTCAAACCCCCATTTTCAATAACAATTTTTTTCAAAAATGACAAATGTTCAAAATCTATCTGAAAAAATTATAAAATATTCCTGAAAGACACAAAATGAGATTTAAAACAACAACAAGCCGGTTGTTTTTGTGCCTATCTGGGATGTTTCAATATCATCCACATGCCAGTTCTCCCGATGTTGATTTATAAAGTTAAAGCACTTTTTGGAAGAAATTCAGTGAGCTGCTGCTGGATGTGGTGGCACATATCTTGAATCTCAGAATATAAGAATTTCCAACCAGGAGTGCCAGGAGTTCAAGGCTGTCCCATCACTTCCTAGTTAGTATGAGGCCACATTGTTCTACCTCAGACCCTGACTCAATTCCACCCCACACCTTCCAGCACACACACACACACACACACACACACACACACACTTCAATGAGCTTTGTTTTAATGTATGTGAAAAAAGTTGATCATGAGGTCCATATAATTTTCTTATACATTAAGAACATTCCAGAATACTTAGAAAGGGAAGACTTAGTTCTACCAGATAGTAAAACACAGCGAAGAGCCTTTGTAGCTGGTATAAAGAATAGACAGCCCAGGGCTGCTGGAGAGATAGCTCAGCAGTTAAGAGCTTTGACTACTCTTCCAAAGGTCCTGAGTTCAAATCCCAGCAACCACATGGTGGTTCTCAACCATCTGTACAGCTACAGTGTACTCATACACTTAAAATAAACAAATCTAGACTAGAAAGAATAGAAATACAGTAAAATACATATTAATATTTAATGTATGTAAAGTTAGTGTGTATATCTTGCAATTTAAGCAAAGATAATTGCTTGTTGGTTATCTGTTTAACTATTGAGGCAGCTAGGTAACCATTTGAAAAGGAAAAAAAAATCTATTCCTTACTACATTGAAAAAAAGTGAACATCCCTAATTTTTAATAAAACTTATCCTTATTTTATGTACATTAGTGATTTGACTGTGTGTATGTCTGTGTGAGGGTGTCAGATGTCCTAGCCCATGAGTTACAGAAAGTTGTGAGCTGTCATGTAGGTGCTGGGAATTGATCCTGGGTCTTCTGGGAGAGCAACCAGTGCTCTTAACCACTGAGCCATCACTCTAGCCCCTAACATCTCTAATTTTAAAAGAACTTTAAACTTACATAAAAAGACAAAACTTTCTACAGAAAAAAAAGGCCAAATACAAGAACAATTTACAAAAAAAAAACAAAGACATTAAAATGATTTTTACACATGTTGAAAAGATATTCAGCTTCACCCATGACAATGAACTTTAAACTATTTAAAATATGTAAAAATAAAGTCAACCTATACTACAGTACATTTTGTACTGACAACATTGACAGACATTTGAAAACATATTAACATTACTCTTAAACACTGTGGGTGTGGCTGGGAGGCAAGAAAGGAAGTGGGGCAGTATGTATTCAAATGTAGCTCCAATGAGCATCACCGACGTAAGGCAGATGGTTATCCCAGGCCCTGACCTGAGACAGAGACTCTTGTGTGGATGCCTTCTTTTTATACACGTGTGCTTGTGTTCCCCGAACTATTTAAATAAATAGTTCAGTCTCTTTATTCTGTCCGTGAATAAAGATAACTTAAAAATGAGGAACATGTTGTTGAAAGAGAAGAGGATACTGTGTTTGTCAAAACAGCCAATATCATAAAAGACAGAGAAAAGCTGTGGAAGTGTCCCAGGTTAAGATAAGCCAAAAAGGGTGACGGTTCAAATTAATAGTTGACTCTATGAGCATGGGGACATTATTGAGTCAATGACAACAAAATCGAAATACTATGGGGTAGATCAGAGTATTGTGTCAACTTTAAATTTACTAAAATTGGTATATAATTGTATTATAAGATTCATATTCTAATTAAATATACTCTGAACTATCCAGGTATAAAGGGGCCATAATTTAAGAGTTAAAGTCTTCAAATAGTTCAGGGGAGACAAGCACACAAGTATAAAAAGAAGACACACACACACACACACACACACACACACACACAAATGACAAAGCGGTACTGTCATTTAACCAAGAGTATATGTTTTATGATATTTTAGTTTTTTAAACTTTCAGTAAATCATAAATAATTTCAAAATAGATTTTGGTAAAGAGAGAGCGAAATTTGAGTTATTGATGAATGTCCTTAGCAATTCATCCCTGATGAATGAATGAATCAGAGTTCTCTAGAGAAACAGAACCGGCTGAATGAATGAAATGTATGTATGTATGTATGTATGTAAATTCTACACACTGAAGAGGCTTAGAACTTGGCAAGTACAAAGTCCAAGAGGCTGGAGGCCTCAGCAGTCCCTGCCTGGCACCAAAGGCCTGTGGAAGGCCCAGAGAGCTACAGGTCGTCACTGGGTACCAGTGTTACAAAGGATAGCAACAGCAGTGATAGCAACAGAGTAGATACACTTACCAGCAAGAAGCAAAAGCAGGATGTTTATACTGGGGTTGCCCTAGGTCCCCTCTTCCAGAGGTGAAAGGTCAGTTCCTATGACTGATGACACCATGCATTTCCCCTGAGCTGGGACTGACCCGGATTCCCTCTCCCTGAGGACTAGCTTCATGGTATCACAAGGAGCCATGCAAGCTTCCAAAGGAGGGAAGCGACCGGCAGCCCAACTCAGCTTTGACACCTTAAACCACATTAACCATAAGCATGACACAATAACCTTACGGGTTAGGTTGTAGCACACACACACACACACACACACACACACACACACTTTGGTGGTAACCAACCAACCAGTCTCTGATATAATTTAAAAAAAAAAAAAAAGTATTGTTTTCCCAACAGACCTGTTTGGACTGCATTGCCCGTGGAAGGTGCTATATAATCTGAAGGTGGATCTTCCTCTTCAGTCAGTCCTTCTTAAAAAACTATCATAGACTCATCCAGTGAAGGAGTACCTCTTAATCACAGAGCCAATCAAGTTGACAACCAAAATGAGCCCTTGTGACAGTTTTATTTAAAACAGTCTAACCTGAGAAACATCCCCAGGGTCCATTAGCAAGGGAGCAGGTACTTTACAGTATGTCTGTACAATTATAACATGATTAGGTGACTCTGAACCGCAAGACCTCCCAAAATCAGTGCACAATACAAGTCAGAAGGCGGTTCCTATGGGGGATGGGTCAGAACCTCTGAGAAGCAGCATGACAGATCTTTCTGGAGTGATGAAAATGTTTTCTATTTTGTTTTGCATGGGGAGGGCAGCTTGTAACTGACCAAAGCCATCAAACTGAGCGCCTAAGATCTGTCTTTTATGGTACACAAACTATAACTTTATCTAAGTAATGAATGAATAATCAAGTTGACTATGTCCTGACCCCCACCCCAAACCATTTTTTGCTAATAATGTGTAACTCATAACTTATCACCTATTAAAATGCTGAGGATTTGGAGATTGAAGCTAGGGCCTCAGACATGCTCAGTAAGTGACCTACCAGAAAACTGTATCTCCACCTCACTATTCATGTTTTCTAAAAGGAAAAAGCTTAGAGTAAATAAAAATCCGTAGCAAATTGTATCCACTCAAACAGCCATGAAGTCTGTTCCCAGTGTTAAGACCATCTGCTGATATGCTCGTGTTCTGTGAATCACCTAGAGTACTTACAAATATGGAAGAGAAGGGATAATCTTAAGAAAACAAGAAAAGAAAAGCAATCTATCTCAAATGTTCTTCAAGCAACCTTTACAATAGTTAAGAATGTCCCGTGGGATGTATCGTTAATATCAAAACACTTTCAAATCCAAAAAGACACCTGCAATCAGTCATTTTGCTTTATACATAAGGAGTAACAGCTCTTCCTAGAACTGGGACCTGTTTGGGCACCACTGGATGCAAGTTGTCTGGGCCAGCCCACACTGGGCATCAGGGCTGTGACTACACATGTTAGCAAGTTCTACTCTATTCAAGTATGGCTCCTTACCAGTACAGAAAGGAGTTTGTATTACTCAAACAATAAAAAGATTAATTTAAAAGAAACAAAACTACATGATAGTGTGTGCTTACAGCCTGTGCTGTTGGGGCTTGAGATATGATTTGGAATTTAGCAGGTCTTGTGGTCTTTTAGACGACCCAGGTTCAGTTTCCAACACCCAAATGGTGGCTGACAATCATCTTTAAAAAAAAAAAAAAGATCATCTCTGCTATATTTCAAAGTACCCTGGGTCATCTCCATAGGCTACCTTGATAGGCAGCAGTAGTAGGTCCTCCTCTTGATGCTGAGTAACTGAAAACTAACAGGCCCTGGCTGCTCTCTTGCCTAATACTGTGGGAGTTCCACCTCTGATGTCAGATGCTCCTCTTCCTCTTTCTCCCAGAGCCACCTCTTGTTGTTAGTTACTAAAAAAAAATCCAGGAGTTCCTCCCTAGGCCCCATCTTCAGGGCACACATCTTATCAATACTTCTTTTGTTTTAAAAAAAAATTACTTATATATATATATGGATGTTTTGCCTGCATGTAACCATGCCAAGTGCCTTCAGAGGCCAAAAAGGGGGAGTCAGATCTGGAACTGGAGATATGGGCTGCTGGGACTTGAACCTCTGCTGCAAGAGCAGCCAGTGATCTGCCTCTGAGTCTTTTCTCCATAGCCTCATATTGCTTTTATGGTTCTAGAATGCTGATTTTTTTTCTAGTCCTCAAATCTTTGTAAAGCTAGGAAATTCATAAGAAAATCTTTGCTTTGTCCTTCTGGCTGCTAGGGTTCCTTGTTAGTCCCTGCAAAATTTCTACTGCAGCCTGATTGGACAGGGGTTTTGCTGGTATCAGGACTTGGGATTGTCTTTGTTTGCGGTTTTTGTTTTATTGTTGTGCTTGCTTGCATGCTGGTTTTAAAGAGCTTTCTACTTCTACGGTATAACATGTCCAGTAAAAACATCTGGATTATGGTCTCCCTCTAACACATAAGTGCCCTCCTTCTGTGGCTACAGCAGCTGAGATCACCCTATAGCAACTAACAACTGTACTAGCTGATTTTACGTGCCAGTTCAACACAAGCATGAAATCATTTTATGTGCCAATTCAACACAAGCATGATGTAGGGCATTTTCTCAATAGTGATCAATTGAGGACGGACCAGTCCATTGTGGATGGTGCCACCCCTCAGCTGATAGTCCTGGGTTCTATGAGATGACAGACTGAGCAAGCCAAGGGAAGCAAGCCAGTAAGCAGCACTCCTTCATGACCTCTGACTCAGTTCCTACCTTTGGGTTTTATCCCTGTTTGAGTTCCTGTCCTAAAGTCTTCCAATGATGAATAATTATGATCTGGAAGTGTAAACTGAATAAACTATTTTCTCACCAACTTGCTTTTTTGGTCACGGTGTTTTGTCACAGCAATAAAAACCCTAAGTAATATACCAGCTCGTAGGTGTTTTGTAGGTTCCATAGCCACCCATAATTGCTCTGCAGATTGATCTGAATGCAGGCCCTGAATCATCAAAGTAGAAAGACTCATGTACCTGGAAAATCCTGAGTTCCACATCCACCGCTGTCAAGAAAATGTATGACTTTACTTTTTGACTCTGAACAGTACCAGATGTGACAGAAAGTACTCATTATCAGTCACTTCGCAGAGTCAGTCTTAGAACCTTTGGTTACTGGAAAAATCTCATGAGCCCAAGAGTAGGCACAAGAACTCACCAGTGTGCATCAAAGCAGATAAGCTCTCACATATTCATACGCAAGTACCACCGAGGAAGGTTCACATTCCATACCACACATTTCTCTACCATCAAACAAAAAAGTATGCATTACTTTTATACAGTTTTTAAAATTATAAAATTATAAAACATAAGCATGTTAGATAAGTTGATTCATCACGCTCTTTATTGCTTGGAATTGTTCTCATAAACTTTGGGGTAAAGAGAGGACGGTCACTCCAAAGGAGCTGCATTGGTGTGATTGTGCAAATAAGAATGGCCCCCAAAGGCTCACATATTTGAATTCTTAGTCATCAGTGGGTGGCATGACTTAAGAAGGATTAGGAGGCGTGTCTTTGCTGGAGAAGGTGTGACTTAATTTGAGGAAGTGTGTCACTAGGAGTGAGTGTTAGTGTTTTAAATGCTCAAGCCAAGTCTGGCATTTGAACATATTGGAACTCATTAATTATTAAGGACAAGACTTAAAGACTAAATGCTAAAATGAGTGAGTCAAACTTTATCAAGAAATAGAACAGTTGCACAGATAGCCTCAAAGTCTATATTAAAAGGTTTGCTTATTTTAACACAAGTCCACACACTCTTTGATACCTTCCCATCAGGAGATAAAACAGTTTGTGTTCATTACACGTTGACACTCTGAGAGAATACTTTCAGACAACCATCCTGGAGGAAAGATTTACTTCAGCTCACAGTTTCAAAGGTTGCAGGCCATGGTTCTCTGGTTCCTATCCTGGCCGATAGGCCTGGTGAGAAAGTTGCTCACTTCATGGGAAAAAAAAAAGCCAAAGAGAAAGATTCTGGGGACAAAAATGTCTCCCTCCAGGCTTCCTCTGAGTCAACCCTCCCTGCTAGAGTCCTTTCAGCTGTGAATTCATCAATGGATTAGCCCGCACCCTTATCTAATCACCTTAAGGGCACCACTACCTGAGGACCAAGTGTTTAAAATGAGGCCTTTCTGTGTGATACTTTCATATCTAAAACACAACCCAGAGCTTAAATGTTAAGTAAACTTAGTAACTCATTTCTAATGAATACAAAGTATGAAAAGGAAGAGAGTGTACTCATTTTATGGCTGAGGTATCTGGCAGTCACTGCTTTAACCAAGTGATTGTCATTTCTGGTAATAACTTGATGGCTACAAATTGTTATCATGTATCACTGACACCCTACAATGAAAAGAGGTTCTTCCCCTCTGTGCTATTCTGAAAAATTCCCTAACTCAGGTAAATCACAAACTGAGCGATTTTTCTATGAAACATCTGAGTAGTGCTTTTTTTTTTTTTAAAGCAGTGTTAAGTTAATAAAAAGAAAAATGAGCCTGAGAAATAGTTGCAGATTGGAGGAGAATATGTCACCATCAGGACCAGATGCATATAGTATTCTGCTGTGTCCTGGAGTCAAAAGAAAAATGCAAGTGGAAAAAAATGGAAAATTTAAATAGTGTGTTTTAGTTAACAGTCATGCACAAATGTCAACTTCTGGAACCATTAACGTCACCAGAAGCCAGGTGAAAGGGGTGTGAGAAGTCTCCATGATGGCTTTCCAGTTTGTCTGCACATCTAAAAATAGTCTCAAAATCAAGTTAGAAAGATGTATTAAAATGCCATCAGTAGGCTGGGTGTGACGGCACACACCTGCAGTTCCAGTGCTTGGGACACAGAGCCAATGAGTCTGAGGCTAAACTGGTCTACAAACCAAGCTCTATACCAGTCAGGAATACATAGTAAGGCCTTGTCTCAAAACAACAAGAAGAAACAACTAAAAGAACATGCCTTCAGAGTCCCAATAAAATATTACGTATAACCAAGAGCCTTATTTTTGGATCCAGAACCTAAGTTTAAAAAAAAAACTAATGCAAATAAATTCTAAAAATTAGAACATAGAAATAGAGATCATTGTGCCTTTTTGTGTTGAACATCAGTCTTGGGCTGTCATCTCAAGACTATCAACAGTGAAGGTAACTGGCAAATTGTGTTAGGTTACAAGTCGCTAGTGTGTCAATTAGCTTATCTTTTGTATCTCTGGAAGAACCTCGAAAGACAAGTTATTCTAAGCTAGGAAAACATTTCATGTCTAGGCCACCAAACCATAAAAAAAAAAAAAATCTAATCATCGTCAGTACACAGCAACTTGTTATCTTTCTCTGTCTTCTTTCCAGAGTCAGAATGTGTAGTGTCATACTCATATAACTTTAAAGTTCTAAAGAAGGCATACAAACTCGTTCCAAAAATACAAAAAAAAAAATCCACAAAAAATATTTAATTCCTATTAGGAACTTTTTCATAGAAAGAAAGGGCAAGGGATAAAGAAGGGGAGGAGAGGCTGCTGGAGTTCATGGGCAGATGAGGGTTGACGCTGATCCCGGCTGATCATCACAGACAGTGAGGGAAGGAGGGTGGATACTGCGGCCATGGGGCAGACGTGAGAGAGAAGACTCGGAGAATCCCTGCTCTGTGTGGCAGAGTATGATGGGTGTTACATTCAGAGTGAGATTTCCTTGTCAGGTGCACAATGTGAAAGGGGAGAGCACCTAATCATCGGGGCCTCCATTTATGGTGGTACATCTCGCTTTGTCCTCACAAAAGCCGGAAGTGGCAAGTCTTACTATTGCCCTCCGTTTTATAATTAGAAAGTGAAGCTAAGAAACATCAGGGAATTCACCCCAAGTCACACACAGATCGATCGTAATTAGGGAAGGCAGGAATGGAATTGAGGAGTGGGTGACTGTGGTGGGTTATCTCGGTTGTCATCTTGACTACATCTAAACCACAAGCTTCAGGACACTCCTAAGGGACTTTCTTCATCAGGTTATTTGAAGCAGGAAGACCCACCCTGAGTGGGCCACGCCTTCTGGTAGCAGCGCAGGTGACAGATCACAGAGAAAGGAAACTGCTTTGGGCCTGCTTACCCTCTCTCTCCCTGGCAAGTCCATCTCTCCTGCTGCTGAGGTATTATTCCTCCACAGATAAGGGCTCCTACTTCTTTGGGATTCCAATAAAGACTGAAGACCAGAAGCTCTCCCAAAATCCTCAGTCCTTCTGTGCCTGATTGGGACTGCTAAGAAATCAGCCTCTTAGACTGAGCAACTATTGGATTTTCAGTCTCTCCAGTGTGAGATTGCCATTGTTGGAATACCAGACCTGCATGCATCCTGTAAACCAATCTAACAGCTACCCACATGTGTATGTATGTATATATATGAGTGTGTATATATATATAGGCGTGTGTGTGTGTGTGTGTAGATTTTGGTGTTTTATACACACACATACACACACACACACACACACACACACACACACACATATCCAGGGAGCTATGGGACTGAGGGCAAGGATGATGAGGCGGGCCAGAACAAGAGGGGGTCAAGGTATGTCCAAACCCTGGAAATCTTTCCACCTTTGTCCTCCAGAGCAGATCACATAGCCTGGTAGCCAAGTTAACCTTTCTCTCCCCTTATAAGGTCATGTCCAGCAGCACCTGGAATTCCTCCTATGCAAATGAGACATTCTCAGCACCCTGGCCAACGATATACACTCACCCCCAAAGCCCCTACTCACTCTCCAAAGTTTTAAGTAGTTTTGCTCCTCCTCATTAAATCAGCTGACTCACTGATACTGTCTCCTGAGAGTCTGTTCTCTAAGCACTCACCACGGCCTGAGGTCTCCTTTGATCACTGGTATCCTGACTCAGTTCCCCTCTTACAGAGGAAGCAGAGACTGAATGGCACATTGATATACATATACATATACATGTACATATACATATACACGTACACACACACATACACATACACATACACATACATATACATATACACATCTACATCTATATGTCCTGCTTCTTTAAAGAACCCCGACTAATGATTAATACATTTACATCGGAGTTTGTGCTCTCAGTCTTTAGTTAGCAAACTCTGAGCAGACTCGTGTACCAACAAGGAACAGGAGAGCACCGAAGAGAGATTAGCATGTGTCTGGAACGCTTCAGATCCCTGTACCCAAGCTTACCTGGAAATGCTGTCAGCGTGGCCTCAACTCACAGCGTTCCTCCCGCCTTTACCTCCCACGTAGCGTAGCGGGATTACTGCCGTGACCCAACACGCTTCCTTCCTGAGACCTGCTCTCACTGGCTAAGATTGGATTCCAGGCTTAAATGTTGGAACAAAATAATAAACAAATCAAAAAACAAAGGAGGGAAAATAAGTGAGGGCCATAATCGAGTGCTTCTGAGCGTGCACTTTCACTGTCCCTCCCAGCTCTGCTGCCATGCCCAGACGGAAGGCTGAAGGACAGGCTAAGGCAAGAAAGCCAAAGAGAAAGACAAGGCACGGCGAGGTTATCAGCTAACCAGTCTTCTCCCAAGCCTATAAAAGGCCCTGCAAAGAAGGGAGAGAGAGTATCCACTGGGCAAAAGGAAAAGTTGATGTTCGCAAGAATTCGGGTAACCTTGCCGGCAACGGGGGTGTCAAAACAGACCAGGCAAAGAAAGCCAAAGATGCCAAGGAAAGTGTGTGTGTCTTCCATAGCCAATGCTCCTGGGAACTGAACGGTTTGAAATAATATTTTTCATCAAGTTTTGCAAAAATGCGTTATTTTGCTTTACTTTTGTAACCTATCTTGTTAGCCCACAGAGTGCCTCATTATTTTATGGAGGGAAGAACAGATGTTACTCACAAAATGTCACCAGAGCTGCCTCAGTGTAGAGAAAACACCTTCTCCTGCTTTTTAGAGACTTCCTCTTGGCTCGCAGAAAGAAGCCAACCCTTGAGGTGCACACCTTGGCACGCAATGCCTCGTTGGTGTGGAAATTTTCCAAATTAATTTTTCTGTCCTCTCCTATCTCTACCATAAAATCTACTTAACTCCCATAAAAGCAGAATCCAGCCCAGACCTGACTCCCTAAAACTAGTTTTGCCCATGTGCCAGGCAGCCAGGGCTTTGCAGTGACATCTTTGAAATGGTAACCCTCAAGACAGCAGCGGTTCCTTTTCTGAAAGATTGTGGGCCTTCAGATGGATCATTCTGCTGTTTTCATTTCTCTTCCTGAAAGTCTGTCAGCGGTGATTAAACAGTGCAGCCAATGTGGACCGCCAACCACAGACGCAGCTTTCCCCTGTAGAACATCAGATGAAGATGTCGTTAGCTTTTATAGTGCCTTTCTGATTTTGACGATCCCCACAAGAAGGGAGTCTAAAAGTTCTTGCATACTGCTAAAGATTGTCTGCCCACGTGCCGCCTAAAGTGCCATGATTGTTGTGTAAAGTACCTCAAGTGAAACCAGAGACAGTTTGGCACAAAACAAAACACAAAACCAGTGGAATCAAAAAGAAACGTTTTCTTTCTCTGTCAGTCTGTCATTGTCACACAAACACACATAAATCCTAGCAACCAACACAGAAACAGATCCCAGCTCCAGCATGGCAGCCTTTCAAATGGTTCTGTCCTGCCCAGGCCTGGTACCTGGCAGACTCTCCTCTAATAGAGAGGTAGGCAGAACTCTCTCACCTCAAAGGAGTGGTGCCTACAAGGCTTCATGGCTCTCATACCTGCTGACCAAAGATCCAGAGATAAGTTTGTCTGACTGAGAAATCTTCCCCAACTAATCTTCCCCGCTAGGGTCTCCTGTTTTAAGTTCGCTATTGAGCATCCTTCTCTACTGTGTGTTTTACTGTAATAGTTAGTAGATCCCTTGAATTAATTTATCTGACTTCTGTTTCCTCACATCTAAGTTCCACAAGGATCTAGCTGCTTCTTTTTCTCTTAACAGTGCGTGCCCTTCGGTTTTCAAGTCAGTACTTGTCAGAGATGCACAGCACTCTTTGGTTGGAGAGTCACTTGCAGGAGAGGGAAGCTCCCAGCCTGTGCTATCACCACTGGAGAAGGCCTGCCTACTTCACCTTCTGTTTGATTCCCAGATAGGATCTCAGCCCTCAACATCAGTCTAACAAGCTTTCATGCTAAAGACCACATCACCTAGTTTTGCCTAGGACGTAGCTAGGGCTAGCTCCTGACTGCCTCTCAAGATGGGCTAGCACTCGCTGATCAGCACTGAAGTGGTGGAATTGAAAACTTGTAGAAACCAGGCAGTGGTGGCACACACCTGTAATCCCAGCACTTGGGAGGCAAAGGTAGGCAGATTTCTGAGTTTGAGGCCAGCCTGGTCTACAGAGTGAGTTCCAGGACAGCCAGGGCTACACAGAGAAACCCTGTCTCAAAAAAGAGAAAGAAAGAAAGAAAGAAAGAAAGAAAGAAAGAAAGAAAGAAAGAAAGAAAGAAAGAAAGAAAGAAAGAAAGGAAGGAAGGAAGGAAGGAAGGAAGGAAGGAAGGAAGGAAGGAAGGAAGGAAGGAAGAAAGAAAGAAAGAAAGAAAGAAAGAGAAAAAGAAAAAGAGAAAAAAAGAAAAAAGAAAAGAAAACGTGTAGAAAAACACAAGAAGCTTTAGGAGTTCCTAATGAGCTTTGTGTATCTATTAGAGAAATAAAATTTTATTCAGAGCAGAAGAGACAGCAGTGGGGAACAAAGAATGAGGCTCTCTGGCCCTTATTTGACCTTCAGGTCTATTCTCCGTTTTCCACTCGGCTCAACGCTGTAGCTTGACCTTCATCACCAGTGCTAACTGGGTTTCCCCTGGCCAATTGGACCTGGCCAATGAGAAGCCCTGACACAAGCCTGGAAAACCCAAGTGCAGAGAAGGTCTGACTGACAAGTTCTCCTGGTTACACCTCAGTTTAGTGACAGCTTACCAATTCCTAGAGCAAAGGCCACATTCTCATTCCAGGACTCCCCCTCCCTCCCGGCACGCCCCCTCCCTCCAGGCACGCCCCCTCCCTCCAGGCACGCCCCCTCCCTCCAGGCACTACCTCGTGTACTGGTTTGAATCAGTCTTCCCTGCTTCTCTCCTGCTTGGAAATGACAAAGGATTCCTCCTGTGGCCTCTCCAGGGTGCTCCACTGTCTTTCTTTGCAAGTTTCTCTATGTCTTGTTGCATTAATAGAAACCTTACTTTCATTCAACCTACTGTAATTACCTCTTTGGGTTTCTTTGGGTTTCATCTCTTTCCTCTAAGACTCCTGACTAATGTAATTTAAAAGGGAGGGGATTGGCTTGGGGTGGGGGTGGGGGAAGAGAAATCCCAGGGACAGCTTTCTTGCTAGCTGGAAGACTGGGTCTGAGATTACCCATGAGTATGAGATGGAATGCAGATGAAGCATCCTAGAAGATGGTCATGAGATTTGGTGACTATGACAACAAGATTAAGTGCAAAGTCACATGACTTAGAATGACCCAGTCTTATAAAAAAACCCCAGAGGGCAGAGAGAAAAGGCCAAACACAAAGCATTGAATCCCAACTTGGAGTGTTTCTGAAACATCAGAAAGGTGTGTGTGTGTGTGTGTGTGTGTGTATACATGTAGAGGCCAGAGATCAACATCAGTGTATTCCACAGTTGCTATCCACCCTTGTTTTCTAAGACAAGATCTCTCACTTATCCTCTGTTTTGGCCAGCCAGCCCCAGGGATCTGTCTGTTTCTCCTTCCTCAGCGCTACAATTCTGCTGTGCGCCATTTTCGTGGAATGATGGGGATATTATCCAAGGTCCTTTGGTGTGTTAGGCGAGTCCCTCACCAGCTGAGCCATCTCCCCATCCCCTGTGTGTTGCTGTTTTTAAAGTAATTCATAGATCCTGTAAGTACAGAGAAAAACATGATTAATCAGAGAGCCTGAGAGCACAGACTGTGGAGTTTCAGTGTCAGCTAAATGCATAGGACAAAGGAGGTTCTTTGTCCTATGTTAAAGCTTTGATAGAGAAAGAGTAGGAACTTAAGGCAGAGATAGGAGTGGATCCCACACAAAATTTGCTAGTACAACATCTGCTCTACCCTGCTGTATGGAAATGAGACATTCCCTGAATAAAAATGTACTAATAACTAAACATTTCTGTTTATATTTTTCATTGGGCGGATGACAAAAAGCAAGGCTGCTCTTGGAGAATGAATGTAGATTTATACACACCAGAAGGAGGTGACTTCTGGTGCAGTTTGCCTCCTGGTGCTGTGATAAACACCATTGCAGAAAGCAGCTTGGATGAGGAAAGTGTTTATTTCAACTTATACTTTCAGGTACCAAACAGTCCATCACTGAAGGAAGTCAGGACAGGAACTCTTGGCAGGAACCTGGAGGCAGGAGTCATAGAGAAAGGCCTCATCCCAGGTAACTCCAGTTAAGTTTTGTCAGGCTGTGTCAAGTTCACAATGAAAACTCACTAGGACACAGTCATTTTTAGTCTAGAACCTGGTATGCAGATATTGAACTAAAGAATTTGTTTTCCAGGCTAGAGAGGTGGCTCAGGGGTTAAGAGCACTGACTGCTCTTCTAGAGGTCCTGAGATTAATTCCTAGCAACCACATGGTGGCTCACAACCATCTGTAATGGGATCTGATGCCCTCTTCTGGTGTGTCTGAAGACAGCGATGGTGTGTACTCACATACATAAAATAAATAAATAAATCTTTAAGAATATATTTTCTGACTCAGCGAAGCAGTATTCGGCAAAACTAGAACGGGGAAGTGGGAAGGGGTGGGTGGGAGGACGGGGGAAGAGAAAGGGGCTTATGGGACTTTCGGGGAGTGGGGGCTAGAAAAGGGGAAATCATTTGAAATGTAAATAAAAAATTATATCGAATACAAAAAAAAAGAATATATTTTCCTGTAGCCGGGCAGAGGTGGCTCACGCCTGTAATCCCAGCACTCTGGGAGGCAGAGGCAGGCAGATTTCTGAGTTTGAGGCCAGCCTGGTCTATAGAGTGAGTTCCAGGACAGCCAGGGCTATACAGAGAAACCCTGTCTTGGAAAAAAAAAAAAAAAGAAAAAGAAAAACCTCCAAAAAAGAAAAAAAGAAGAATATATTTTCCTATTGTCAACTGCGATCAGAAGTAATTTCTCCATCTATTTCAGGGAGCATAGTATCCAAGCCTGGTCTTATATAACAACTATATCGAGTCTGTTTTCTCTCATAACACAGTTCCTGGAGAAATGATTATTCTAGCATCTAGATTTTATCTAGATTTATCCAAAGAAATTATCGATAAAGTTAAATTATCAATAATTAAAGATAAATTATCGATATCGACTGCCGAGAAGTCACCCTGGTCCATGGCATTGGTCACATGATAACAAGTGTACTTGTTGAGCTAGAAGAAACAACGCCCTAAAAGCCTTAATAAAACACATGTACTAAAAAATAGAAGATGAGTTCTGAGAAAAATTAGGGGCCTGATAGACGAGCCAAACTCATAGGCATGATGGTCAAAATGTGTTAATATACCTTCTCTAAAGATGGAAACAAGTTGTTGCACCCAGAATCTCCTTACGACCTCTGTCAGACACACACACACACACACACATACACACACACACACACACACACACATACACACACACACACACATACACACACACACACACACACACCTCTTTAGATTTTGGAGGCAACATATGCTGTTGTTAGACACATTCCTCGAGTCCTTTAATAAATTACTACAGAATAATTCAGTTTGGGGAAGTATCTTGAGGGGAAAAAGGTTCTGCCTAAAGCACAGGCTGCAAGCAAAGGCCTCATGACTTCATAGCCCCAGTTGTACTTCCATTAGATGTTTTTAGAAGTTTGACACAAGCTACAGTTATCTCAAAAGAGAAAAATCAGTTGAGAAAATGCCTTCATCAGATTACCTGTAAGCAATTTGGGGGGGGGGGATTTTCTTGATTAATAACTGATGTGAGACTGAAGGCCGCATGGATGTTCATAGTCTGTGCCATACCCTGAAGCCATGTTGATGCCCTCTGGCAATTGGGGGGGGCACATGGATGTGGGTGGTCTTTGCTGCCCCCTGGGTCTATGGTGATGTGCAGGCCTGTGCTGCTGTTGAGAGCTACATCTGTGTCGGTGGTCCTACTGTATCCAGCAGGACCGTGTTGATGTCCATGTCCCAGGCTACCACCAAGGAGGGGTCATGTGGATGCCCAAAGTCTGTGCTGCCTCTGGGAGCCATGTTGATGTTTGTGAGCTGTGCTGTCACCAAGGGCCATATTGATCTGAGAGGCCTGAGCTGTCCACCCAAAGCCACAATGATATCTGGGTCTGTGTTGATGCAGAGGGCCATGTCTAGGTCCACGGTCTTACTGTGTCTGTGTCCACTGAATGCTGATGTCCATAATCCCAGCTGCACCTGATGGCCTTATCTGGGTCCATGGCCCTACAACAACCAGAGCCCTGTTCATCATCTGTGCTAACACCAGAAACCATTATGGAAGCCCATAAATCCTGCTCCCTTGGTCCATAAAGAACCTGTGAGCTATTTTCACAGTGATATTGATGACTGCAGGTGCACAGTTTAAAAAGAGGGACATACATGGAAGACTTCAGTGACAGCCCCCACCTCCACCCCAAACAATACCCCCTACCTTACTCCCCATTCCCACCAAAAGGAACTCCCATTCCTAGACAGAAACCCATTGGATAGAACTCTTAAAAACTGGGACAGGGTGCTGGGGCATTGTCCTCCACAGTAGGTGACTTCCAGCAGGGATGCAGGAAGGAAGGAACTCGGCTCCATCTAAGGGGCAGGCCGCTGAGAGTTTGACTACACCCCATCGAGTGTATAGACTCAAATTGGACTTTGTTAATGTTTGTTTGTTTGTTTGTTTGTTTGTTGGGTTTTTGCTTATTTGTTTGTTTGTAGTTGTTGTTTGACTTTTTGCTGCAGGAAAGTAATAAGGTTCGGGGAATAGGAAAAGACTGCTAAGCAAATGTGATAGGGGTATATGATGTGAAATCCCCAAAGAGTCAACAAAAATATTATGTTGGAGAAAAAAAATTGATGTGAGAGAGCCTAGTCCACTGTGGGGCCCTGGGCATGTGGTCCTAGGTTATATGATAGCAGGCTGAGTAAGCCATGAGTATCAAGCCAGTAAGCAGCACGCTGTGGCCTCTGCTTCAGTTCCTGCCTCCAGGTTCCTGCCTTGAGTTCCTGTCATTTTCCCTCAGTGATGGAATGTCACCTGAGAATCGTAATCTAAAATAAACCCTTTCCTCCTCAAGTTGCTTTTGGCCACAGTGTTTTATCACAGGAGCAGAAACCCAGACTAACACAGATGTTTATGGAGTCTCCTAGTTGTCAAAGATGATGCCATTCTAGACGAACTCTTCTTTCTGTCACTCAGATGGTTCTTGCTGAATACATACATCCCAGCGAACCTTACTGAGTGCGTGTTTTTAGCCTCCTCCCTTTCCTCCATTTCTTCATTACTCTTCCCCTTTCTGAGTAAATGCATGTAATATATTTATTATGTGCTAGGGATTCCTTTTGTGTGGTTGTATGCATATGTGCACATTCATATATGTGCAGGTATATGTGTGTGTGCAGGTGTATGTCCACAAATGTGTGTCCACACACCATTGCTCAGAGACAAACCTCAGGTGTCATCATCCCTTGGGAGCTAGCTACACTGACTTATTTGAAGTAAGATCTTGCTCTTTGGCCTGGAGCTTACCAGGTAAGCCAGACTAGCTGTCTAGCAAACTGGAGAAGAGCGTTTTGCCTCCGCCTCCCCGGCTCTCAGGTTACAAGAATGCCTCCATGCCTAGACACCCACAGTGTCAGGGGACTGCCCTCAGGTCCTCATGCCCACACAGACAGCCCTTCGCCAACTGTGCCATCTACCCCCTCCTCCAAACTACAATATTCTTGACAGTCTTCTGAATTATGAAATACGTTTACTCAAATGACTGTTCTATAAGAAGATAAACCCAGTAATAACACTGTGGTCAATTTAAAACAAAACAAAACAACAACAGAAAAAGTAGGACTTCCCTTCAAGATGCTTAGAGTAGCTGGCAAACAAGTTGTGTGTATCCTCACACTGAGAACACATATGAAGTTTGTTACAGGGTAGGTAAGGCTTTGAGGTAAGTATCAGCTGTTCTCCCTAACCTCTGCACAGTCTGCTGCAATAGCATGCTGTGACTGGTCTCTTACTACAGTGTTTTAACAGTAAAGGACAGAGAGCAGCACTTCTGACCCAATCAGCCTGGCTCCCTGTACTTTCTCTTGGTTACTAAATCCACCTAATACTGCCTTGTATCCTTACATTGCTCCAAGCTACATAACTTTTTTTTTTTTTTTTTTTTTTTTTTTTTTTTTTGGTTTTGGTTTTGGTTTTTTGAGACAGGGTTTCTCTGTGTAGCCCTGGCTGTCCTGGAACTCACTCTGTAGACCAGGCTGGCCTCAGAAATCCACCTTCCTCTGCCTCCCAAGTGCTGGGATTAAAGGTGTGCACTACCACTGACCTGCTCAAACTCCATAATTTAAAGCTAACTTCACCTCTTAGCAATCTGGAAAAACCTATCCCAATGTCACTCACGGAGGACTCAATTCCCTGTCATCAGGCACAATAGCATTGCAATGTCTGGTTTCTTTCCGTGGATGCTATAAACGGTCCTAACACATCATAAGCCCAGACAGCTTTTCTTAAACTGTTTACAGCGTAACTAAATTGCTGGGAAGAATTGTTGGGGAGCAAATTCAGCAAATTCCTCAGTCTTAAAATACACATGCCGCTTTTCTTCCTTTAGCTAGATTTAAAATAAGATTTTTATCCGATAAATCACCAAGGACATGGGATTCTACGTTTCATTTATTTTTCTCATCCATTAGCATACATAGGCACCCAACATTACTTCAGGACTGGGAACTAGCACAGGTGAAGACAGTTTTTCAAGGGAGCACTTCTGGGAGTGACCTGGGAAAAAGCACCCAACTTTGAGTTTCCAAGTTTTTCCCCTTTAGCCAAAATCCAAAATGTGAATCCTGTCTCTCTGTTTGCTCGGGGGTCTCCTGCACTGCTTCGAGTTGTGTCCTGACTCCGGGCTTCCTTAGGTGTGCATACAATGTGACCAGCGTGACCCTCTCATTTGCCACCTTCTTTTACGGAATATTTAAGAAGCCTGCTTGTGTGTGTTCATCTTTCTCTGTTAAAAAGTTGTCTTCTTCCCCCCTTAATCTTAACTTTCTAGACCTCAGCTTGTCTGGAGTTATCGTATAGGTTACAACTGACATCAGATCCTCTTAAAGTCTTGCTTATCATCATCAAGATTAGACTGACCCCAAACTGACCGTCTTGATAAGATCTCCTCTAAAGGAAAGTAGTCTTGTTTTGGAACAGAACAAGGTCGGGCCAAAGGCATTGCAGAATTTTGTGGTAGACATTGCTGAGATCAAGGTGTTACTGTGTGTGAGGGTTCTGAGGCTTTGGTTCAAAGATGGTGGCAGGAAAAAGAGAAGTAGAGAGCAGAGTCTTTGCAATCACAGATATGTGCTCGGGAAACCTTGGCAGTTAAACACACAGGGTTGTCTTTTTAATGGAAGAAGAGATATATACCTGTTTTCCTCCCAGAAGGCTGGGAGTGGATGTAGTTAATAGCCCAGTGACCTATGCTATCTGTAGGGCCTGGCCACACCCAATCTCCCAGACCTTCATCTCAGGCCTTCATCTTGAGCACTGTCTCTCAGTCAGTAGAACCTATCTTATAGAAGAGGTCATATGTACTTTGTAAAAGATTTCAATGTAGCCACACTCTAAGCTTTTCTATGCACATGAGATTGATACAAGTCTTACCAGGAAGCTTCCCTCCCACCCCCAAACTGTACTGCATTTAAATATGTCTAAAACAAACCACCTGGTTTATTTTTTTAAATTTAAGTTTTTGTTATCTAAACAAACTCTAGATGTTTGAAGCAGCACCAGCTACTGAGTCGTGTTGAAGTGGGTTTCCTCCTTGTCTCCCAAGGGTCTACACTCTACTGGCTCTGATGTTTACAGAGACCCTCCACAAGGAAACAGAAAACTGTTGGGATATAGTTATAGATTGGGGAGGTCTGCTTCAGAACTCGGAGTTCAGTGTTTTGGTGATGCGTCAGGGTCCCGAGCATGCCAGCCTGCCTTTGTGTAGCATGGGTATGGTTACATCTTACTGTAAATAAGAAGATACCAAAACTGCCTCAGCACAGTCATGGGACAGGGCTCTGATGAGCCAAGAAGGTTAAAAAAAAAAAGCCACAGTAAATTTATTATGAATGATCAGAGGAAGTGACGTCAGACAATGTATCTTAGAAGAACAGAGGATGCCTCTCCCACTAAAATGAAGACTGTGTTGTACATTCGTTACCTTTTCTGATGCTATAATAAAATATGCTAATGAAAGCAGTTTAAGGGAGAAAGGGTTTAATTTGACTCACAACATTTTATATAATGCCGAGGACGTTCTGGTGCCATCCGCAGCTGGAAAACGGAAAATGTTAGGACTATCTGGCTAGCTTCCTCATTTTTAAGCGGGGGCCCAAGCCCAGAGCTATAGACTCCTGTAGGCTGAGTCTCATCTCAGCAAACCTAAACTGGACCGTCCCTCACAGGCATGTCCAAAGGCTAAAGGATTCTAAGGAATCCCTCACAGGGGTGCCCAGAGGTTTGCCTTCTTGGTGACTCCAGATCCTGTTCCGCTGACAATCAACACTAACCATTAGGTAATGCTACAGAACTTGTGTTAACTTGAGAACCTCTGTGGTAACTCTTCTGTGAGGATGAGGCTGATGAGGAAGGGATGCTGTGGAACTGATGATAAGAGATGATAGGTTTCTGGATCGCCAGGGGTTAAATGGCAGGACCTAACTGTTAGGAGAAAGTAGTCATCAGACAGACTCTGGTGAATCTGTTAGCCTAACAAATCATGGTGTTCTAAGGAGTGATGGGGCATTAACTAGAAGTTTACTGGACTTGTCAAGGACTTGTGAACATAAACCCTCACAGATTTTTCACTGCATAGAAAAACATGTCCCATTCGGGTCTCCAGATAAGTTGCTTCACAGGCCTGGAGCCCATCTGCTGAACAAGAGATGAGTCCTTCAAGGAAGGACACACACTGCTATGTATATGATAAACACTCCCATGCTCTACCCACCCACTGCCTGAAAAACTACCACTGTCTTCCGTTTAGAGGGCATAAGGAAGCCGAGTGACAAAAGACATTTTAGTGCAAGCTCCCCACAGTGAGTTCAGTACATCTGTTAGACCCACCTTTCCTTGTTTCTCTAGTTTATGACTCTACTATTATAATATGGCCAATAGCGGGCAGAGTTTCTTCTCCAGCCTGTGGAGGGCCACTATGGTAAACATAAAACTGTCATTCTCAGTATGTACTAGGAAGATCCGAGGGGGTTAGCAACATCATGAAAGACCCCACAAGTGCAGAAGCAGGCTGACCTAGAACCCATAGGACAAGCTAGGCACAGTGGCCCGAGTCTGTAATCCCAGCTCTGGGGAGGCAGAGATAGGGGTACCTCCCTTGCCTGCCAGCTGGCTTGAATGAGTTGGGTGAACTCCAGGTTGACTGAAAGCCCTTGTCTCTAAAGATAAGGTGGAGATTGACTGAAGAAGACACCATACATGTCTTCCATGTGTATGTGCACACATGTTAATACACAGTGTACAGGAGCATTGATGTCCATTATACTTTCAAGCAGTCACTGATGTGGACTTTAACATCAGTGGCTAAAAACTGTGGGCCTTGGCTGGTTATGAGAGGGACATTAACTAAATGAAAGTTTATGGCACATCTGCTATTTCAGATACGGTGTCTCCCAGAAAGGACAAAACAGCCTTTATACTAGGAATGCTGTTAGTGGTCTGGTAGCTTCTTCTCACCCTCCACCAGTAAGGAGACTCAAAGGATAGCAAAGCATATTTATTCCTATTTACTATTTTACACCGCAGCCTCAGGAATCTGCAGGGACTTTCATGGTCTTTCCATTCTACAAAATATAACTCTCAAGTTGGTGACATCAGGCCAATTATATAAGGTAAACGGACAGCAGAAGAACTCGGGAGATGTACTAGAAAAGCATATGAATGAAACTTAGGGTGACTAAGGAAAGGATAAATAGCTGAATAACCGTGGTGAGATCAGCCACAGCCATAAAAACTGTAGACACCAACGTGGTGAATGTATTACATCATTTCCTACGTGTGTGTGACTTGCTAATTCTAATCCTATGGAGGAATTCCCTGGATTAACATCTCCTCTTCCCAGATGTGTCAAGTTGACATGCCTGCACACCTGGCGGTTATTGCAACAACTAGTTCTGGACCCACTTCAAAGGGCTTTGCACAAAAAAATAAGCCACTAGCACTTTGGTCACATCCCATCATTGTTGTTCCCGGAACTGGAAATTCTTTTATCGATCAGATGTTAGACACCAATAGGAAGCCACCTGACACCCATACATAGGAAATGAGGGTAGCTAATAGCCTCGAGGCTGGGTTCATCTTACCATGGTTATACGCCAGAAGGTAACATTTCCCTCTTTCTTCTCAGAAGAGCAGCTCTGAGATACGGTTCATAAGCTGACTCCTCAGAAGCTCTCTCCAGAAATGACTATCAGATAATCTTAGCAGCGGTCAAATGAATAACTGATTTTATTCTCCCCTAATTTAATTCACTCCTGTTTCTTATGAAGCTTTAAAAGATAGTTTATTAATATTATTGTTGTTGTTTACATACAAATGGATGGGTTTTGCTGTGACATTTTTAAACACATATATCATGGTATTTTGTTCTTACTGTCCTCTTGTCTTCTCTCTCCTCCCTTCCTGTTCTCCCCATCCAAACAGGTAAAGAAGCATCACTGTAGCAAAAGACTATGTTCACTTCAAAATGTTTCCATTGAATGGTTCTACAGAGCAAGAGTAACATACCTGCACACCTGGCGGTTATTGCAACAACTAGTTCTGGACCCACTTCAAAGGGCTTTGCACAAAAAAATAAGCCACTAGCACTTTGGTCACATCCCATCATTGTTGTTCCCGGAACTGGAAATTCTTTTATCGATCAGATGTTAGACACCAATAGGAAGCCACCTGACACCCATACATAGGAAATGTAGAAGCTATGAACCATGGTATTTTCCCTTCTGTAGAAATTTAATTTAGTCAGTAAGCACGAGGAACAGATCTCATTCTCACCCTTCTAGAAATAACGACTTTACCTCAGTAAGTGACAAGGACAGGCTTTGAACTTAGTCCTTTGTAAACTTCAAAGTTCATGTTTCCTCTGTGCTGTGATAAATTCTGACAGACATGCAGAGAACTTCTGGAGAATAAATAAATTAATCCTAGCTGAGGGACTGTGAGAAACCTTTGGAAGGAAGTGAGATGTAAGCCTGGCCTTTTGAAGAATTTATAGGGAACTGTGGAGAAAGGGCTGCGTGCCAGGGGAGAATCCATGTGCAGGTCAGAGCAGAGGCGATGGGCAGAACGTGGAGCTTCAGGGAACAAGGCTGCCACAGCATTCAAGCTCCTAAGAAAATCCTACCCAAAGGCAGCCGTCCCAGAAGGCATGGCGAGGTCTGCCTTCTATAGTGTGGATTCTGGGCCCAGAGTTGCTTCTGCAGTACATTCTGTAAGGTACAGGACAGCATTACAGAAAAAGGAGACCCATTTTGCCATCCCTTGAGAACAGTAATCTTCTACTGCTGCCGTTGAGCAGGTAGCATGCTAGTCATCCCTAGTAGAGGGCCAGCGTTGTTCTGCACACCTCCACCTGGCCTGGTCTAGCCAGTTTCCTTGTAGTGCCAGCAGCCGCACCCCACCCCCTCCCAAGGACAACAGTGATGAGTAAGTGCTGCTGTGGTCTCTATGGAGACCGGTCCGTTAGGGGTGGCTTGCTTTGACACTGGAGAGCTAATGACCCAGGCCAGAGCGTTGATCTACAGCAGGTGAGTAGTGCCTGCAGGAAGCCAGCAGAAACCTTTGGGCTCATCCAGATCCTGTGCTCTTGGCACATTTTATCTTCAGGAACACTTCACAGGACACGTGGGAGGCAAATGAGGGGCTCACGAGGAGACAGAGAGTTCCATACCTGTAGTGGAAAGGGCTGAGCACCACAAAAGGCAGCTGTCACCCTTGCCAAGCACGATTTGTCAGTTCACTGACCACTGTGGGTGACAGCCCGTGTGAGTGGTGCGTGCTGGAAGCTCTAGAGGCATTGCCTCCTAGTTCTGCGCTTATAATAACTGACGGAAGGTAAGCATGGCCTGCCTACAGGCATCGCCACCCGAGTTCCTCCAGTGGCCCCAGCCAGGCTGGTCCACCTTTGCCTCTTCTACAGAGCAGGGCCACAGCTTCTCATGAGGAGGAACCTTCTTTGAGCCCCAAGCCCTGAACCACTGAAATTTCATGCCTGGCTTCAAGTAAAGAGTGAAAGAGCAAAATTAATTCAGTTCTCTTTTTAAAAAGAGAAAGAGAGGGAAAGAAAATGGGAGGGAAGAAGATGAAGAGAGAGGAAGAATAGAAGGATGGATGGATGGAGGGAGGGAAGGAGGGAAAGGAGAGAGGAAAGAGAGGGGAGAAGTGTAATGGGAAGAAAGAAGGACTGGAGGGAGGGAGAGAGGGAGGATGGAGGGAAGGGAAGAGAAGTCTGGAGAAAGGAAAGGCAGTGTATCTGGAGTGTGACGAGTGTTCTGTGACCATGGAATTCAGAAGGCCAAGCATGCGTGTTCCACATTAAGCTACAGGAGCCCAGAACTAGGCCTGCGGCTATCCATGCGTTAGTCATCCAACGCAGCACAGCGCCCACCATGCACAACACTTCATGGATATTTGCTATAAGAACTGACCGAAGGTAAGTCTAGAAATATGGCCAATCAAGATTTACAGCACCGATAATGCTAGGCTGGGTTTGGCCCTTATCCCGTGTGTAATAGGAAGCCAACTGAAGACCACTAAGAGAATAAACCCATCACTGTGGAAGCCTGTTCCTACACAGCTGTGTGGAGGAGGCACCGGAAGCCACCGGAAGAATGCACACACTGTGTGGACTTCAGGTGGAGGATGTCACCGAAACCGGAAGCAGTAATCACATGGAAGGCCGGGTTACCAAATGTGGAAATATGACCTGAAATCAAATTCTGGATCATCCACAGCGGAATTTTGAAAAGAACCCTGTAAGCTGTAAGAGGAAATCCGTTTTCCACCATCTCATTGATATGTGGAGAAAGTTTTATTAAAAAAAAAAATCAGATCTGTATCTATTCACTGAGCAAAGACCCAACTAGTAATTGGTTTTCCCATAAAATTATTTTAAAATGAGAAATTCTGCAGAAAAATGTTATGTTGAGGCTCTCTAGAACAAGTAGCTTACAAATAAGTTTTGATAATGCCCTTATACAAATACAGACTTTATGTCTGTGAAGATAAATATTGCATAACCTTTACATTACACTTGATAACTGTCAACGACAGGGAGCAAAACTTGCTGGGTTTTTTTTTTTTCCCTCCTAAGAAAATGTTGTTACAATGCCTGTTTCTATATATGACTTTTGTTCTTCTGTTAAGAAATGTAGTTTTCTCTCATGTACAGAATTCAGGTTTTAATTTCTTTTGTGGGTTTGATTTTGTGAAGTAAGTGCTTCCCTCATTAGTGAAAAGGACTTTCACTAATGAAAATTGATTTCCACAATAGAAGAGTTGGGGTTTTTCAGGCCATCTGGAAGGAAAGGGCAGGTGAGGAAGAGAAGCAGTAGGAGAGGGGACAAAGAGTAGCCTGGTGCTGTGAGGGATGGGACAAGCCACCGCAGAAATGTCTCCCTTTAAAAGAACGTGTGCACAAGAAAACCCACAGAATCAACTGACCTGGCCCATGCAGGCCCACAGAGACCGAACCATCAACCATGGAGTCCGCACGGGACTTACCTAGGCCCTCGGTAGATATGTAACAGTTGTGTAGCTTGGTCTTCTTGTGGGACTCCTACAGTGGGAGCAGGGGCCGCCTCTGACTCTTTGGCCTGCTTTTGAGACCCTTTCCTCCTACTGGGCTGCCTCCTCCAGCCTCAACACTAGGGGAGGCACCTAGTCTTACTGCACCTTGATACCATGGGATAGCCATGGATACCATGACCTATTACCGCCTTCCCTTTTCTGAAGAGAAATAAAGAAGTGGGTGGGGGCAGGGTGGAGGAGGGAGGCTGGGAGGAGAGAAGGAAGGGGAAGCTGCCATTGGGATGTAAAATTAATTACTTAATTAATTAATTGAAAATGTCAGTGAAGCCATCACCCAATACACAACAGGGAATCAAGAGCTGTGTGAATCACATCAAACTACCCGAGCCTGGCTGTTCAGTAGATGTCCAGTGACGTAATCCATCCGAGGTGACAGTGAATCAAGAGGTAGAGGTCTCCTGCCCCGAGGCTGTCCTAACCCCCACATGCAAAGAAGCTCGCTCGGTGGAGTTAGCCAAGCATGGCGGCTCAGCTGGACCAAGAGTCTGAGGGTAGCTTTAAAACTGGGCAAGGAGTAGCTTTAAAACTGGGCAAGGAGGAGGAGGAAAGGGGAAGCACGAAGAGAAGGAAGAGGAGGAGGGGGAGGAGGGAGAGGAGGACTAGGAAAAACAGGAGGAGGAAGAGGAGGAGGAGGAGGAGGGAACTGCCCTTTACTGTGAAATAGTCAGGCACATTACCAGGATAAGTTTCACATAGAAAGAAGGTTTACAAGTGCAGAATTAATGGCAAACGATCTACTAGGTTTACTGAAAGGAAAAACCAAACCGAAGAGCCAGTAAACAACTTATAGAAGCTCAAAAAAGAAAAAGAAAAATCCCTGCAGTCTGATACAAAACTAAAAAATACATAGAACGGAAGTGACATGGCTCATTGCACATCTCAAATAATCCGGTGGATTTCTTTAATCATCAATGATCAATTGGCTGCCTACAAAATCCAAACCTTTTATTACTTATGAATCATCATATTAACTCCTCAAAATTTAGAATGCATGAAAAATTCATATGGGCATTTTATAGTCTCCTGAAAGTCTCCTGCTGAGTACGTAAATAGGCAATGAAAAATTTTCAGTTTTATTATTTATGTGTCTGTAGTACCCTCTCCACTAGATAAAAGTCCAGCTCTGCATTATTTCAAGGCACTCTGTAAATAGTGTTGACATGTGCTGACTGGATCAGCAGTCTTGTTGGAACTAACAATACATAGTGGACAAGAATAAAGGCTAAGTTTTCTTAGTAACAATCTTAACCTTTAAGAAAGGAAGTGGAGCCAGGTGGTGGTGGTGCACGCCTTTAGTCTCAGCATTTAGGAAACGTAGACAGGCATATATCTCTATGAGTTTGAGGCCATCCTGGTCTACAGGGCAAGTTCTAGGACAGCAAAGGCTACACAGAGAGACCCTGACTTTAAAGGAGAAGGAATTGTATTTATGAGACTCTGACTTATTGCTTCTATTGTGAAATTTAAATATACACTAGGATCACTTAGATCTATATAATGGAAGGAGCCTGTCGCTCACCATGGCCCTCGAGGATCCTTTTGAAGAATAGATTATCACTGCCAATGAGCCTTTCACTCTCTGATGCTTATCTTCCTTACAGGGCAGGAGCTCGTGAAGCTCTGGGATTCACATCCTTTAAACCTGTATAAAAGCCAGGCATGTGGGCCCATGCCTTTGATCCCAGCATGCGAAGGCATAAGCAGGCAGATCTCTGTGAGTTCAAGACTAGCTTGGTCTACAGAGTGAGGTCCTGACCAGCCATGGAACATCTTGAGTCCTTGTCTCAAAACAAAAGTGGATGCAAACTTATAACCCCAGAACTTGAGAGATAGATGCAACAGGATCAAAAGTTCAAGACCAGCCTAGAACAGCTCAAGACATTCCTGGACTAAATAAGATCCTTTTAAAAAAAATTAAATGTAGGTAAAAATATAAAAAATAAAACCATCATTTTTATAAAGGTAATAAACTTCTCAAATGTTAGAAACCACAGGTAGGCATATTTAAATATAAAAAGATAGTAAAACATAACCTCTGGGAGAAAGTATAAATATCCTTCTACTCTTTTTTTTCCCAGGGATAGTTTTCAAAATTAAGATCATGCATTGATGTTCTATTTGGTGTTCTATTTGCCTATTATATAAACACAACCGTATGCATACGGAGGTCAGAGGACAGCTCTTGGAGGTCAGCTTTCTCCTTCCACCACGTGGGTCCCGGGACAGGTGGTGAGGCTTGGCAGCAGCACCCTGAGTCATCTCACCATCCGGCCATCTGCCAAGGCTGCTGCATGCCATGCGCAGTGTTTGCCTTCCCCTTCTCAGGCCTGTCCTCACCCCACCAGGGACTGGGACATCAAAGGCGTCGTTCTGGTATATGATTGCATTGTATTTCTCGAGATCATTTCTAGACTTCTGGAATGTCAATTCCAAGAAAGCCTCTTGTGCCACTTACAGTCACTTGGAAACATGGCCACCTGCCCTTTCCCTAGGCTAACAGGGATGCCCATTGCTCTATTCTGTGACAAGCCCCTGGGGAGTTAGAAGAGGAGGAGATTTAATTTCTGGTTTCTGCTGTGGGAAAAGCTGGCCTTTCATTACTATGGTCAAGTCATCTGCCTTCTGTTCTGACCAGCACCAAAGCCACCTACTGCAGAAATTTTCACTTTTTTTTTTTTCAGACAGGCTATTTTGTCTCAGGCTGGCTCAGACTCACTTTGTAGCCAAGGAAGAACTTTTTGCCCTCTTGCCACCACCTCCTGAGTGTTGGGATCACAGTCACGGGCCTACATCCTTGGGAGCCCAGGGTTTCATACACATCAGCCAAACATGGCCAACTTAGTTACACCCACAGCCCACCACCAGTTTTGAAAACAAGTTCAGCCTTTAAGCGATGCCCCTGGTCTGTAGTGATCCAGTTTCTTTATGTGTACAGCCAATAGTTCGCCAGTTCTTCTCTTAATAAATTGTAATCTCAGTCTGACTTTACTGAGTTCAGCATCCCTTGAAGACTCTGAGTGCCCTCTCCCATCTAAGAGTGGTTCTAAGTGTTGAGTGAGAACTCTCTCTGACTTGAGAAAGCCTCTTCTCCCTTTATCAGAGCACTCAGTACTGGTACATTGCGTAAGGGCCTAGGCAGGTAGGCCTTATGACCCTCTAAATCTCTTACGATTCTCAAGGCATTATCCTATTTGTATGTGTGTGTGTGTCTGTCTGTCTGTGTGTGTCTGTCTGTCTGTGTGTCTGTGTGTGTCTGTGTATATGGGTATGTGGGCATGGGGGGGTTTATATATGTATATGTGTACATGTGAATGTAGAGATCAATATCAATGCTTTCCTTAATCATTCTCACCTTGCTTTGAAACAAGGTCTCTCACTGAAACCAAAGCCTGCTGACTCAGCCACACTGTCTATCCTGCATGTCCTAAGGATCCTCCCGTGTCTGCCACCTCTGCTCTGTGATTGCAGGTGTAGGGCTTCTTTCTTTCTTTCTTTCTTTCTTTCTTTCTTTCTTTCTTTCTTTCTTTCTTCCTTCCTTCCTTCCTTCCTTCCTTCCTTCCTTCCTTCCTTTCTCTCTCTCTTTCTTTCTTTTGTTCTGTGAATGTGTTCTGAGAGACCTAAACTGAAGTTCTTGTGCTTGCACAACAAGCACTTCAGTGGACAGCCATCTCCTCCCCCCCAGTCCCCCCACCCCCGCCAAAACATGGTCCTTTGTTGTAGAAATATCCATTGTAACCTGGGAATCGACAACTGCTTTAAGCAAATTGCCAGACTTTCAATGAATTTAACTTGGCAATGTTGCTTCCTATTAAAACAAACAAACAAACAAAAAGTTTATATTGGGTACTGTTTTCTGAGTCATATTCTCAGCATACATTACTTCATTTTATTTGTTATAGAAACCAGAGAAAATAAAGGATGGACAGACAGGGTGACTTCCCCAAAGACACATGCTTAGGAAATGACAATTCAACCTCGGGTCTGTTGGATTCTAACTCCCTGCTCTCGGCTACATCCCAGAAGCCTCCCGCAGAGAAAACACGGAAAACCTGTTCCACCGCTTTGCTAGCACGGGCCACAGTATTATAAAACAGGTTCCGTGGACCCGGCACTTACTAAGTCAATGATTTACAGAGTCCAGCTCACTGCGAAGCACACGGAGGGCAGCAGGGCAGCGGAGGACAAGCCGCATTAGGATAGGCCCTGCCTTTCACAACAAACGAATGCTGATCGAAAAATGTAACCGTGAAAGGACAGGGGGTTAGGTAATTAGCACCGGAGGTGCAACAAATAACCCGGCATGTCACTGCGCGTCAGAGTCGGTCCCGGGCCCTTTAAAACTATTTTTCAGTAGGTAGAAATATATCACACAAAACCTACCAAGTTTAAATGTGAAGTTCAGTGGCATAAATGTCATTCGCATCGTGTAATCCTGACCTCTATAAAAAGTTGATTTAGCTTAGGTTAGGCTGAGATACGTCTCACCCTGGCCTGGAATTCACTCTGTAGCCCAGGGTAACCTCCCATTCCAGAGTGGCTGCCTTCTGAGTGCTGGGATCACAGGCCTGTGCTACCACACCTGACTTAGACTCTTTTTTCCTGAATACCTGTACTCATCCAACAGTGACATTCAGTGTCCCCTTTCTTGAATTCTGCAGTGGCTACAGTGCTATGTTTTCTGTCTGTACACATTTGACTGCTCTAGACACCTAAGAGGGATCCTAGAATATGGATGACTCCTGCTGTGTCTGACTTATTTCATTTATCGTGTTTTTAAGGCTTATCTATACAATAGCATGTGCCAAAATTTCATTCCTTTTCCTGAGGGAATCTTGTTTTAAGAAGGTGGGGCTGTGAGTATGGGTCAGTTGTAGCCTCGCAAGTATCAGCATTTCAAAAATGGAATTCATCAATGGGTGAGCAGCTAAACAAATATCATATACATACAACTTTTGTTCATTTATTAATAGGCATTTGGGCTATTCCAATCACTAGGGTAAGAATTAACTGGTAAAGGGACTAGAGAGATCACTAGCTGGTTAAGAGCACTGACTGCACTTAAGCCAGGATCAATTTCCAGCACCCACGTGGCAGCCTACAATCATCAGTAATGCCAGCTCCAATAATCTAAATCCCTCTTCTGGCTTCCATCGGCACCAAACACACATCTGACTTATATGCAGACAAAATGCTCGTATACATTAAAACAAAACAAAACAAAATTTTAAAAAAATCCCCAAACCTGTGAAGTTACTATCATTCCTGTTTTCAGATGAAAAACTTAAAGCTAAGATAGATTAAAGAACCAATTTGTACTAGTATACACTTAATAATTCTATCCCCATTTTTTTTTCAAGACAGGGTTTCTCTGTATAGCCCTGGCTGTCCTTGAACTCACTCTATAGACCAGGCAGGCTGGCCTCGAACTCAGAAATCTGCCTGCCTCTGCCTCCCAACTGGGATTAAAGGTGTGTGCCACCACCTCCCGGCCCTATTTTTTTTCAAGGCAGAGTTTTTTTGTGTGATACTGGCTGTCCTAGAACTTGTTTTGCAGACTAGACTGACCTCGAACTCAGAGATCCACCTGCCTCTGCCTCCCGAATGCTAAGACTAAAAGTGTGGGCCATCATTGCCCAGGTGTTTCTATATCTTTAATTCCCTATGCTGCAAGAGTGTGAAAATGTCTACAGGTTGGACTGGGTCAGGAACTCTTTGTAGGCTATGACTCTTGCTCTGCATCTTAGGGGTATGAGAGATTTAAATAGATCAGCTTTAAGAACCTTGATGTGAGAGCGTAGGATTGAGACTGATTGCAGGATGATTATGTAAGAGTCGTAGGACCAGCCTTTCCCACAAGAGAGATCATGTGCCAAGCAAAACTCCTACTTCAAAACAACTAGGCAAAGAAGCCAGAGCTGCCCAAGCACTTGCTAGTCTGCTCAGCAGGAGACAGTTCTAGGGATGGGATGGGATGGGTATTTTCCCTGCCTGAAATCTGTCTGTGTACTTAGCTTTTAAGCCAAATGGAATGTCAGTGCTTGGAAGAGTTGGCAGTGTAAAGAACCACATAGGTGACGTGACAGATGACCCTTGGACCCTCACTTCACATTCTCCGAATCATCGATCAGCACCAGGTAACCACAGCCCTCGTTTTCATCACTTCACCTCCTAGTGTGATTCCACTGAGGTCAGGTGGGGTAAGGACCGGAACAGCTGTGAGTTCGCCTATGCAAATCAAACCTGAATGACAACTTCAAGAGCCTACACGGGGCTTGAAGTCCATGCAAACAAGACCTTTCTCTCTCCCTTCGAATCCCAGATCCTAGAATTCTGGCGCAAAGCAATCACCCATTATGTGAAAATGTGGTCTCCAGGCATGGACCTGAAAGGCACCAGCTACTAGGACTGAGTTTAAAAACAGCTTTGTATTTGGGAGACGCTATGTGGTTGCTGAAGATTGAACTCAGGACCTCTAGAAGAGCAGACGGTGCTCTTTAAGAGCACTCAAGGTTAAGAACTGCTGAGCCATCTCCCTAGCCTTCTCCCCACTTTCTACCTCTCCTCCCCCCAAGGGAAATACTGAACTTAGTTTGTGTGCACTGTGAAAGTGGGAGATGGAGGACCTAAGGAAACTCAGCTCAAGCAGATACTCTTAAGTACTAGACAGGAGAGAAATAACAAGAAGGTTGGAGGAATGAATTCTAATGTCCCACTGCACAATGGGGATGCAATTAATATATATTTACAGTAATTCTATACTTTATAAAGAACTAGGAGTTTGAAGCTTCAAACACCACACAAATATTCATAAATATTTAAAGAGAAAGAACTGGGGATGATTCCTAACACACAGAAGGCAGAGGTAGGTGTATTTCTATGAGTTTGAGGCCAGCCTGATTTACATAGTGAGATCCTTTCTCCAAAAATATTTTTAAAAATAAGAGGAAAGAGACGCTAATCATCTCTCTGCTGAGAATTGCTTTATAATAGTGATGTGATTTACCAAACTGTGAGCTCCTTAATGCAGGCTTCTTGTGCATCTTTACAGTCCTTTCTTAACACTGCATTTGAAGGCTTGTCATCTGACTACATGAAAGTGTGACTTAGAGAATGTTATTTAAAAGATGGGCTGTGAGCTTTCTTACAGAGAATCTACCAGAAGAAAGGAAAAAATGAGGGTAAGTGGAGGAAGGAGGGAGGAGAAATGAGAGAAAGGGAAAGGAATGGAGGGAAGGGAAGGAAAGAGAAGGGGAGAGGAGGAGAGAAGAGAGAGAAGGATAAAGGAAGGAAGGAAGGAAGGAAGGAAGGAAGGAAGGAAGGAAGGAAGGAAGGAAGGAAGGAAGGAAAGAAGAAAGGAAGGAAGGAAGGAAGGAAGGAAGGAAGGAAGGAAGGAAGGAAGGAAGGAAGGGAGACAGGTGGGCTAGTTGTAGGAGTAAGACTCCAACAGAAACAATCAAGCAGAAAGTGACTGAGAAAGGATAGCAGAGAAGTGACCCTCAGGCTCTGGAGACCAAGGCTCACCAAGCAGTAGAAACATGAATAATTCTTAGTACAGTGGAAACAGGGGACAAGCCTGAGGATCCATGACAGCCAGGGCTCAACGATAGAGATTCCTGAAGGCCTGCAGCTTCCAGTGTGGTCCCCAAAGACAGACCACCCACCCTAACACACTGGGCCTAATGGCATCCGTAGGATTCCATGCGTAAATTCTTCATTCTTCAGCTTCAGCTCTACATAAAGCGCCATGAAGTGTTTCTGTGAAGTATCCCAGTCCTTCCCTGTGTGATGCTTTCTGTGCTGTTGGGGGTGAGAGAGACAGAGAGAGAGAGAGAGAGAGAGAGAGAGAGAGGAAGAAGAAGAAGAAGGAGGAGGAGGAGGAGGAGGAGGAGGAGAAGAAGAAGAAGAAGAAGAAGAAGAAGAAGAAGAAGAAGAAGAAGAAGAAGAAGAAGAAGAAGAAGAAGAAGAAGAAGAAGAAGAAGAAGAAAGAGAAAGAAAGAAAGAAAGAAAGAAAGAAAGAAAGAAAGAAAGAAAGAAAGAAAGAAAGAAAGAAAGAAAGAAAAAGAAGAAGAAGCTCTTAAGAGGTCAGAAGACACATGGAACATGAAGTAGAAAATTCAAGTTCAGACTTGCTCTTGGTTAAGTGTCTTCCAAGGGTGAAGTGCTTTCTTTCCTTAATTCAATACCACACATTATTAGTGACTCAATGTTACTTACTAATGAGTTTACCCATACATTCTTCTATATTAGGTTAGGGGAACGAAAGACCTCAGTTTCTACTACCCAGAACCTTCCTCTTATTTCAATCCAAATAATCTGGCTAGCTTAATCTCATTTTCTAAAAAAATAAAAAATTAAAAAATAAATAAATACATACATACATACATACATACATAAATCTAGAACACAAGGAAAGGGCTTTATATGAGTAGCTAGTGTGGAGTTTAATGCCTTTCTCTTATATGAAAAAGCAAAAATATCATGTGGCTAACACATTGCATGTACGCTTGTGTTAAAAGTCATTTGTCACACCACCCCCTTAAAAAGGAAGAAAAACCACTTTGTTGCAAGGCAGGCAAGCCTCTAAAATCAAAACCTTTTCACGGAGATGGTGTCCTTATGCAGAAGTAGGCAAAGCCATATAGGAAAAGTTATATACAGCATAAAGCAATGATAATGATCTTTGATTTGTTTATTATAAATGTTAAGGAAATCAGTTTACTCTTCAAACCTCAACTTCAAGGATCCATTACTGAGAACGCTGGGATTGACTCCATCTCATGAGAGTCACGACCATAAGCAGTGGGGAAGCTGAGACTTCTGTCAGTATAGGTTTCAGAGTCTCCATCAGGAAGTAGCCAGGTGAGTGGTGGTTTCTCCAGTGAGGAGTGCTCTGATCTTTGCACATACAGCACCTGACACTGTCACCTGCACTCATCACCCCATGGGGCAAAGTTCAAACCTCTACATGGTCAAAGCCTCCCTTTGCCATCAGTACATTAAAGCAAACACATGCACAAACTCAAGTACTATAGGAAAAAAAAGGAGGCAAATGTGACCACACTAAGAGAAGAGATAGATAGGCCAGCAATGACAAGCACTTCAATGCCTTCTAAAAAATCAATAGAAAGCAGTGAATGGCTTCACTCTCTTTAATCCCAACACTTGGGAGGCAGACACAGTTTACTCTCTATGAGTTCTAAGCCAGCCTGGTCTACACAGCAAGTTTCAGTCCAGCCAGGACTGCATGGTGAGGAAACAAAACAAAGCAAAAAGCCAGACAAGCAACAACAAATTAATTGAGGGCTGGCAGTATGGCCCAGCAAGGAAAGTCACTTGCCACCCAGTCTAATGACCTGAATTCAGTTCCCAAGGGCCGCATGGTAGAAGAGCTGTCTTCCCCTTTTACTTCCACACATGCAAAATGGTGCATTCGCATGCACACAGACTCACACATGTAAATAAATGTAACTTTATCATTTGGTTTAATAGGATAAGTAGGCAGAATATCATCAAGGATTAGTAGAATTCTGAGCTATATCAACCAGCAAGACCTAAGAACAGGTGTAGAACACTATATGCAGAAATTGCAGGACACAGTTTGTTCATGGACCCATAGAGCACACACCAAACTATCTGAGGTGATAAGAGAAACCTTGACAAATTTAAATCATGTAAGTATGTTCACCAACAAAAAACTAGGAAACATGAAATCTTTCAAAGCATGATGGTTCATGCCTATAACCTCAGCACTTGAAAGGCTGAGACAGGAGAATGGTTAAGTTTGAGGCCAGTCTGAGTTCCAAGCTAAACCAGACTTGAAAAGACAATGAGATCCTATCTCAAAAAAGCCAAGTGTGGCTGCAAAATCTGTAGCATTTATATCAAACAGCAGCAGAACTTGTTAGTGCTGGCTACTATTGGAATCACTTGATCATGTGTGTGTATGTGTGTGTGTGTGTGTGTGTATGTGTGTGTGCATTGTATATGTACATAATAAATAATATTTTATATTTTATTAATTATTTGAGAATCTCATGCAATATATTTTGATCATATTCACCTCATCCCGCAACTCCTCCCATACCTTCCCTTTCTACCCTTACTGTCTACCCACCCCACTTTGAGGTGTTTCTTTAATTTCTTTTTTTCTTCTTCTCCAATTGAGAACAGTTTGCATTGCTTAACTACTCTTGATCAACCTACCAGAGGTCACAATTAAAGAAAACCAACTCTTCCCTCTCTCAGAAGCTATCCAATGCCAATAGCTCCTCAGCTAAGGGGATTCTGTGCCCTCCCTCCTTCCCTCTCTCCCTCCCTCCCTCTCTCCTTCCCTTCTTCTCCCATGTTGGCTATTTTGTCTGGTTTCCGCTTGTTTCACAGGTCTTGTGAGTGCTATTACAATCCTTGAGTTTATGTGTACAGCTGCCCTGTTGTGTCTGGAAAAGTTTCCTTGAGGTCATCCAGCACATCTGTCTCTTACCATCTTTCTATTAGGTCTCAGGAGTGCACACATCTAGATGTGAGCTCAAGCTGACCTCTAGAAGGATTGCAGGTGGCTAAAAGCCAGCCTGCCTCAGGAAATTGTGAAATGGTTTTCTGTCCCTCCCTCTGGCTGGCTACTGGTCCTCCTTCTAATCTGCATGATTTGTCTTCTCCGTGGTCTCTTGCATTCCCTTGCCTCCATTGCAGACAGCCCTGATGATAACCATTTTTGTTTATTTCTCTCTGTTCTGGACTCCTTTAGACACCTCTGGATATTTTCTCTCTCTTACCCCCAAATGAAGAAACCCTTTCCTCAATGAATCGGTCATGCTGGCGATTTCTGTAATGAGCCCCCTTGCATACATTTAGAGCTCAAATGGACTCCTTTTAAGGGGCCTGGCTTCTCCTGAGTCAAACTTATTCTCTCCATTTATTTGTTTCTGCTGGCTTCTGTCACCCACCATGCAGTCCAGGTTCTAGAGTCCATTCTTCATCTTCTGCTCCACCTGCTCTAACAACTCGTCCGTCCTCATTTACTTGGGTAAGTGTCTCTCTCAGAGCTGTCTGCTGTCTGTCTCTCTCAGTTCCTGAAGCCTGCCGGTTCATCAGGCAGCTTCCTTTGGGCCATCCCATCATGTGGAGGAGGGACAACCCTCCGTTAATCCTGCTCACCTCTCTGACAAACCTTTTGGTCCCCTTGGGGACACCCCAGATTGGAACCCTTGTCACCACAGCATTATCCTGTAAGTCTCTCCCATCTGCTCCCTGCTCTGTTCCTGGCTCCCTCTGCATCTGTCTCTCAGCTGCCACCTGGAGCTTCTCTGTCTCTAAGCATGGCTAACCACTTGTCTCTCCTCACCTCCTCCTGGGAGTTGCCTGCTCTGTCTCTATTCTATTCTTGTCATGGGATCCTGTTGCCGCTGTTTCTCTTAGCCCCAGAGCCTACTGTAAGTTGTGGAGGTACGGCAGGCAACTGCCCTATGCCCTCCTGGGCCTCTATAATATTGGAACCCTCCCTCTGACAGAGTTCCCGGTCACCATTGTTTCCCCAAGCCTCTCCTGTGTCTTCCTCATTCTGCTTCTGTGTTTTCTTTCAGCTCCCCTCTGGAGGAGCTCTTCCCATTCAGAATTAGACTCAGTGTCTCACCTCCTCTAATCTCTTTCCTCCTTAGACTTAAAGATTCCATTAGCACTTCACTGTCTTACTGAAAACTCCTTGACTTCAATACAAGCCAGATAATCAGTCTCAATGGTCAGAAAACAGCGCACTCGATTTCCAAATCCTCACAGATGATAAGAAGGGCTGCCTTCGCACAAGCGAATGACCTGAAAATCCCTTTATCTTTAAGCCTTCTTTGCTCTCCACTCTCAAAAACCCCTTATCTCTAAGCTTTTTCCCTCTTTTCTCTCTTCCCTCCCCTGGTCACTGGGATAATACTGAAAAAGTGTTTCATGCTGTTCTAGAAAAAAGCTGGCTCTGGAGCTGAGTTACAGCCTGCTCACTCCAGATGCAAGTGTGCTCCTTCAAACATTACTCCCAACGCCTCTGTCCTGGGTCAAAAGGAGGAGGGCAGTACAGAGAAGCTCATAAAATGACACTGTATTTAAAAACAGCTAAGAGGCAAAGTATTCCCAATACAGATTATTGCTACTTGTCTCATATTTCTTTTTTACATTTTGTTTACTGTCTTTAAACACTGATGTTTTACTCTGTGAATATAGGCCCCCATATAGCTTAAAAAAAAAAAAAAACCTCTGCTAAAGTATAAATTCCCTTTTATATCAGGATTTGTATAAAGATCACTGTATAAACTTTATGTATCTCTCAGGATTTATAAATTCATTGTGTGTGGTTTAAAGATCTGCAAACTCTGTGACAAAATATTAGCTTAAAACTTGTAACAGAACTGGTTGATTTAATATATATACCTATATACATACACATAGACATAGACATTAATTTGCTATAGCACACTTGTGTAACTTGAATTCAACTCCTATTTAAGAAAACAGATTTTTTAAATAAGGGTATGCGCCTAATGGGCTCACCTTGGAGTAACTCCCAACCATGTAGTTGGCCACCATCTTCACTAAGGCTAAAGAGAGAACATGCCATGTGACTTCACCACCATCTTGGTTAAAGTGACCACTTGTTATAAACAAACTAAGGCAGCACCTATAAGTTCTATAAAATTTCCCAGTCAGTCCTACTGAGCCTCTGCTCATTGTGTCCCCCTTGTGTGACTAAGGAGACAACACCAGGCCTCCAAGATGGTTGGGTTGTTTCATTTCACCTACAGTAAGGAGACAATAGCAGACTCCCAAGATATTTTGCTTTAGGATAGATTTCTGTGTGATGATATTTTTGTCCCGAGGGTGAAAAGTTACAGATGAGGACTGGTAACTCTATTAAATCTTAGCTATTTGGATAAACTGGATCATAAATGAAACTATGATATTTGCAAAGGTACCCTATAAAAGCATCAGGAAAATATGGCTCCCAGCCTTTCTGTGGACTATGTTTATGGTTTAACATTTTATTTTAAATCCTAAAGAATCTTCAATTCAAAACTTTAAGGCTCAAACTTAACAGGGATAAAAATATAAAATCCCAAATCTTACAAAAGCTACTAACTTGTCATAAGCTGTTAACAATAATTAAGATATGAAAGTTGATAGTCACCCTAGAAATGATCAAATTCTTTTATGCTCAGAGCTATGTTTCTAGTCATGTAATTAATTTACAGGGACAAGCTTTAGCTTTCTATATATGTTGTCAAGGTTAAGCCTAAAACAAGTAACTTAAAATAAGCAAAGTGTGCTTAAAATCAGGTATACTTAATACATTAGAGGATGGTCCTCAAACCCCTCAGAGAGATCTGCTGAATATGGTATTTAAGGTATCTAATGAAAAAGGTTTCCTATGCTAGGCAGAAATGTCAACTCCTGGTGGCAGCCTTAAGGTTTCCTTCAAAGAAGACGGGGCTGTAGACTTCACCTGGAACTAGCTTCAAATGCAGCCACAATGGTCACTGAGCAAGTTACCCTTCACCTCTACTCCTACCAGAACTCTACCCAAACTAGACAAGCAAGATGTTGACAAATCTTTTTCTTTTTGTCTTTGCATGGTAGGTCACCTGCTCAAAGAAAAATCTCTCAGACCTTCTAGGTCTGGTGGCCAAAAACTGATGGCCTCTGTCTCCAACAAAGCCATCTAGATCACCATGGAGGCTGAGTGTCTAAGCAACAGATCCCTGTCATTCTTAAATGATACAGAGGCCCTTTGGTCCATACTCAAATGGACCTACTCAAATTTATCCTCAGATCTCTGTGATGACAATGATGGGGGGCAGTTAGTTTCAGCAGACAGTTTAGCAGCAGGAAGCTCCTCCCTACAAGGCTGCAGTCAATCCATTCACAGCTTAAGAAGTCTGCGTTCACCTTTAAAGCAGTCTTGACTTTTTAGTAAGTTTGGGTGCGAAAGACATACATACATGATACTCGCTGATGATACAAATTTTACAAGTTTAAGATCACAGACAGATTTACCTTGCTGACGGGCTTCTCACTGGGAAAGGGAAACTCACAAAACAATTCAATGTAAGAAACTGGCCTTTTATTAGTTCTTAGTTTAAAAACTCGCTTTTCAATGACTGCTCTCAATAATTAGCCACCTATGTCTCCTGGTTAGTGACTGGATGTTTCCAGATGAAAGAAAAAGAGAAAGCCTAAAGTTAATGTAAGTTGTGAAGGTCTGCAGAAAATGATTTGGGATGTGTGAATGCAAGTTGTGAAGGTCTGAGGGAGTGGTTGGTGGATTGTAAAAAGTGAGACTTGCAGATGACACATTCGGTGTCAAGACTTCAAAGTTCAGAGCTTGATGCTAATCAGTGGAGCTCTGATTTGTTAATCAGGTCTTGGTAACAAACGCACTGGCTACTAAACCTTTTCAATAATTATCATAGTCAGCCAGGCTGGGGCAGGCACAAAACAACACCCTGGGCTGCAGAGGCCAGGTGGAGAGATAGAAGAGGAAGAGTAGCCGAGTGGTTTGTGCGTTTTGAAGAGAGGCAGAACTGGAGATGCGAAGGCAGTTGCTGTTCTTGACCCTGTGAAGTGGTGAATAACACTGCCCATCAATAAAGCCAGGAATAAATGTGAGTGTCAGTGGACCCATGCCTTCTGTCTTTGAGAAACCCAACCTCTGCATGAGTCGCTGTGATGCCCACAGCTGCATCTTGGCTCAGGAAGAAGAGCAGGACCTGCAGAGTGAAGACCCACAACTGACCGACGCGTCCTGCTGTGCTTACTTCCGGTCACTGAGCTAATCTCATGTGGTAGGGGGTTCATCCATGAGACTGGGTGACTCTATGCTAAATTACAGTTTTTCTGTGCTGTGTTTAACTTGGGCCAGGAGTTTATTTCCTTTGGAATCTTAGGTTTGAACAAACATTTAACCATCTTAGTTTTCAAAAGAAGATGCCACTGCTGGCCCTGGTGATATGGGTGCAAGAGGGTTGACCAACTCAGGTTCCACCCAGGCCCAGATCCAGGACTTTGGGTTAGCCCATCCCAATATCTACCTCATCTATGAACTGCTAGAACATGTGAAAGGGCTGGTCCTGCAGAACCAAAGCTGCAGGACCTCCATGGCACAGCAACAATGAGATATCCAAGAGGACCCCAGTGAGGATCCAGTATAGGTATATATATATATATAGGTATAGTATAGATAGTATAGCAGAAGCCAGAGGCCTTGAATGGGGCCAATGACACATTGCAATGGACATTTGCAAGAAGAGTACTTGGACAAAAGGGTGTACTGTAGGACACACTACAGGTTCCATGATATGTGTTTTCTTTTTCTTTTTTTTTAAAGATTTATTTATTTATTTATTATATGTAAGTACACTGTAGCTGTCTTCAGATACCCCAGAAGAGGGCATCAGATCTCATTAAGGATGGTCCTGAGCCACCATGTAGTTGCTGGGATTTGAACTCAGGACCTTCGGAAGAACAGTCAGTGCTCTTAACTGCTGAACCATCATCTCTCCAGCCTGAGATGTGTTTTCTTTTGTGGAGAAAGTTGCAAAGGCAGAGTGTCATCACTATGGAGGGATAGGAAGATGAGTGGGATTGGGGTGCATGATGGGAAATTCACAAAGAGTCCATCTTAAAAAAAAAGTTTTAAAAATGAGCAAAGTCATGGGCTCAAATCTTTAAATTTCCGTTGGCTGCTTTCTCAACACAGACTTAAAAGTGCTTCTTATAGTGTTGAAAACACCCCTATCCAATCTGTCTGTCCAGACCTCTAGATGAAGGGAAAATATGTTCATGTTTCTATTCTAAAGCCATCTTTGGGTCCTCAAGTTCTTCATTCCCTTTGGGTTCTTCCCTATCCCCCCAAAAAAGTGTCTTATATCAAATGAATGTTCGCCTTCTACGGTGTTGCTCTTTGTTTTTGCTATGACTCAAAGGCATGCATCTGCTCCAGCTGTTTGCAGACACTTGGTAACTGCTGTTTTCTGCGGTGAAGAGAACAGACAGTAGTCATGCTAATACCTGCTGTCCCCAGTCTGTATGTGTCCCCGCAGCAGATTCCTATCAGCTGACAGGAATTCCCATCCAGGAATCAACTGCATCGCACCAATTGCTTCAAAGCGGGCCCGCACCCTGCTAGCCTCAAGTGGTCCTGCAAAACTGGCAAGCCCTCGACTTGCTCAACCAGTCCAGTCAAGTGAGGCTGGCAAACTATGGCCTCCGGGAACCAACTCCAAGGCTGCCCTTTGATCTCCTTTGAGCCTCTAGCTCTGGCAACTCAGCCCTGTTGATATCTTTTCTTTTCTTTTTTTTTTTTAAATAAAAATGCAACAGTTCTTTGTCTCTCCAGGTTTTTTTTTTTTTTTCAGGTGAAATTAATTACCTAGCCTGACTGCCAATAAGCCAGATGCCTCTGCTGGAGTTTCTTCTAATCTCCTACCATCACCCACTGGTTGGAGCCCTTGCTTTGGACCAGCAGGGCAGACTCCCATTTTCCTCAAGCCCACAGGCGACAGAAAGCAGCTATAGAAGACAGAGAGATTATGTCACCCTCATCACCAACAAAAGTCTGAAATGTTAGGTCTCAGGAATGCCTCCATTTAGAAGCGAGCTCAAGCCGGACTGTAGAAGGAATTCTGGCAGTTATATAAAAGCCAGCTTTCCTCGGGAACTCGTGAAACAGGTTTTGCCTCTCAGAAGTCCCTCCCCTCAGCTCCTCGGCCTACCCCATAATCCATATGCTTTGTCTACCCGTGTCCTCTCATGTTCTCTTGGCTTCTCTTCTCTCTTGCCTCTCTTTCAAACAGCCTTGGCCATGTGCAGTCTCTTCTTTCTCCCTGCTCTAGACTCTTCCATATGCTCTGGACATTTTCTCTCTCTTGACTACAATAAAAACCTTTCACCTAATAGAATAGTCATATTGGCAGTTTCTATACTGTGTCCCTTTGCATACACTTTCTACTCCCCAGTAGGATTGCCCTAGACCTCCCCTTAGAACAAGCTATTGTTAATTCTATTGGCTACTCTCCAGAACTTGACATTAAGACTCTATTCCTGAAGAGGTTACAGAGCATGGAAAAAAAAAATCAAACCAGTATTCTCTTGGAAGCTTCCTTCATTCTTGAGCTTGCAATTATAGGCATGTGCCAACACATTCAGCTTATACAGAATGTTATGCTAAAGATAACTCTAAAGAATCACTCAGCCAATGCTTGCTAGCTATAACACAACTTTATTTCCACATCATCCTGCAGTCTCCTTAGTATTAAACTACTTCATTAGGAAACAAATAGCTGGGTGTGGTGGATCATCAGGAGGCAAAGGCAGGCTGACCTCTGAGTTCGAAGCCAGCCTGGTCTACATGATGAGTTGATGAACAGCCAGGGCTACACAGAGAAACCCTGTCTCAAAAACAAACAAGCAAAAACTCAGGAGCATTCTCAGAGAGAAAAGCATCTAACATCTCTATTTCTATCTCTCTCTCTCTCTCTCTCTCTCTCTCTCTCTCTCTCTCTCCCTCCCTCCCTCCCTCCCTCCCTCCTTTCCTCCTCCTCCCCCCTCTTGATCTGAAAAAAGAATATCACATTTTAAAAATCTAAACTAAATAACTTCTTCCAGCAAACACACAAAGAAACATCCCAACTCCCATTGGGCGGCCTCTTCATTAGTTACTTATATGCAATTGAGACTCCTCTGACCTTTCTCTTCAAAGGTGAGTTAGGAAAGAGACTTCTTACTTTTATGTGATTTAAATTCAGATAAGTGTTTGAGCCACCTGCTTACATTTAGAAAAGTTTTAAGGGACATTCAGGTGTTCATAATGCAAAAGATTTTGGGAGGCAAAACAAAGAAGCCATTTTGTTTACATTTCAGGCAATGCCTTAAGTCCCGTCTGTCTCCATTTCATTCTCCAGCATTTTCCTTTTGCTTCAGCAATCTCTAAAGATGAGGTTTGCAATGTGACTTCTGGTCCTGCTTCTTCTGGGATGACCTCAAGCAGGTCATCAGTAAAGGAATGTTGCCCCACAGTGAGGCAAGAGTCTGCCCTGAATTAGTTAAACAGAGCCACCCTCCTGATAACCTCTGCCCCAGTTTCAGAATGTCTTTCACCTTTTCCCTCCTTGTTTTGACTCTTTAAAACAATCTGGATTGTGTGTTGGTAGTAATGGTGAGGGTGGAGAATGGAGAGTTGACAAGGGAGGATTTGCTTCTGGGCAAAGTCCAGGTTTTCTCGCAGTCACAGGTTGGGCAGAACATGATCAGCAGACAAGTTCTCTCAGTGAGGAGAGGGGAAGAGACTTCCCAGGACAAAGGGCAGGAGAGCAGAGGTGAATAAGTTGGTCTTGTCTGGCAATTAAATTAGATACCTCTTCCCCTCCCTTTCCATGTAATGTTGGGATTATCATTGTGCTAATTATTAAGGGAAGAAAATATAATGCTGCGGGAAGGGTAGAATTCAGTTTCAATTATTTAAACATATATAGAGAAAGTTCTATAATGTATATTTAAGATTTATTTTACTTATATATTTGTATGTATGTGTGCATGTATGTGTAGGTGCCTGTGGAATCCAGATGAGAGCTCTGGAGGAAAGCATCAGAAGCCCTGGAGCTGGAGTTCTTGGGAGCTTGTGAGACACCTAATGAGGGTTTGGGGAAAGCATTCCAGCCCTCTGCACAAGCAGCAGGCGCTTTAACTCCGGAGGTGTCTCTCCAGCCAAAAAGTTTTATAATAGATAATCTTGAGATATATGTGTGTGTGTTCATAAATGTATATCTATAATGTAGATGGCTCCTGGGACATGCTTGAAGAGCCTTTTATTTCCTCAATAGTAAGAAAATACATTTAATTTTTTAAAGATTTATTTATTTATTATATTCAAGTACACTGTAGCTGTCTTCAGACATGCCAGAAGAGGACATCCGATCTCATTATAGATGGTTGTGAGCCACCATGTTGTTGCAGGGATTTGAACTCAGGACCTCTGGAAGAGCAGTCAGTGCTCTTTTTTTTTTTTTTTTTTTCAGTCAGTGCTCTTAACCACTGAGCCATCTCTCCAGCCCAGAAGATACATTTAAAAGATACATAAATACATCTTGGTTCCCGCCAGGCAGATCTTAAGAGCAAAGAGTCTCTCAGAGAGATGGAATTTGCCCCACACAGTAGTTGTCCTTCCAACAGGTTCATTATATCAAGATGCTTCAAATCCAGCATCTATGAGATAAACTGTGGGACAGACACTCACATGTTAACCTTTGTCTCCCTTTGTGGATGTTGGAACAGGACACAGAGTCTGTCATCAGTGCCTGCCCCACCCCCCCACCCCCACCCCCGTGGTAAGGTTGGGTTTGGGAGAGGGAAGCTGGCCTGCAGAGACAGATTTGGGAGACCAGAAGGGCCAAATTCTCTTCTTCTTAAGATAGATAGCATCGAGAAGTCTTGGAAACTGTACCAAGGATCAGTTGAAATACTTTAGGCAGAAAGTGATGGCCTAGGGTGATCTAATGGAGACAACCCTGCAGGTTCTGAGCACATCTGAGAATTACATCTTTGTCATTTAACTAGAGGTGTGAGCTGCACAGGATATTCAAGACTGTGTCTTAGTTTTCTAATATTCAAAATAATGGAAATAATAAATCTTGTGGGCTATGATCCTTTGATAGAAAGGGGTTAGGGTATAGCTCAGTGGTACTGCACATGCTTACAATGTTCTAGACCTCGAGATCAATAAACAATAGTAAATAATAATGATTATTGCACTGGCACCGATGAATACAGAGGACATCCAGTTCACTCAGTTTGTCTCATACAATTCTCAACTACGTTCTCATCAACAGGATTCGTCCTACCTGCAAAAGTCTGTCATCGTCAGACAGCATCTATAAGAAAGTGGCAAGCCCCCATCTCTGGTTCCCCCACTCTCTCTGTAGTAGACTCCCCAGGTCTTTGGATTCCCATGGAATGGCAGGTACCATTCATACTGCCCCAGGGACATTACAGATCTCACGTTTCCAGACTCCGTTATATCTGCGGTCCATCTGTCTGTCCACGGCACTAATAACTAATGACTCTCTTATCCAAATGGACAGCTTACCTCAGTTTCCTCCTTGAGCCCCAAACCTGAAACCTACCTGAAAACCTTTGCAGGCACCCGCAGAGGTGTGCTTCTATGATGATTCCAAATCCAGTCAAGTTGAAAATTGAGATTTAATGGTTTTGTTTTGTTTTGTTCAAAACCGGTTTCTCTGCGTAGCCTTGACTCTCCTGAAACTCACTCTGTAGACCAGGCTGGCTTTGAACTCAGATATCTGAGTCTATGACTGCAAACCACTGTGTTTACAAAACAGGAAGATTAAGGCCTCCGTTCCACAAAAGATGGAACATCCCAGTGTGAACATCTTGCCAAAGAGGAAACAGTTGCCGGCCATCCTTGGGGACTCTTACCTGGGCCCTGCATAGACTATGGGAACAAGGCTACAAGGGTCTCCAACCTCACTTCTTGGCCAGTAAGTGTTAGGATTCTGTCTAAACTCCACCCCACAGTAACCTGGCTACAGCCAAGTATGCCCTGCCCCCCAGTTACCTGGCAACAGCCAGGTAGGCCTGGCCCACTCTAAAGGGGGATGCTTGGCCCCGCCTCTCTTACTCTCTTAGCTTCTCTCTTGCCCTCTTGGGTTCTTCCCTTCCCCTCCCCCTCCCATTACTCCTCCCTTCCCCTCCCCTCCCCCCTCTCTCCACGGGTGCCTGGTCGCTCAGGGAGAAGGGATACTTCCTTTGGACCAGCTGAAGCGCTCCCTTCCCCCACACTGCAGAACAACATATTCTCATGCCTCTTTCTCTTTTTAGGATCACAACAGGAAGTGAACGTTAAAATTCCAATTTTGTGTAAATAGCATTAGTCTGGTTTTTAAGACTGGCTGAGGGCAGTTAGTCTAATCTCTCCTGCTTCTCAAAACCACCAGTTAAGGGTGATTTTGTTAAGCCACCAAAGGAATCCATTATAGTTCTGAGAGCTGGGTCAGGAGAGGCATCTGGGGGTGTTGACGGGCGTTTCGTGTGGGAGGTGATGGGGCTGCAGTCATCCTTTGCTGTTTCTGACAAACTTCCTGGTAGGGCCAGGGGACAAGGCAGATGAGTCAGTCAGGGCTATTGGCAAAGGGTTGCAGATCCAGCAGTCAGTCAGACTTAAGGTCTTTACACTAGTTTGGGAACATCTCAGCGGGTGTTTTCCTTCAGAAAAACAAACACTACCCAACTCCCCCCCTTTCTCAGGGGCCTGAGGTTCTGTTGAGGTAAATATGATTCCTGCTCTTTCTCTCCCTCTCACAAGTCAATCAATGCAGCAGACTTCTGACACTGGATTTCTCCACACGCTAAGCAGTACTTAAGTAGGTGCCAGCTGGGTGTCTTCTAATCTAGTTTGGCTGTGACTCTATCTCCTTCAAGATTGTGTCAGACCACGTAGTTTGAAGACTTAGTCCTCAAAGCTGCTGTCCTTCCACCTCCCAGATGCCGGTTGTGAGACCCACTGTGTATTTGGCCCACTGGCTACAACTTGGATTCCCACAACTCCTCCTCAGGTTCGATTCCTTTGCTCAGGACTCAGAGAAACATCAACATTATTGTTTTATTATAATTAATATGTAAGAAATGCAGAGGAACAGGCATCAGGCAGGAAAATGGATTTTGAGTATTTTCTGAGATTGCTGTTTCTAAGAACCACCATGTGATCTGTTCAGCTATATGAACACTTCCTGATCCCAGTCCTTTTGGATTTTGAGGAAGCCTCTGTTTCATAGACAGGATTGCTAATAGGCTAATGGGAAATCCAGCTCCCAAGACTCAACTGCTTGTGCATTCTCCCTGATTGTAGGCATGCGTATAGCATTCTCCGTTCCAGGGTATGGTTAAGATCCCTCAAGTTTTATCACTGGCAAAGGGAGATTGGAGATGAGAGCGTGGTGTGTTTATGGACTTGCCAAGACAGAGAGGCAGGGAAAGATTGCAATATGTTTTTAGTTTCTGTGAGTCACCAGGAGAAAGTGAAATTCTAGTCTGTATGGTCTACCTTGGAGAGAACGTTATGATCTGAGAACCACAGACAACAGCCTGGAACCATGAGCATCACAGAGGGGCTTCCACGCAGACTGATGTTGTTGGTGCTCCATGCAGGCTGATGTTAGTGCTCCACGCAGGCTGATGTTGTTGGTGCTCCATGCAGGCTGATGTTAGTGCTCCACGCAGGCTGATGTTGTTGGTGCTCCACGCAGGCTGATGTTGTTGGTGCTCCACGCAGGCTGATGTTGTTAGTGCTCCACGCAGGCTGATGTTAGTGCTCCACACAGGCTGATGTTGTTGGTGCTCCATGCAGGCTGATGTTAGTGCTCCACGCAGGCTGATGCTGTTGGTGCTCCACATAGGCTGATGCTGTTGGTGCTCCACGCAGGCTGATGCTGTTGGTGCTCCACACAGGCTGATGCTGTTGGTGCTCCACGCAGGCTGATGCTGTTGGTGCTCGTCCTCCCCTGCTCGAAATTCTTATGTCCATGTCTGGACTATCACTTATTATTTTTGCAATCACCCTCTAATCATGCCAAGACTGTTTTATTCAGAAGGCCAGACATTTTCATAAAACTGTTAGAGGTCTTGGAAGGCCTCTGCATCTGCCTGTGAAGGCCACAGAAGGATGCTTCGGTGAGTGTGTGCTCAGCCAAGTGACCCTTAGGATCCAGGGCAATGGGAAACTAGAGGAACCAGGCTGCCTGTCTTGGCTACCCCCAGCTACAGTATCCACAGGCTGGCACGGAGCTGCTATGGGAGGGAGGGGAGGAAGACTCCTTGTGCCTAGAATGGTCAAAGAGAAACCTCAAGTTTCAAGTCTGTACAGCCTCCCACCCCTTTTGTCCTGATTATTATCCAGAAACTAGTCACGAGGTGATCTCTTAGGGATTACTGTACAGGCAATGAACGAGAGAGAGAGAGAGAGAGAGAGAGAGAGAGAGAGAGCTTCATGAATCCAGTTTTGAGATCATCCCATTACTCAACACTTCAGATGCCCGTGGATCTGTTTGTTCCTTCGTTTGTTTGTTCGGGACAGGGTCTCACACACACCCTGGACAGCCTCAAACTCTCTAAGCTGCAAAGCATGACCTTGAAATTCTTCAGGTCCTTATCATCTCGTTTCCCAAGTGCTGGGATTGCAGGCATAGGCTGCGCTCAGTTTTATGTAATGTTAAGGACTGAACCCAGGGCTGGAGCGATGGCTCAGCAGTCAAGAGCACCGACTTGTTCAATTCCCAGCAACCACATGGTGGCTCACAACCATCTGTAATGGGATCGATGCCCCTTCTGGAGTGTTTGAAGACAGTGACTCATATAGATAATAAAATAAATCCCTTTTTTTTAAAATAAAAAAAAAAGACTGAAACCAGGGTGTAGTACTCGCTGAGCAAGTTCTCTACCAACTGCACTCCATCTTGACCCTTGGCGGGAGTATCTGGTGAATGGGAAGGACATTGAATATCTGTGCTATCCATGACTAAGGAGCGAGTAGAGGAAGAAGAAGGTGTGGAGTCAACAGAGGAGGAGACAGCCTCTCTGACTGGCAGGGATTTACTTGTCACTTCACACCGTGTGGCAGCCTCGTGGTGCCACAGTCCTTCAGACCAGCCAAGTGCTTTATTCTCCATTTTCAGGTTCCCTTCCTTTAGCCTTGGGGACCCTTTGGCTCAAAGTCATAGCCACAGTTTTACAGTATTGTTGGCTGTGTGGCCCTTTCCTGACGCTGGCCGGGCTCACACCACGGCCAGTCTGCTTTAGGAGTCTACCTTAATCTGCTCCAAAATCGAAATACCACACATAAGCTTTCACCAGAAGCTTGGAAGCTGGCCACAAGAACTTGCTAGAATTCTTTGAGTCTATTTCTCATTCTCCTGAGGTTCTTTTGCTCTGGTACTGGGAACCCAATCCCAGGAAGGAGAGAGCTCAAATGTCACTCTTGTGAGGCTTTTGACAAGACTCTGTGTCACAGAATGTCTCCTGAAAGCCAGGCTCCGTATCATCCACAAAGATCCACTAGAAAGTTTACATTTGTCTCAACATAAGGTTGGTTATGCCAGACTGTAGGTGTGATTGAGCCACCTAACGGCTTAGCTTCTAAAAAGTACCAAATCTCCCTCCCACCTGAATGAATATTAGTCCATTTGCTATGGGGCGGAGGGGGGGTTGCGGGAGACCCAAAATTGCACCGCTAGATTAGAGAGGAGCGTCAGTGACTCCCAAGGTCCTATCCAGGCAGCTGACTTTGAATCTACTTCAATCGTAAACCTGTAAGTCTTTAGTTCACTCTTACAACTGAAGGAGAGAAAGGGGAGGAAGAGGGAGAGGAGGAGGAGGAGAAGGAGGAGGAGGGAGGAAGGGAGGAGGGGAGGGGGAGGAAGACCACCAGGAACTGGGTATGCTCAGTCAGTAGGGAGCTTATTCAGCACACGTGAAGCCCTGGGTTGGACCCCCTGGTAGAGCAGTCCTGCAGTCTCAGCAATCAGAATGTAGAAGCAGACAAGAGGATCCAAAGTTCAAGGTCATAAGTTCAAGGTCAGCTTGGGCACCTGGGACTTTATCTCAAATGGAAAAGTTAAAAACATAAGAGAAAAAAAAAAAGAATCGATGGCTTCTTGATCATAACATTTGGTTAGTTAACATGTCCACTTCTGATTCCCAGGGGCTTCTGACTAAACCAGCAAGATGGCGGAGGGGCCTTCATGCGTCCTTTCTGTGTACCATGTGCCTAAATCTCCTCTTGGTTATAGTTCCTTGCCAAGAATGTTGAAGAGCCCTGAGATTTTGCCTTACTTTAATAATTTAAATTAGCTGGCCACAGCTTCCGGCTGGCAGCAGAAAAGATGAAACTCCTTTGTCATGGACAAAGGTCTTAATTATTCATCACAACTGCAATCGGCATATATTGGCGTTTGTACTTATTCTCTGTGCTTTAACTCCCACAATGCACCAGAAGGAACACCAGATGTCACCAGACCCATAACGCCATGGTCAGTGTTACAAGAGAAAACCCTGAGCTTAGGGGACTGAAACCTTTCATCATAGACAGCAAGCAAGCATAACCCCTTACTCTACTGAGAGGCATCAGTTCCATTCTTTGGAGTTCTTTGTCATACAAATATCCTTAAAACAGCAGTTAATAACAATGGCAGTCATAAAAGACTGGTTCACACAGTGACATGGATTACTTTAAAAGACATAAGTTTAAAAGGCCAGACATAAAAGACTTAAGTAATTTATGATTACATTTATATGAAATCTGGAAAATGATAAATTACAATGACAAAAAAAATAGATTGGGTTTTTCAGGTCTGAGGGAATGGGATTGACTTCTTATGATTGCAAGAAAATTTTGGGAAGTTGACCATTTTTCATGTTTTAATTAACTGATGGAGTTTATTGGGGTAAACTTACACAGAGAGGGCATATAGTGCCATTTTAACTAAGTATATGTGTAAGTGGTATTAATTATACTAAGACTCCTGTACAACTAATACCCATTTCTAAAACCTTTTTATCATATCAAACAGAAATCATGTACACATTAAGTAATAATTCCTCGTTCTCATAGGTGACTGCTACTGCTTATCAATAATAGCTAAATGCAGATGATTTTTTAAATGCATTTCCTCTGTGCAGTCCCTGTGATGAAGGGCCTCTCTCAAGCTAAGTTGTTTGTTTTTTGTTTTTTTTTTTAAACTTTTGCATAACCTCCTTGGGAGGTTCTTCTGTTTCTGTACCAACTTGTCTTCATCATTGGCAGTCACTTTCCTTTTCCAGAATGTCCACAGACTACCCACAAATGTTTCCCCAGGCTGTTTGAAAATTTATTCCATGACACACACCCTTACAGCAACACAGCCTTTTCCTCTCTCCAGCTAGTCATGTCTTAGTAAGTCTTTTAACCCAGCTAAACCTACCAGCATCTATCTTTGAATATGTACAGAGCACAGACACAGACAGACAGACAGACAGACGGGCATGTACGCATGTGCACACATATGAGAGAAAGAAACATGCACTTGCTATAACCACAGCTTTCTCCCTTCAGCAGTGTGACACAGTTTGTGCTGTGCCTTATTCTCATATTTTTTGACCCCTTCCCTCCTTAATAGCCACGTGTCATGCTTATGTTTGTAAATGATAGATTTCCAGGCCAAAGAAAAACATGTCTTCATTTCAAAAGAAGCAATAGCCTTAATGAGTCTGAGGCCAGTTTGTGCTTTATACTAAGAGGAAGTTGAGGGGAGAAGAGGAGGAGGAGAAGGGAAAAGAGGAGAGGTAGAACAGGGGACAGGAAAAGAAAGGGAGAGGAACCCACTCTGTATGCGATTCTTTCTGACATTCCTTTAATGTGCTTCCAAGGCCCACACATCTCCCATCCTGTCTCCTGTCTGCTGCACATCTGCAACTCAAAATCTGAAAGTTCAGGGTAGGAAGTAAAAGCGTATCTGTCCTTTTTGATCCCCTTCTCCCTTCCTTTCCCAAAGGCACAAAACCAATGTTTCCTCCCTGATTCTCCATTAGAGTGAGGAGCAAAATCTTTTCTTTCACAGAGATTCTGTGAAACCCACTGTGTGTGTGGGGGGGGGGGGGTATGGTTAAGGGAGTGGCTATTTAGGACTCACTTCTCATTCTGAGGCTTGTGGTGACAAGGTTTGAAAGCAGGAGGTTAAGGAAAGAAAAGAATATTCTCCATCAAGGGAGCGTGAAGACTAGACCTGCAGCAGGTCAGAGAGCTCCAAGGAAGTCAGACAGCTGTCTGCCCACTCTAGACACCTTCATAGAACCTGTAGTGCTGAACCCTCTATCAGGCAGTTCAGAGACTTATAAGGCAATAGGAACGCTATCCGTACAAGTAGGCTCCCTCTTCAATGCTCAATATTCTAGTATTTAAGATCAAAAAACAATTTAGGGAGAGACTGACCTTTGTGGACAGGCAGGAAGATTGATCCATAGCACAGAAGTTAGAAGAAGGTTAGAAGAGACTCCTAGGATCTAAGGACAGGGGCAATGTTAATAATAAGGGTAAGGGCTGGAGAGATGGCTCAGCAGTTAAGAACATTGGTTGCTCTTCCAGAGGACCAGAGGTCATTTCCCAGCACTCATATGATAACCAACAACCATCTCTAACTCCAGTTCAGAAAAACTGATGCCCTTCTCTGGCCTCTGTGGGCTTCAGGCACATAGCTGTTGTACAGATACACAAGCAGGCAAAATACCCATACATATGTGTCGTGGTTTGAATGGGTATGGCCTCCATAGACCCATGTCTATTTGAATACTTGGCCCTTAGGGAGTGGTACTATTTGGAGGTATGGCCTTGTTAGAGGAAGAGTGTTACCGTGAAGGCAGGTTCTGAGGTCTTCTATGCTCACACTCTACCCAGTATGGTATACAGTGTCCTTCTGTTGTCTTCAGATGAGGAACTCTCAGCTCCTTCTCCAGAACCATGTCTTCCCCATGCCACCGTGCTTTCCACCATGACAATAATGGACTGAACCTCTGAAGCTGTAAGCCAGCCCCAATTAAATGTTTTTCTTTATAAGAGTTGCTTTGTTCATGGTTTCTCCTCACAGTAATGAAACCCTAACTAAGACAATATGAAATAAAAATTTTAAACTAAGTAATAAAAATAAGAATATCTCTATGAGGTTTTACAATAAAATAAAGTCCTCAGTGCACTTCTGGAAAAGTCACAGAGTTTTGGAATAAAGCCATTATGTATAATAAATAAACTGTGGTTTTCAACACATTGTCATCTCTACTTCCAGGTAGAGCTACCTCTAAGAGGAAGGGATAATGCCTAGAATTAGCGCATAGCAGCAGGGACACCGTCTTAGTCAGGGTTTCTACTCCTGCATAAAACATCATGACCAAGAAGCAAGTTGGGGAGGAAAGGGTTTATTCAGCTTACAGTTCCCGTTCATTCCTGTTCATCACTAAAGGAAGTCAGGACTGGAACACAAGCAGGTCAGGAAGCAGGAGCTGATGCAGAGGCCATGGAGGGATGTTCCTTACTGGCTTGCTTCCCCTGGCTTGCTCAGCCTGCTCTCTTATAAAACCCAAGAATACCAGCCCAGGGATGGCACCACCCACAATGGGTCCTCCCCTCCTTGATCACCAACTGAGAAAATGCCCCACAGCTGGATCTCATAATGGCACTTCTCCAACTGAAGCTTCTTTCTCTGTGATAACTCCAGCCTGTGTCAAGTTGACACACAAAGCCAGCCAGTAAAATTGACCCCTTGTCAACTTGACACACAAACACATCACTAGTAAGCTTCAGCCCTTACTTTCTTATTCATCCCCAAGATCTAAATAACTTTAAATATTCCACAGTCTTAAAGTTCAATCCTTTTAAAATATCCAATATCTTTTAAAATTCAAAGTTTTTAAAAATTCAAAGTCTCTTAACTGTGGGCTCCACTAATATACCTTCTTACTTCAAGAGGGAAAAATATCAGGACACAGTCACAATCAAAAGGAAAATCAAACTCCAACTGTCCAATGTCTGGGAGCCACTCACAAACTTCTAGGCTCCTCCAAAGGCGTGGGTCACTTCTCCAGCTCTGCCCTTTGTAGCACACAGATTGTCTTCTAGGCTCCAGCTGCCTGTACTCCACTGCTGCTGCTGTTCTTGGTGGTCATCTCATGGTACTGGCATCTCTAAAACACTGCTGTCTCCTGTTGTAACTAGGCTTCACTAATAAACTCATAGGCTCTCTTCATGGTGCCAAGTCTCATCTCCTTTGTATGACCCCTTCAGTCCTGGGCATTTAATTTCAATTGAAGCTGCACCTTCACCAATGGCCTTCCATGGCCTCTCATAGTGAGGAGCCTCAGCTGCTCTTCATGATCCCTTCATGCCCTCAAAACCAGTACCATCTGGGTGACTCTTACACATTACCAAGTCCAGCCACAGCACAAGGTACAACCTTAGCTATCTCTAAAGCACAGCTTCTCTGTGCTCTTTAAAAAAAAAAAAAAAGCACTTCCCAGAAGATTTCACCTCAATGATGCTGTTCTCTTCTTAATCACTGCCAATTTCTTAGCTCCAGATAACCAGCAGCAATAGTTCCAGTAACACAAAGGTTCGATTTAGTGGTTCTGATATCTTTCTAATCACAGCTGATTCTTTAGCCCCAGCTAACCAAAACCACAGAATCTTCACAATCAAAACATGACCCTGATAAGAGTCTTTAATCTTCCCTTTGAAATTTCACAAGCCAGGCCTCCATTGTCTGCACAGTTCTCAACATTACCTTCCAATCTCCTACAGAATATTCCACTGAGCTCTTAACATCAAATGGATCTTCTAGCCCAAAGTTCCAAAGTCCTTCCACAGTCCTCCCCAAAACATGGTCAGGTTGGCACAGGAATACCCCACTCCTGGGACCAATTTGTCTTAGTCAGAGTTTCTATTTTTTCACAAAATATCATGACCAAGAAGCAAGTTGGGGAGGAAAGGGTTTATTCAGCTTACATTTCATCATTGCAGTTCATCACTAAAGGAAGTCAGGACTGTAACTCAAGCAGGTCAGGGAGCAGGAGCTGATGAAGAGGCCATGGAGGGATGTTCCTTACTGGCTTGCTTCCCCTGGCTTGTTCAGCCTGCTTTCTTTATGGTTGTGAGCCTAGCCTTTAACGGCTGAGCCATCTCTCCAGCCCTCAGCCTGCTTTCAAATAGAACTCAAGACCACCAGCCCAGGGATGGCACCACCCACAATTGGCCCTCCCACCTTGATCACCAACAGAGAAAATATCCCACAGCTGGATCTCATAATGGCACTTCCCCAACTGATGTTCCTTTCTCTGTGATAACTCCAGCCTTTGTGTCAAGTTGGAACACACAACCAGCCAGTACAGATGCCATCTGGGGTCCACAGAAAAATGGGAGGCCAAGAAAGACACAATTAATGTTGAAAAACAGCTCCTGACAGACCACTCAAGAACACAAGACAAAGTCTTTCCAAATCCTTAAAGAGAACTATGACCTCTCAGGAGAAGCTGGTGTTTGAACCACAAATGGATCATAGCCAGGTACCTTACTCCACCCCAAACAGGATGGAAGAGATAATTGCTGTATGTGTGTCAAAGATCAAGGCCACAATTTCCAGAGTGTGGTCTTGAGTAAGCACATAAATAATAAGCCAGTAAATAATAATAATAAGTGATAATAATGTGAAAAGGATACTTTACCTCCAAGTAGAATATACCAAGGAGGGTCTATGTATAAAGGGGTTGTTTGAATGTGTGCGATTTAAGGAAAATGAAAGATATAATTCAGTTATCTGGGGCTATGTGCAGCTCAAATGATAACTTCTAGCCCTAAAACAACAATTAGAGAGGAGGCTGCAGTGACCCTGAGCAGGTTAGGTCAGGAAAGCAATAGACTTCATTCTAAAGACAACCTGTCATAGGCAGCCACACAGGGAGTAACTTGGGGCAACAAATACTTTGAACTTTCCTTCCCTCTCTCATCTCTGCCGAACTTTCCCCTGGTTGAACCCTAATTGGAGCCAAAGGACATGGATGCCAGGCTGTTGAAGCACACAGAGATCACACTGGCAGGGCCAGAGTTAGGTGGAGAAAGAAGGAGTACTTATGAAATACAATCAGAATGTACGCCACACCAGGGAAAATAAACTGAATGTGTGAATCACAGAGGAGTGGATGCCAGTAGGCCTAATGGCCACCAGGACTGACTCCATCTCTTATCATTAAAGCTGAAATTCTAAACTGAGTCCTGGATTTAAGGATCTGCCTGGCTAAAGACGGCTTGAGTCTACCTGCTCTACTACGTGGTTATCTAGAGATCTAGGGCAAGTCTTGCTCCCATTGTTACCAAACTTTAGGTCATAGTGTGATCCCCAAGTTTGATCACCTGTCCTTGAGCAACCCATTAAAACAGCCAAGGTACCAGTAAAAAACAGTGTGGTCACACTGGGAAGAAGGACAAAGAGACGCAATGAACCCCTTCCCCTAAAGTCCTTTAGTGAGGTTGGAATTTAATAGAGGGCTGAACTATGCACATCTAAGCAGTCCAAATAAAGGTGTGATCCAGCCCACCACTGGCCCACCAATGTCTGGTCTTCAGTCTCATCCCATAAGGTAGTCTAACAAGCTGTAAATCTCTTTCCTTGGAAACAAGTTGCCCCACTCCGGTGGACAACTATTTCTTCGATCTCAGCATGAAGGTCCTAGGGAATTTCTACTACTCGGGATACCGTGTTTAAATAGTCTAGCAAGCAGATAGCAAGATCCAAGTCTTTAAGACATCTTTATTTTGGGACAGGCTGGTCACATCCTCATCTGTAAAATAGGATAATAATGATACTGCATTGTTTACCACACAATTGACAGTTGGACTTGAAAAAGTGGAGCCTAAAAGTAATGCAGATTAAAGTCTCAAGCAAACGCCAACTTCATTTAGAGCATCAGACAATTATACTCTAAGGGAAGAGCCACAAGAGTAAAGTATACAATCACAAGGACAAGCTACACATGGAAACAACAACAACAACAAAGCAACAACAAAAATAACAACAGAAAATCTGTGTTTTTCCTTAGAAGTATATAAACAAACAACAATAGCTATCTGTAGTGAATAATCAGAGGTAAGCTCATTCCTGTCTGCTACACTTGGGAGAGCCATGAAAGCAGATCCCAAGAACAATTCTGTGTTTTTGACGTTTTCTCACCAACACTCAGACTTCTCCTCTCACAACTTCGTTCTTGGACTGTGTTCTGACACAGGAATCAAATAAAAAAAGGTACAGAAAGCCCAGTGGCCATGCTCAGCATAAAGTAAATAACAGATGTTGTCTACTTTTTTTTTTTCTAAATCGGGAAATAATGAAGATGTATATAATGCTGGACTGGAGAGATGGCTCAAGGGTTAAGAGCATGGGCTGCTCTTCCAGAGGCCCTGGCCTCAGCTCCCAATACACACACGGCATCTCACATTGTGTGTAACTCCAGTTCCGGGTTATCCAACACCCTCAAAAGACCAATGTACATAAAATAAAAATAAATTAAGTATTCTTTTAAAAGTATCTATAATGCTTAGTACTGGCAAGATTACTGAGCAAAAGATACAAATTTTACTTTTTTTTTTTAATTTGCTGTGAAGTGAACCCAAAGGTGCCCCAAATGCTAAATATGTGCTCTACCAGTGATGTCCCTCTGTCTCTCAAGTACATTTTATTTTATTATTTTATGTACATTGGTGTTCTGCCTGCATGTCTATGTGAGGGTATCAGATCCTCTGGAACTGGAATTACAAACAGTTGTGAGCTGTCATGTGGATGATGAGAATTGAACTTGGGGCCTTTAGAAAAAAAAGCCAGTGTTTTTAACATCTGAGCTGTCTCTCCAGCCCTCAAGTATATTTTAATGAGAGTATAATCAGTATTCAATTTGGGGTTGGGAAATAATTTTGCTATATTTAATTATAACCCAAAATAGGGGTAAACAGGGGCTGAAGAGATGGCTCAGGGGTTAAGAGAACTGACTGCTCTTTCAGATGTCCTGAGTTCAATTCCCAGCAATCACATGGTGGCTTACAACCATCTGTAATGGGATTTGATGCCCTTTTCTGGTATGTCTGAAGATAGTAACAGCGTACTCATATAAATAAAATAAATAAATCTTTTTAAAATTAGGAGTAAACAATCACATCTCTAATAATTTATTCCACTCAATCACTCTCAGGAGTATCCACTATATATACATATATATTCACACATGTGTGTTTGTATGTGATGCATGTATGCATGTATGTATGTATTGAATAATCCAAAAAAAGAACCTAAATTTATATCATGGATTCTGATACCCATGTGTATTGGTTTTCTATGTTGTGTAACAAATTATACAACTTGATAGCTTAAAAGCAAAAGAAATATATTACCTCACAGTTCATGTGGGTTAGAACACCCTTATTGGCTTGTCTGAGTACTAATGGCTCTATTGTGGTTCTGTTTTAAGTGGTCCCATAGGTTCACGGGTTATTAAGAGGTGATTGGATCATGAAAACAGTAACTTCATAGATAAGCTCATATTGAATACGCTGTTGGACAGTAACAGCCTGGATAGAGGAAATGGGTCCCTGGATACATGCCCTTGAAGGACATCTGGTTTTGGTGCCTTCCCATCATGCTTTAACTCTGTGTGATCAGGTGAGCTACTTGCTTTGCTCCACCACATGCTTCTCACCATGATAGTCTTTGTTTTCACATGGGCCAGAAAAAAAAAATGGAGTGAAATCTCTGAAACTGCGAATTTACTTTGGTCTCCCTTGTTTTCTCAGATATCTTGTCAGAGTGATGAAAAGAAACTAACATAGCCTGCCAGCGTCCAGCCCAGCACCCAGGGTCTCTGGAGGAGGACATCGAAGGAGTATGGAGTCAGGGAGGAGGGCAGGGAGGGAGTATGGAGTCAGGGAGGAGGGCAGAGAGGGGATATGGAGTCAGGGAGGAGGACAGGGAGGGGGTATGGAGTCAGGGAGGAGGGCAAGGGGGGTATGGAGTCAGGGAGGAGGGCAGGGAGGAGGTATAGAGTCAGGGAGGAGGGCAGGGAGGGGGTATGGAGTCAGGGAGGAGGGCAGGGAGGGGGTATGGAGTCAGGGAGGAGGGCAGGGAGGGGGTATGGAGTCAGGGAGGAGGGCAGGGAGGGGGTATGGAGTCAGGGAGGAGGGCAGAGAGGGGTGTGGAATGACAGAAGGAGGGCAGTGAGGGGGTATGGAGTCAATGGTATCAAACCTGTTTTATCTTTGGCTACTCTTTTGTCTATAACTCTTTGCTATTTTAAGGCCAAAAGCCATTGGTTTCTGGTAATTAGTTCCTTCTGTTCAGCAGCATGGGATTAAGACTTAATTACTTTGGTTCTTTTTTATTTTACTCAGGACTCACTAGTCAAGTTAAAGGCTTGGAGTTCCTTAACTCTTTATGAGCCGAAGAGGAAAGGAGAGAAAAGAAGAGAGGAGAGGAGAGGAGAGGAGAGGAGAGGAGAGGAGAGGAGAGGAGAGGAGAGGAGAGGAGAGGGGAGGGAAGGGGAGAGGAAAAAGAAAAGAGGCAAACATACTGGATGAAGCTGAAGAAAACGGCACCATCGTTTTATGTTGTTCTTGTTTCTTATACTTTCTCAGATAATTGCTCACATGGTTTTTCAAGCATCTTTACATTCCATAAGTTCATAGCACCTTCAAGGCAATAGTTCATGTGATAAAATGATAAAAAGTACAGCAGAAATATTTACATGTCTTCCCATTAAGACTAGTATCTGACTGAGCATTCATTATCTATCTTCTAGGTCCATAAGTTCATTATAAGTTCAAAGCAATCATTTTTATGTCACAAGTCAGCATGGCTTTGTCAATAGACAGATCAATCATCTGCCTAGTGTCTCATTAGTTGTAAAGCTTTGTGTAGATGAACCAGTAAATATTTTATTTTCTGTCCTTTCACCTACAATAAATTGTCTACTCCAAGTTTATGACCTTTAGTTACCAGATAATGGTCTCACAGCTAACCTAGAAGGAATGTTTTTCCTGATAGTAAATTTGTTCCAAGCCTGCTTTCTTATCCTAGTGCAATTAGCCTATGACATATGAAGATTTACTGAGCCCTATTTGCAGCTTTTAGAGGACTCAAAATTACTTGTATAACTTTAGGAATTTTATAAAATTATCATTTGGAATTATGAAATCATTAACTTGTCTACACGGCATTACTACATGAAACTACATCTTAATGTTAATCTGAAGGAAATTTTCCCAATAAGGTGGGCTAATCCCCAGTAATCATTAGGTTATGCAATAGTGACAGGAAAAGGCAGATCAGCAGCAAGAAGCAACGCTGGAATGAAGTCTCTTGGGACCTTGCCTCAGAGCTCACCCACTGCAGGCCATCTCCATGTAAAACAGTGGACCAGCTCCAGAAAAGTCACTTGCGTGTCTTCAGCCTTTTCTTCGGGCAATAGCCTTTTACAGGGCTGTAGATCTACCACTGACTAACAGATCAGTGTTGCAGGATAGTAGATCTGTTGACTAAGGCTGTAATCTCATGGGAAAAGCTGATGGGGGCAGGGAAACTGGAGTGGGCATCTTCTTTTCCTGTTAGAATAGTAAGATGAAGCATTTAGAATCAATAAAAATAAAAATCATAAAAACTATGGTGAGGCTCTGCATTGATCTTAGCCCTGCCCAGCCTTCCTTCTGGAAGGTTCTCTTCTCCTTTTAAAAAGAAACATGATGATTTGGGGGTGAAACCCGTGCTGACTGCAATTTTACCCTTTCTTGCTTTTTTCTTTGTAAATATGTTTCCATTTTATATTTTAAGTAAAGGGGTCGGCATCTAAACCAGAAAACAGAAGTTTGTATTGTATCAACTCTTGTTTAAATTCAAGTACCAGCACAACCCCAGGTTTCATGAAGACATTGTCATGACCCTCCTAATCTTGCTTTCTTCATGAGCCTAAGCACTCTCATTTTCATCATTTTCTTCTCAAATAAGGCTTCGCATCCTTTATCGCTTCACCCCTCTGTAGAGTACTCAGGTGGTTCTCTATAAGTATTTGGTGAATGAATTTACTTTTTCAAGAGTGAACAAATATTACAATTGGTGACTGATGTTAAAATATTACCAGGACAGAGTAGCACCCTGAGGACAGAGTGTCCGTGAAATTCTCTGATTGCACAAGAGAAACTCCAGCCTCATGAGCGCTTTCCCTAAACAAGCTCACCAAAGAGTCCAAAGTTCCAAAGACCCAGGAGGATAAGGAGGACAAGGAGGATGAGGAGGACAAGCAGGATGAGGAGGACCAGGAGGACGAGGAGGATGAGGAGGATGAGGAGGACGAGGAGGACGAGGAAGGCGAGGAGGACGAGGAGGACGAGGAGGACGAGCAGGATGAGCAGGACGAGGAGGATGAGGAGATTGAGGAGGTCGAGGAGGATGAGGAGATTGAGGAGGACGAGGAGGACAAGGAGGATGAGGAGGACGAGGAGGATGAGGAGGATGAGGAGGAAGAGGAGGAAGAGAAGGATAAGGAGGACAAGGAGGATGGACAAGGAGGACAAGGAGATTGAGGAGGACGAGGAGAATGAGGAAGACAAGGAGGATGGACAAGAAGGATGAGGAGGACGAGGAGAACAAGGAGATTGAGGAGATTGAGGAGGATGAGGAGGACGAGGAGATTGAGGAGGACGAGGAGGAGGGACGAGGAGGACAAGGAGGAGGGACGAGGAGGACGAGGAGGACGAGGAGGACGGTCACTCTGATCCAGGCTGCGAGTGTGGAGCTCTTGGCTCACCCTTGCCCCAGTCCTCAGGCAGATTTTTTTCTATTCACTGGCAGTCATGCGCCTTTACCTGCTTTCTCAGCTTCCTGAGCCTGGTCAGTCTTATTAGGTTTCAGAGTCTTACAAGATCCCCTCAGCCTAGGTAATGTTTCAATGTGGAGGAAACAGCTGCAAGATTTATCCTCCATCACTCACTCATTGAGGTGATGTTTACTGAGCACCAACCATGTGCCACACATCCCTCCAGGTCCTTGGAAACAGCGCAGAAAGAAATAAGCAACATCCTCCCTCTCATGGACCCAAAGTATAGACACAGAACTGAGAAGGAGGGTGAGCCACTGGCAACAGCTTATTAGTCTAACAGAGGTTGTTGGCAACCTCTCAGGATCAATAAGCCCGGTTCAGTCTCTGAGCAGTACATGGGCATTCACACACACACACACACCATATACACCATACACAGAAATACAGACACACACATTCACACACACACACACACATACACACACACACCATACACACCATACACAGAAATACAGACACACACATTCACACACACACATACACACACACACACCATACACACCATACACAGAAATACAGACACACACATTCACACACACATTCACACACACACCATACACAGAGATACACACACACACATTCACACATACACCATACACAGAGATACACACACACTCACACATATACACAATGCACTCTCAGACACACACACACTCACACCCTTACACACACACATACCACACACAGAGACACACATGGACACCCTCACATGTATATACACCACACATTCTCTCTCTCTCTCTCTCTCTCTCTCTCTCTCTCTCTCTCTCTCTCACACACACACACACACCACACATTCTCTCTCTCAGACATACCACACACACATACACACACACACACACACACAGAATGCAAATTATATGAGCAGGGAAGGAATCATGGGCCAAGAAAGTGAAGCCTGCAGGATGGGCACTACGTAAGGCCCAAGGACCTAAGAAGGAGGTACATTCCAGACCCAAGGACACGGAAGACAGGGAGAGACAGTAAGAAGTGAGAACTGAGCCTGGGGGCCTAAGAAGCCGTGGAAGACGGAAGCTGGAGGAGAAAACAAAGGTCTCCTCAAGGCAGGGCCTCACCTTTAAGCTGTAGCCACACGTCTGTCACAGTGTTACTCTTGTCTCCTGTTCCACCTCTTCCTGTCACAGAGCTTATCTCACATGAGAGGCTGGAGATGACAGGGGTTTTCCTCAGCACCTGATTCTGAGAGACAAAGTGCCTTATGGGTAAACAGGTTGGCTAGGAGGACTGTGGACAAGAGTTGCCCAAAGGCTCTCTCCAGATTCCGGAGAGACATAGACTGTCTGTGAACCAGGTGATCAAGGTAATAGAAGGAGGAACAAGGGCTGGATAGGACAGAGAAGATGGAGATAGAATTGATGTTGGGCAGAGCTGCAGAGCTGCAGCATGGAGTAGATGTGAGCACGCTGAGGCGGAGGCTGTGTGTGATGGTGCTGAGGTGGAGGCTGTGTGTGATGGGGCTGAGGTGGAGGCTATGTGTGACAGGGCTGAGGCAGAGGCTGTGTGTGACGGGGCTGAGGTGGAGGCTGTGTGTGATGAGGCTGAGGCGGAGGCTGTGTGTGATGGGGCTGAGGTGGAGGCTGTGTGTGATGAGGCTGAGGCGGAGGCTGTGTGTGATGGGGCTGAGGCAGCTGCTGTGTGTGATGGGGCTGAGGTGGAGGCTGTGTGTGATGGTGCTGAGGTGGCTGTGTGTGATGGGGCTGAGGTGGAGGCTGTGTGTGATGGGGCTGAGGTGGAGGCTGTGTGTGATGGGGCTGAGGTGGAGGCTGTGTGTGATGGGGCTGAGGTGGAGGCTGTGTGTGATGGGGCTGAGGTGGCTGTGTGTGATGGTGCTGAGGTGGAGGCTGTGTGTGATGGGGCTGAGGTGGAGGCTGTGTGTGATGGGGCTGAGGTGGAGGTTGTGTGTGATGGGGCTGAGGTGGAGGCTGTGTGTGATGGGGCTGAGGTGGCTGTGTGTGATGGTGCTGAGGTGGAGGCTGTGTGTGACAGGACTGAGGTGGAGGCTGTGTGTGATGGGGCTGAGGTGGCTGTGTGTGATGGGACTGAGGCAGAGGCTATGTGTGACAGGGCTGAGGTGACTGTGTGTGACAGGGCTGAGGTGGAGGCTGTGTGTGATGGGGCTGAGGTGGAGGCTGTGTGTGATGGGGCTGAGGTGGAGGCTATGTGTGACAGGGCTGAGGCAGAGGCTGTGTGTGACGGGGCTGAGGTGGCTGTGTGTGATGGTGCTGAGGTGGCTGTGTGTGATGGTGCTGAGGTGACTGTGTGTGACAGGGCTGAGGTGGAGGCTGTGTGTGATGGTGCTGAGGTGGCTGTGTGTGATGGGGCTGAGGCAGAGGCTATGTGTGACAGGGCTGAGGTGACTGTGTGTGACAGGGCTGAGGTGGAGGCTGTGTGTGATGGGGCTGAGGTGGCTGTGTGTGATGGGGCTGAGGCAGAGGCTATGTGTGACAGGGCTGAGGTGACTGTGTGTGACAGGGCTGAGGTGGCTGTGTGTGACGGGGCTGAGGTAGAAGCTGTGTATGGGTGGTAAGGACTCCCATCTGCATAGGGGTTTTGTTCATTTCCATTACCTGGCAAACTCTTATTCATCTTTCAGTACCCAGATTAATTGTATCCTTCTGTTCAAACCCTGCTCCAACCTAGTTCCTCTTGCAGATTCCCCTCCCCCTCACTAACCCCTCCATTCTATCATTTGCTGTGCACTACACATTATAATAATGTCTTTGTGGGGTTTTATTTATTCATTCGTTCATTTATTTATTTTTTTATTTTTATTTTATTATTATTATTATTATTTTGGTTTCTCAAGACAGGGTTTCTCTGTGTAGCCCTGGCTGTCCTGGAACTCACTCTGTAGACCAGGCTGGCCTCGAACTCAGAAATCCACCTGCCTCTGCCTCCCAAGTGCTGGGATTAAAGGCATGCGCCACCATCGCCTGGTAATGTCTTTGTTCTTCCCACTGGACTACATGAGGAGGTTCTCAGGGGTCAATTTTTTATCCCTGGCATTTAAAACTGTACCTGGAATATAACAGATGATTAGGAAACAAGCAATAAATGAAGCTAAGCGAGACAAAATGTGAAATAGAAGTTAGATTGTTGTAACAGGACTGCACATCGGCCCTGATGAGGGTGCTGTTGAAGGATTTTAGAAGATGCTGGATCTCAAAAGAAGACGTAGAAATACTGAGGTAACACAAAAGATTGAGACGAAACTTGGGAGAAAAGCAGGAGACATGTTTTAGACAGGGCTAGAAGGCATAAGAGAAGCCTCTTGGTTTCCTGGGGCCTCTTGATTTCCTCCTATTTCTTGGCGTAAGCATTAAAAAAACCAGGGAAACTCAGGATAGAGTTTTGCACAGGCATCAGAGTGGGGGTGAGTGGCGCACTCCAAGCCGTGTGCCAGCTCGGTGTGTCAGCCGGGAAGGTGTGTCAGAAGGTGGGTTTGTGGCATTTTCTAGGCAGTGATCCTGTAACTCCAAAAATGACAGCTTTCCATGTTTTGATCCCACCCCCCACCCCATGTTTTAGAACAATAAGGAAAGCAAAAGTTACGTAAACTCTAACGTTCACTTCATCCAACTGTTTCAGTGTGGACCCTTTCTCAGGTTCCCCACTGTCCTCTGCCCAGCGTCCATCTGGCCACGGGGACGGGAGCAGCATTTGTTTGTTTATTCGCTTCACATCCCGATCTCAGCCCCCTCTCTCCTCTCCTCCCAGTCCCACCCTCCTACCTGCTTCTCCCATTCTCCGAGGAGAAGGGGAGCCCCCATCCCGTACCAACCCACCCTGACACATTAAGTCACATTACGACTAAATGCATCCTCTTCCTGTGAACCAGCCAGACAAGAGTCAAAGGCAGGCAACAGAGTCCAAGTCAGAGACGGCTCCCTGCTCCAGTTCTTAGGGGACCCACAGGGAGACCAAGCTGCACATCTGCTACATATGTATAGCAGACCTAGTCCAGCCCCCGCTCGCTCTGTGGTAGGTGGTTCAGCCTCTGTGGACTGGGGATAGGGTGGGTAGTGGGTGGGGGATGAATGGGGGGTGGGTGGGGGGTGGGTGGTGAGGGGGGGTGAGTGGGGGGGCATTTTTGAGTGTTACAGAGAAATACTGTTATTATCTGGTTAGTGCACATGAGAGTCCCCAGAAACAATAACTGTCAAGCTTCACATGTCATAGTGCCTGGTCTGAGAAATCCTGCCAAGTTTACGTAACATCAAGAACACAGGCAGGCGTTCCGCTGCCCTGGCTTAAGATTTTTGTGGGTGCTAGGTTTTTGTTGTTGTTGTTGTTGTTTTGTTTTTCGGTTTTTTTGTTTGTTTTGTTTTGTTTTGTTGTTGTTTTTCCTCCCTGTTCTGCAATGTGCCAAAAGAGGGTGCTGGAAGATTTCTTTTGAAACCTTAACAAAACCACTGGCGGTTTGGTTTCGTGTGTTACACCAAAATATCCACAAGGTGGCACCAATGGATTCCTTTTGAACACATAAGCCATTCCATCTCAGGCTTTTGTTACTGTCATTGCTTTGTTGTTTTTAAGGATACTAAAAATACTACAGTCCCTACATTTAGCATAAGGGCAACTGTAAACATTTCCACTGAAACAGATCAAATCACTTCTCTCCTTTTCTACAACTAATCACGAAAGGGCGCTAGAGAGAACAGTTTTCTGCTTTTCTTCAGTAAAGATTGACAGAAATGGCCGGTGAGACGGCTCAGCAGGTCAAGCCGACGGCCTTGCAAAGCCCGCAATCTACATTTGATGTAGCCACATGGTGGAAGGAGAGAATCAACTCACACAAGTTATCCTCTGACAACCACACGTGTCCTGTGGCACAAATGTGCCCCGAGCCCCCAGGACAAATATATGTAATTGTTTTGACAACTGAACAACAACAACAAAAAAATGATGACAGCCCACCGGCAGAGTGCCAACAGCCCACCTTGTAGGGAAGAAATGGGGCTCTTGGCATGTGTTCTAAAGAAACCTTGTGTTAAGGGATGGTCGTGAAGAACTCTGTCTTTCCCAGCGGTGGCTTCGGTTCCTTTACACCTGAGCGAGGCAGGGGTCAAGCGGAAGTGAGGCAGCGGGTAGCGAGGCTTCCTTCAAGTCCTGGGCTGTATTCAAAGGAAAGCTCGCAGCAGGAGTTTTACATACTAAGTTACACATAAGTGACTTAGATCTGCAAACCTTTCATGGAGTCCTACTGTTTCCTACCCTGGGACTAATGCTGTGAGGGGAGGCAGGATCCCCAGGAGCCTGCGCGCCTGCAGTGCACACTCACTCAACCCCTCAGAGAACACTCAGGCTGAGAGCCACCCAAAGCACCAAGTGTGCAGAGCTTTGGGGAGCAGGTATGGTGGCTTCATCCAGTCATTTGGGAAAAGAAACTTCGAGTTCAGGCCTAGCCTGGGCAGTAAAGGGAAACCTCCTCTTAGACACTGCACTATACAAACACATACACACACACACACACACACACACACACAAACACAAACACCGGGAGTGGGGGAACAACAGAGGAGAAAGGAAATCATAGTCTTTCAAGGGTTTCACTACATCCATTCAAGTAGTAAGAATCCCTTGGAGCTGGAGGGGTGGCTCAGCGGTTAAGAGCACCGACTGCTCTTCCAGAGGTCCTGAGTCCAATTCCCAGCAACCACATGGTGGCTCACAACCATCTGTAAGAGACCTGATGCCCTCTTCTGATGTGTCTGAAGACAGCTACAGTGTACTTATATATAATAAATAATTAATTAAAAAAAAAAAGAATTCCTCGGATTTTTCCCAGCCTGCACTTGGTCACACTTGGTGTGTGTTTATCTATCCATCTATTAATATCTCTCTGTGTATCTTGGCTCACTATGTCGCCAAGGATGATGACCTTGAGCTTCTCGTCCCCCTTCGTCCACCTTGTGAGAGTTCCAGGATTGCAGGTATAAGCCACCATGACCAGTATCCCTCACGCTGGGACCGGATGCAGAGCTTCGTGCGTGGGAAGCAAGCGCTGTCCCAGTCGATCGATCCCCCGCCCCAGTCACCTTCTCATGTGTGCTTACTGAAAGAATACGTGTAGAATTTGAAGTCTGAAAAAGCCCGTCTCCATATCATCCAAATTTGCTGAGAAATCTCAGGGGAAGGGGAAGAGAAAAGAAGGCAGGCAGAGGGAAGAGGGAGCAGTGACACGTGTAATTCTCAAATAACCCTATGGGTTTGTGCCTTTTACCTTTATTTGACAGATAGGTAAATTGAGAAATTGAGAAGTTAAAATGTTTTCAAGGTCACTCAACTAGTAAAGCGAGGAATCAACTAGATAGCTAAGAAATGCCGAGTATGAGGAATCTTAATCACACCTGGGAACCAACCCAACTAACCATCGTGCCCATTTTATACTGCGTGGAGTTCGGCAGAGGACCACATCGAAAGCAGGTTAGGTACTCCAGTGATTTTTGACTGGCAGTGACCACGGAAGGTATACGTCGGGTTTGCACACCTGAGTTTCTCCCTCTCCTTGGGGAAGTGGTTTGGGGATGCTGGGCACTTTTCAGACTCGTGTGGAACACAAGTTTTCACACTAGTGTCATTTCAGGCTCGGGGCCATGCCCTATCTAGTGAAAACCACCAGGCTTCCTCTGAGATGGTAGTTTCCCTCTTCTGTTTATTGATATGCCTTAAAAAGAAAAGTGCTTGTAAACAACTTGAGTGCATGAACAATCTAATTAAAATAATTAAGGTAATAGCTTGTGGGAAAGAAAAAAAAAAGAGCAGTAAAGCTAATTATTCCAGAGTGGCTGCGTGGGAGGAGGGGGGGAATTGCTGACATTCCTTAGGTCCCAGCAGCTGGGAAAGCAAAGATGATTTAACAGATCTCTTCTGAGGTAATGGCGCCCCTCCTCCCCAACCTCCACTTAACCTTCTTCTCATCTTGAGTTTCAATTTCCTTCTTGGCAACAATCATAAGGTGGTGACCCTCTGATGCCTCTCAGTCCAGATGAGTCCTTCCAGTCACACACCCTGCTTTTTTCTTTTGAAACCCAGAGAACTAAGTATGTTTAGCATGGGAAGGGCAGCTGGAAAGCTCAAACAATTAAAGAACACTGGCTGCTCTTCTGGAGGACCTGGGTTCAATTCCCAGCACCCACATGGCGGCTCACAACTGTCTGTATCTCCAGGTCCAGGGCATCCGACACTCTCTTCTGGCCTTTGCAGGCATCACACAGGCACACGGTACACAGACCTATATGTAGGCAAAACATAAATATACTTAAGAAAATAAAAATAATTATTAAAAAAATACACTTAAAAACTGAGGGAGACCCATGTCAAAGGAAGCTGTAGAAATGAGGTAGAGGGGGCAGAGTCTCTTTGCAAAGGTCTCCACCATGGTTCTAATGCATTCTGGTCCAGCCCTGGCTGGGTTGAGCAAGTTAGAAGAAAATGAAGGCTGTGACTGCTTGGGCTGCGGTCTGGAACCTTTTTGTTTCAGTTTTGAGCTTTGCCTGGTTCCATTAATGTCCTAATTGTGTGTGGGGGGGGGGGTGCTCCACATTCACACTTGCCCCTGTACACACATTCTCTCTCTCTCTCTCTCTCTCTCTCTCTCTCTCTCTCACACACACACACACACACACACACACACACACAGATGAAATATGATTTACACAAGAAGCTGTACAAGGATATTCAAGGATTTTCTCTTGTGCACCTTTCCTGTGATGACTTCTAAGAGAGGGAGAATTTCTTGTTTGTGCATTCTGGGTACATGCACATAGGGAGCCTACAGTGAGCCAGCTCTCCTCTCCTCTCCTTTCCTCTCCCCTCCCCTCCTCTTCCGTCCTCCCCTCCCCTCTTCTCCCCTCCTCTCCTCTCCCCTCCCCTCCCCTCTTCTCCTCTTCTATTCATTCTTCTCTTTGATTTTTCAAGTTTTCAAGTTGCCCTGGCTATCCTAGAACTTGATCGGTAGACCAGGCTGGCCTCAGACTCAGAGATCTGCCTACCTTTGCCTCCTGGATGCTGGGACTAAAGGCAAGTGTCACCATGCCCAGCTACTGTTGGTGTCTTACTGTTAGCTTGTGGGTACCTTTGTATCTACATTGATGTGTGCTCCTTAAACAGGTTAGAGCCTCAAGAAGAATGGTCAGTACAATCCGTTCCCAATTCTTCCTTAACTAGGATCCAAGATACCCCCTGTAGAATATGACAATGATGCCAATAAGTATTTGTCATTTAACACCTATGGTAGAAATTCTATGAAAGTGGCCAAAGTCTGAAATATTAGATTATGAGGATTTTAATCAAAAGGACACTTTTCCTACAATGGGGTTGTTCTGTCTAGTGACCTCGTGCATTTCTATGTGCTTTGTCATCTTAGTTATCTAAAGTTTAACTCATTTTTCATTGCTTCTGAATGACAAGGGAAAGGCTGGCCATTTTCTGCTTTGTTCTGATTTCCCAGAGCATCTCTGTCTTTACAAAGAGCCCTCCGGGCATGCAAGACAAGGCAGCATTATTGACTAGACAGCTTTTTCCCCACTAAGGACTTGGCTCCTCTTTAAGTCATCCTAATTTCTTTGGGGGGGGGGAATCCTAACTGCCCATGGCTTATCACTGTTAGCATACTGTTACCTTTTAGACACCTGTGTTTGCCCACACCCCGAAGAAAGAAAAGATGTTAAAATTAATTCAAATAAAATCTCATTTAACTGGAAAAGTTCCCAGTGCCCGCCTCACGCACTGTCACCTTAAGGCATTCCAGGAATCTCTTCGGGTTGTCTGTCTAGAAGGCCTTTTTTCCATCACTGTCCACTTCAGAGTGCCGGGTTCACTTTTACACCCTCTCGCTATTGTTCCAGACACAGACCCTCCCCCCTTTCTTCTTTTTGAAGCGTGCTGGCTTTAGAAATGGAGGCATCTGTTTTTCCTAGGGTACCTTTAGCTCATTCTCTGTGTGAGACACTTCTTCCTTTATTGGTCTGGGGCAGTCAATTCCTCTCCAGTATTGGACTCTGAAGAATCCTGAGACTGCCTTATTCTCCACTTTGTCCCTAAGTCAGCCCTTTGTAGTAGTATCTGGTCTTCTAATCCTATTTAACATCTCCATTCTGCTTTATAATCAACTCTCCCCGCTCCTTCTAAATGGCTGAGCGTCCAGTGACTTAACTTTGCCTTTCCCTCCATACTTTAGCATCTTGGCTGATTAAAGCCGGAAATTTCCTAGATTTCTTCTGATTAAGTACCAAGTTATAAGAAAAACAAAACAAGTAAACAGAAAAAAAAAAACAAACAAATCCTAAAATTTCATTTGGGGTTCAATCTTTTTCTGCATGCTAAAAATCATGTGTAGTAAACACCCTGAGTTTTTAAAAAATTCAAATTCTTATTTTTATGAAACAATCCCACTTTCCCTTCCCATCCCCAACCCTATCATTCATTATCTTTGGTTGTAGAATATCTTAAATAATCTTAATACTCATCAAAATAACTTTCAAATGCCTTACAATTATTATCTTGTTTTCCTAATATTATTTAGCAGCATTATCTAATGCTAATATCTGAGCTTCGTGTGTAAGTTGGCATAAATATTTCCCACCCAATTCAACCTTAGAAGTGTGTTTTTCCAAGCTGAACGTGGAGAGGGGACAATTGCTTTGTTTTCACAATAACTATGCTGACATTCTGGTATTCATATCAATCACGGAGCAATCAAAGAACGCCATGAATAAAGCTATCTGCTTCAGAATGAGACTTTGGGAGATAAAGGGGTTAAATTATGAGCTCCAGCAACCCAACCACAGAACCCAAGAAAAGCCAGTGTTTCTCAGTGACTTCTTGTGATTCCTCTGGGCCTGGGACCTGGGGGGTGGGGGGTGGGGGAATGAGGGGAGACGGGGGCGGAGCCAGGCCTTCTTTGTCGCGGGCCAGTTTCCTCTGATTGTTATTCATTCTGTATTCCTTCCTGCTCCCCTGTCATGGCTAATTGTTTCCCCCCCCCCACACACACTGCAGGCTTTTAATTTCCTCCTGTTAGAGCCCTAACACTTCCTCGGCAATTTCTGGCCCAGCAGGTAAGTTTCATTTCTACTCTCCCTTGGTTTGCCTGTCATCAAAATGGGAGTCCTACTTCCTCTGCGGCTACAACCAAACCCAGCCATTCTGGAACAGTCTTAGCAATAAGAAACCATGGCGAGCCTGGGTTCTGTAGTTATTTTACTGGACGTCCAGTTAGACCCCACCAGTTCACCATGGCTTACCTCAGCACATCCTCCCAAACAGCTTTTTATCTTTTTTTTTTTTTTGGTTTTTTTTTTTTTTTGGTTTTTTGGATTGGGTTTTTTCGAGACAGGGTTTCTCTGTGTAGCCCTGGCTGTCCTGGAACTCACTCTGTAGACCAGGCTGGCCTCGAACTCAGAAATCCACCTGCCTCTGCCTCCCAGAGTACTGGGATTACAGGCATGTGCCACCAACGCCCGGCTCATTTTATCTTTTATTCATACATTTCTTCTGAAAGAAAATTCTAATTTACTCTATGTAGCACATCCATCCACAAGAGAAATTTTCCAAGTGACATGAGCAAGCCTCTTTTCAGGAAAAAAAAAAAAAGACTGCACTCCCCACCCCCAACCTCCCCCTCACCAGGTCCTAGAGTGGGGGGGGGGGGGTTGACCTTCCCCACCACGACGAGCAGACTCACCAACTGCCTTTGCCTTGGATTACAAAGAGAAGCTTAATTTCTACAACCACAGCATTTAAAACAAGCAAACAAACTCCTTCCATCTATTAGACTGAAAACGGGGATTTTATGTTAAACATGGAGTATTAGACCATGACACAGTGTGGCGTGAACCCACCGATGACCTGTAGTTCTCATTTCCCTCGTGGAACTGATGCTTCTTTTCCCTTTTAGTGGAGGGTGAAGGGCCTGGAGTGTCTTCTGGTGAAGTGGACTGGCTGCTTTTGTTTTAAGACCAAGGCTCTGATTACACCTGACAGAACTGAAAGCGGACTCTGGCACAGCTCCGCCAAGCCTTATCTCCCACCAGCCACTCACTGGAGGAATGTCCCTGACGGTGTCAACTTTGATTTCCCTTTGTACAATGCTTAGCATGGCAACAATAAAAAAATTAAAAAAAAAAAAACCCAACAACAACAAAACCAAAAGGTTATTTCCCCCCTTGAAATTAGCTCCAAGATGACTTCTTCTTTCCATTTTTTAAAAATATGGGTCATCGCTGTAAGATTTCTTTTTGAGGTTAATTTTGATGTCCCTGCGGAGAAAGTCTCATCATTCAAGAATAATCGCATTTATTAAAAAATCTGCCTAAGAAAATGGTTCACATAACCTGGGCTGTGGCAGTGATTTTGTGGTATTTGGACTCGTGTCTACAAAAATATTTGTGCAGCAGATGCTGAATTGTTCGGAGCATTCATCCCAAACAAGTTATAAACATTCACACACACAAAACGCGGTAGGGAGAGAATAATCATCACGGGTTTTTCCCATTGGTGCCGCATGAGTAATGCTTCAGCTACACGGAGAACAATAAGATTGCCAGGTAGAAATTTGATGCACTGTCGGGTATGAAAACTGCAAGCAGTGCTGAAAATATTTTCTCCCCCCCCCCCCATAACACATGCCGTAAGTACCACTCCCTTTAACAGCTTGCCAACTAACTGCACACGGTTTCTAAATACCAAAGGCAAGGGCTGAGGAGAGAGCTTAGTTCTAGCAAAGCGCTTGCGACCCAGATGTGAGGACCCTCATCCAAATTCTGGAAGCCTTGGGAACTGTGATGGAGATAGGCTTGTTATCCCAGGGTTTAGGGTGCAGAGACAGTCACATTGCGGGGGGTTTGCTCAGTCAGCAGTCCCACCTGAGGAGAAAGCTCTAGACTCACTGAGATCCTGTCTCATTGTACGAGGTGGCTGAGAAATGACACCCAGGGTTCACCTCAGGCGTCCACAGGCATGATTACACTGTACAGGCATGCATGCATGCCCTTAAAATCATCCTGCTGGTGGCACTGTCTGGACTGAGAGGAAGCCTGATCAGATTCCGAATCAGGAGCCCACTGCCCCAGCCATAAGTTCATAATGGCTTCTCCCCAGGTTGATGTCAGATTTTGTTGTCGTTTTCCTTCCTGATGGGGGCTAGAACCCAGAACCCTGGGCATGCTAAACGGTTACATCCTTACAATAGTCGGTCACATCCTGAAGTCTCTGACCTTGGTTCCAACTGTCAGTTCTCAGCTATCTGCTTTACAGGTATACAAAGGCAAAACTAAAACAGACGAATAGAAAAACTAAGTTTATATCTGGGGGATTTGCGGTATGCTGGTGTGGTATGTCACCGACGTCACAAACTGTGGTCCTGCTCCATTAACCCTGGTTGATCATTTGTTGTCGTTTGAGACTGAAGGAGGGCTGTCTTCTGAGGATAATCCAGCCCTTGCCCATGGGTATGCCTAGGTCTGTATCTTCCCAAGGATGGGTTCAGGCAGGCATCTGGCTTGTTTGGAATCTTGCTTTTTTACAAGTGGATACCAAGCTCTTACGTGCAGCCCTGGGTCTAATCAGCAGTCCAGAGTTTTGACATGTGTCTGCCAACAAACCTCATGCCTGACATTGCTGCTGCTCGTTCTTATGTAAGCCTGATGGGAGATAATGCATTTGCAGAGGAATGAAGGTAGTCCTGTGTTTCTTAACCATACATGTATTTACTTACTTTTTAAATGTGTGTGTGCACTTGTCGCAACATACTTTCGGAAGTCAGAGAACAACTTGTGGGAACTGCTTCTCTCCTTCCATGATGCGAGTTCCAGGGAATATAACTCAGGGCCAGCCTTGGCAGCAACCACCCACCAGGCCATCTCAGTGGCCCAGGCCACTCAGTTCTTTAAGGTATTTTAAATCTTATCCTGAATCAACTGAGATAATTAAAGGAGAGCATACTTGAGATACACCATTTTGTCCCTCAGAAGAACTCAGTTGTAGAGGCTCTTAGTAGACAGTAGCTTGAGGCTCCTTGATTTTACACATAGCAAACAGCAAGCGGAAACTCACCGACTTTAGATGTTATTTTTGACACTAGCAACACAGCAGCAATAAATGCCCATTAAGGGAAAACTAGTTCCTTCTTGTCAAGAGATTGCACTCCTCAGCCTATCATTCAGTCAGGAAGGTAGGCCCACCCCTGGGAAGGAAGGATCACTGTACGTTATGCTAAGGACATAGTCGGAATAATTATCCCTTCAGTGAGATAGGACACGTTTCCTTCCCAGAGTCCCACCCCTTAGTACAGTCTACATGAGCTACCCGAGGTTCTCTGCTCTGTACCCCTAAAGGTGTAATTTGCTCTTTTTCTCTCTTCTGAATCTCTTTGGAGACAGGCCAGGACCTAAGTATGATTTTTTTTTTCTGGAATTTTGAGCTTCCCTTACTCTTTCCCTAAAGCCTCCCTCCCTGCCATGTTGTGGTTAGCCCAAACCTCTCTCTCTCTCTCTCTCTCTCTCTCTCTCTCTCTCTCTCTCTCTCTCTCTCTCTCTCTCTCTCTCTCTTCCCCATTCTCCTCTAGGCAGCTGTTGAGAATTACAGCTTGCCTGTCCTGGGGTTTTACTTCTAAATGCCAATAAAACTGTGCCTCTGTTTGAGTCCATTCTTAAATTCGTTTTATTAATGAACTAAGAACCCCAAGAGGCTTAGATACCAATTTCCCTAGTATCATCTGGCAGCCAAAAAAAAAAGGGTACATGGGAAAAAAAAATTTTTTTTTGGACTCTCAAGGCTCCTAGGCCCCTGATGTGCATCTTACAAAAAGACTGTGGATCTTCTAACCGGTCCACTCTCTTCCTATGAGCCAAGTCTGTGGTCTCTTCAGTAGCCACTGTGTTTTTGTGGTTGGGATTTGTGGCCTGCTCTTATTTTTCTTTGCTCCAGCTAAGTTCTTTTGATTCAGTTATGTTGTTTGTTTTTAATAGGACACCTATCAGGTGTATTTTGAAGCCAGACAGGGATCAAATGGAATCTTTACATTAGTGAAATCATTTGTATGGTACTTTCTAAGCAAACAGCAGTAAGATAGACCACACGTGTGGCGAGGAGAGGCTATCGCTAGGTTGTTGACTTGGGCACTTATAACAAAGAGGTTAGTAAGCAAAGTCACACACATTTATTTATTGTAAATTTTATACGAATCAGGTGTAGCATAATCCTGGCACTCGAGAGGCAAGAGTGAAGACAACCTGCTCTACATAGAAGTTCTAGGCTAGCCAGGGCTATATAATGAGAGCCTGTCTCAAAAACAAAACAACACACACACACACACACACACACACACACAAGAGAAGTGGGGCTGGGGAGATGACTCAGTTGGATCTGAGTTCACAACTCCAGCACCCACATGAAAAGCCAGGTACTGCAGCCTGAGATTGCAATCCCAGCGCTGGAGAGGCAGAGAGGGGAGGAGGATCCCTGGGGTTTGTTGGACAGGTGTTCCAACCAATCAGGGAGCTCCAGGTCCCATGGAAAGCCCTGCCTGAAAATATGAGGCGGAGAGCAATTGCAGAAGGTGCCTGACATCAACCTCTCGCCTTTATACACGTGTGTACACACATGGACCCCAACATGCACATGTACATATACAGGCTTACACAGAGAAAGGGGGGAGGGAGAGGAAGAAAAAGAAAGAGGTGGGGGAAAGAGAGAGAGAGAGGGAGATAGACAGACAGACAGACAGACAGAGGAGTGAGAGAGAGACTTAAGAGAAGAAGAAAAACCCCACCAAACAAGAACAAAAACATTTTTCCTGGACATAAAACCATTCAGAAATAAAACTTTGAAGAAATAGATTGTATGAATTTAATACAAAATAATAAAAAAAATAGAAGAACCTATGTATTTTCATGAGGCTTAAAGCAGAAATGGGCAGTCCTGTTGGATGCTGACTAGACAGTGGAGGTATGCTCTAACGGGGCTAAATTAACAAGGCCCATCTGTTCAGATTCCTCCGTGTCCTCGTGTCTGCAGAGATGAGCGTGCTCCTTTTCTGAGGGTACAGCATGGACATGCCCGGAAGGTAAAATTATAAGGTCTGCCTCAGGAGAGCGGTGGGAGGGGCCGGTGAGGCTCATCTCCTTCCTTGCTCCTGGAGTTTCCTTAATGCCAAAGTACCCAATGATGAAGTAGTGCATCTTGAATGCCATCAAGAGACAAGCACAAAGGTATGAACAGCTGTAGAAGAAAAGTGAAGACTGTTTTAATTATCCAAATAATTGAGAATTAATTATAGAATGATACCTCAATGCGGAAAAAAAATGTTTTGGACAAATTTATTTTAAATTATTCTGAGGCATGGAATAAGTTGAAAGGCATTGCTGATCTAAGACAAAAGAAAAGCACAGTATTGTTATATTAGAGAGGGTTTTCCTGCAGAGGAAACCAGGATTCCTGTGAAGTTGGGATTGGGTGACCCTTCACTGTCTCGGCAAGGGCCCATCTGGGCTAAGAGTTGACCCAAAGCTTGCTTCACTCAGAAGAAAGGTTTTACCTTGGGGAAAAGCTGAAGCAGGGAGAGAATCTACTCCCCACAACACAGCTTAATGCTTTACCACAGTGGTTCTCAACTTATGAGTTGCAACCACTTTAGGGATTGCAAAAAAAAAAAAATCAGCTATTTACATTATGCTTTATAACAGTAGGAAACTTATAGCTATGAAGCAGCAACAGAAATATGGTTGGGGTCATTACAACATGAGGGACTGTATGAAAGAGTCACAGCATTAGGAGCTTTGAGAAGCACTGCTTTATAGCCTACCCTTAATCTTGTGTATGAGGATTATCGTACTTAAACTTAGGCAAACTATTGCCAGTTCTTCCACCCACCCCTGTTCGTTACTTTTCTTGCTGCCTTGCCTACAGACCTGACAAAGGATATACTTGGGCTTGAAGTTGAGGGAAGTCTTGGTGGCCGGAGCATGAGGTGACAGGTCGCACTGTTCCTGCAGTTGGGAAGGAAAAAGGACAAGAGTGGGCCAGGCTAAGAAATTTCAAGGCCAGCTCCCAGGGGCCCACGTCTTCCAACTAAGCGGGACTTAAGTCTCTCCCAGCTAAAGCCCAAGTGTTCAAATATGAGCCTGAGGTCAAGTCACATGCAAACCCCAGCACTGCCTTCAGTCTCGGAGCTTCTTGGAAGATGCGGTCCTCAAAAGGAGCATCTGACCTGAACCTTTAGGTCCCTTCATTCAAACAGTGTTTATTGAGTGTCTGAAGGAAGCATGAGGAACATCACTGTGGGAGGCTTTCTAAGTCACAATAGGGGACAAAGAGAGCCCACCCAAAGCGGTGACATTTATATGGTCACCCAAGAGATAGATGAATGCTGTTGGTCAGAGCCAGCAAAAGGAGGCTACTGAGTTGCTCGTGGTTTGTGTGAAGCTTCAAGGTGGGAAAGAGATGGCAGGGGTAGCTGGGGGAGCAGGAGGGGGGGCATGCGGGGTGGGGGGGGGGAGGGGACATACCTGAACTCAGGCTGCAGCAAGGCACTGCCCTCTCCACATAGCCTCCTGGGCGAGTCTTACCTCTAGGGAGGCTTACCCGTGCATTCCAGCCAGATTGATACATTTCCTTTGTCCTACTGGTTCCCATCACATCTGTCATCTTCCATTATAGTCATCATTTGCTCTTTATTATATTTCTCTTAGTTGTTCTAGTGCCTAAGTCATGCAAGAAGAAAGAAAAAATAATAATTTTGTCTGTTTTCTAATATATCCCCAACATCAACAACAGCAAGATCCAGCCCTCAGTGGGGTTTCAATCAACAGTGGTTAAGTGAGACTGTGTTGAAAGTTTACGTATGTTTTACACACCATGTGGGGTCGCCTGGTCTATAGTTCTGGGAGCTTACTCTGGATGCTGAGTGAAAGCAATGTTTTAAATCCAAAAATACTCTTCAGTGCAGCTCCACAACCAAGACCAGGATTTGGCCAAGGCGAAGCTGTGCCTGCCAGCCCCCACCTTCCCTTTCTCATTTTTCTTCCTTCTTCTTCTTCTTTTTTTTTTTTTTTAAATCCCACAGGTGGAGGGAAGCAGACAAACGGATACTATAGAGGTACTGGGGTGGGGGCCTCGGAATGAAAGCCAAGTATTCTATCAAGCCGTTAAGCCAGAAGCACACACTGTGCACATGATTAGCAACAAAGCCCTAAATACCTGGGATCAACTAAATGACAAGCCACAAAAGGTGTGTTTGTGTCTCTGCTCTCTTTGCGGAGGCTTGTAACTGCCTGGAGGAAGAAGCTGTTTACTTTTTCATCTGGGATTTATTATTATTATTATTTTTCTGGTTTCACTCAAAAGCAAAGCAATTTGTACCGGTTAACTTTTTTTTTTTTTTTTTTTGAGGAATCTGTTGAAAGAAATCGCCCCAGGATGGGTGCTCAAACTCCATTAAGATGGGATTTATGGGTTACCACAGGCTTAGAAAACTGACTTCTGGGCTGATTCATTCATTCAGCAAATACTTCTGGAACATTTTCTATCTGCTGGGCCTCCCAGGAGAGTTAAAGGCGCAGTCCTTTTACCGGCTCGCTATAAAGCCTACCTTGCATTTGAGGAAATGACATGTGTGCACAAGAAGTTAAAGAAAGACTCGACAGTGCACAATGTGCCCCCTGGCTCTTGTGCTTAAGTAGTAGGCAGGGGAAGAACAAAGGGCCCCGACTCCAAAGCACCCGCCCTCTCCCTGGGAGCAGTTTTCATTACCCGAGACAGCCACACGCTCCTGGAAACAGAGTCGATTTTCCAAAGCTAACCGCGCTATGGTTAAACAAGAGGCCATCATTCTGAGATTATACTGTTCACGTGGAGAGACAAAATTATTTTTCTTTAATAGCATCATCAGGGGAGTAGCATTAAAAAAAGTTCTTATTTGGCAAAGTACAAAATTGACAACCCTATATTTGTGTGTGTGTGTGTGTGTGTATACACACACCACTGGTTCAGTTAACACCCATCCCTCCAAGAAACAGCTGCTACGAGCCAGGCAGAATTATAGCTGGGAGGAACAGGCTGACCAGGTGGCATAAACTGGGTAAGATTTATAAGGTCAGACCGGGAGCAGATGCACAGACATATTAGGTCTCAGCTCGGTTTGGTTTGGTTTGGTTTTTGCGCAGATTAGCACTGCATGTGGAGATGATAGGGAAAGAAGTAAATGTGGCAGTCAGGACGGCCTGGGGAGTCAGCAGCTAGAAGCTAGCACCTAGCACCTAGCACCTAGCACCTTCTGTAGTGCTCCTTGCTCCTTAGCTGATAGTTATTGGGAAAGAAGGTTGATAAACAACTTGGGCAGATCAAGGAGAGTAGTGGAGGCCTAAGGTGGACACTGAAGATGGGGAGACAGCACTTTCATGAGCAGCCGGATAAGGTTTTTTTGTTGTTGAGACAGGACTTTTCTGTGTAGCCCTGGCTGTCCCAGAACTCACACTTTAGACCAGGCTATCCTCAAACTCACAGAGATTCACCTACCTCTGCCTCGGGAGCGCTGAGACTGACTGCCTGAGCCATCACCACCAGGACTAACCAGCTGCAAGTTTTAGAGTAGAAAGGGATACAATATGGCAATACTCTTTCAAGGATTAGCATATTAAAAATATTTTAACTTACATGACATAAGGCAAATTTCATGCAAATATAATGTACTTTGAGCACACGCCCTGCCACTTTAACCTCCCAAATTCATCTTTATCTAATGATGAACTTATGTTGATAATGACACATTGCTCACCTTAGGTTAATAAGTTTAACAAAGTTTAACTCCAGGACCGAGTGCCAATAGTGTGGAGGACTTATGAGATGGTAAGGGTAGGACATACAAAGAAAGCCTGCGTTTTCTTTCTGTTTTGTTGTAAACTCAGACTGCCCCCAAAAGATAATGTCTTGTTGTTTGTTTGTTTGTCTTTCTCCTATCTTAAAGATTACCCTGACAACTGGGTACAAAATGGAGAGGGTTTGGATCAGCCTGAAAATGTAAAAGTTGCAAATATAAAATTAAGTACAATCATTTGCGACGGGTCTCTCTGTGCAAGCAAGGTAGCCTGGAGCTTACAAGTGCTCAGCTAAATGGCAAATCCACCTTTAGAAGGCAGCACTTCTGAAGAGCAGGAGCTCAGCCAGGAAACAATTGCAACATCTCAGACCTAAAAGGAGAAGGGCCTCGAACAAAGCATCAACAAAGCAAATGGAAACCAGCAAGTGACTTTGGAAACGAGCAGGAAGGAAAATCTGTGCCATTTGATGATTCATGGAATGGGAAGGAGAACTGGTTACAGAAGTGACCCTGAGATTTGGCCAGCTGGGTGACAATTGCTGTGCAGTTAGAAATAGGGAAAATCAAAAGCTAAGAAAACATTGCAGGAGGATACAAGAAGCTGGAGCAGGATGGAGGCTGACTTTGGGTTGAAGCTACAGCATTGAGGAGGTGTGTGTGTGTGTGTGTGTGTGTGTGTCCCCGTCCGTCTGTCCGTCTGTCCATCTGTCCATCCGTCTGTCCATCCACCATCAGCATTTCCGGAACGGGTGGACCCAAACATTGCCACCCCCAGTGTCTTGACGGTTGGGCTGTGAAGTATATGGATGAGTTTTTTAAGCCAGAGTACAGCCTCCATGGGAGGATGTTTTCAATCCGGTGACATTTCCAGTTGCCTCTTCCTATTGGCCTAGGAAAAATAAAAAAAGCTCCAAGACTCAGAATAAAGAGAGGATGTAGTGACTGCTGCTCACCTTTTCCGGGAGGGGCCCAGAGGATGTTTACAGGAAAGATTCCTTTCTGTCCTTTGACTTAGAGCCTTCAGAATAGACATGGGGACCCCAGTGAGGAAGAAGCCCTAGATATAAGTAAAAGATAACAGTAGAGTGGGACTCCCCAAGAGACAAAGCTTTCTGCCTGGGAGGGAGGGAGATCTTTCCATAGTGTAGAGCAACATCTCTGTTCCTGTCTCTTCCCTCTCCAGCCCAATCATTTTTTATTCCCTCAAATATCGTTGTTACCGTACTTGAGTCAGGTGAGGTGACCATGCTGACCAAGTCCATAACTAATTTGGCCTGCACTGGGGTTAGGTTTGGCTAGTACCATGGGGTGGTAGAGCCGGCCTCTGACATCCAGATCAGTAAATCCTTACCTATCCCTCTCGAGGTAACTGTGACCAGTTACCTAGGGTGCTGATTAATCTTGTCAACTCAACAATATCCAGGATCACCTCAGGAGACCTCCCGGGCATATTTGTGAGGACATTTCTAGGTTTGATCATTGAGCTGGGAGGATCTACCCTAAATGTGAATGGTGCCATTCGACAGGCTGGGGTCCTAGCAGAGTAAAAAGAAAGGACACGTTAACAACTTTCATCTACCTCAGTGTCCTGGTGGCAGATCGAATGTGACTGGCTGCCGTGACACAGTGTGTCTCCCCCAACTGTAAGTTAAAATAAATCCTTCCTCCCTGAAGCTGCTTCTTGTCAGGTTGCTTTTTTTGTCACAACAATAAAGAAAGCAGCTGATATATCCACTATCTTCATCTGAGAGACAATAAATAATTATATGGTATCTACGAGGTGCCCGTGTAGCAAAGCAGCAGTAGCAGACAGACCCTGGTCCAAGCATTGTGAGTGAGGCCTGGCAATTGTAAGTCTTTGATAAAAAGAAGGTAAATCTGACTTTTGTGAGTTTCATTTGAATATACGTCTCTGTGAGGACACGATAAACAAAACTGTCAGTCGGAATTTGATATCTGGGACCCACATGATGGAAAAAGAGCACCAACTCCAGAAAATCATTCCGATTTCCATACCTGTACCCTGTTGTGCCTGTACACACACACACACACACACACACACACAAAGTGCAATGTATTAAAAAAGACTTTGTTAACAAACAAAAACATACAGCTAAATCCCTTTCAAGGATCTTGAAAAACTTAAGCTCTATCAGCTTCTAGAGGGATCTACTTCTAAACAAATGTCTAAAGCAAAATGTTAGTCCTTGCTGTTATTTATTTATTAGGAAAATGTACATATACAGACCAAAGCACTTACTCTGTGCCAGGTACTGGGGTGTTGTATATCTGGAAACTCTGTGCTCGGTTATTGAAAGGTCACTAAATATCAAAGCAAACTAAATTCCTTATCTAAAGAATGTAGTTTAACTTGACAAAACATCCCAAGCAAATGAATGGTCACAAAGCCCTTGCAGACTTTTTGACAGAAACGGTGATCTGGGGAATAGATAAAGTGTTTATGGCTATTATTTTATTTTTCCATTTCGAAATTGTAATGTACTCACATAACTTAACAATTACCATCTTAGCCAGTTTTTAAAAGTTTTATTACATTTAGTGCGCATGTGTGTGTGTGTGTGTGTGTGTGTATGATCATGCGTGCTCCTTTGTGCAAGTGTGAATAGAAGCTAGATATCTTTCCTAATCACTGTGCTTTGAGGCAGGATCTCCTACTGAACCTAGAGCTAGCTTCCCAGTTGGCTAGACTAGCTGGCCCATGAGCTCCAGAGGTCTGCCTGCCTTTGCCCACCCCCCCCTTGCTGGGGTTACAGATACACACTGCTACACCCTGCTTTTATGTGGGCCCTGGGGGTCTGAACTCAGGCCCTCACCCTTACGTGTCAGTCTCTTGACTCTCTGAGTCATTTCCCTGGCCCCAAGGCTTCTTTTAGCAAGTTATGTCCTCGGGCTTCATCTGAGATAATAAATATGAGACTTCCCTTCCTCTCTGTGGCTGAATCTGCATTCTGTATATCTGCACTACATTTGTCTGTCCATCTACTTGCTAAGGGCACATGAGGGTTTCTTCATATCTTAACTATTGTGAATAACTCTGCTCTGAGTGTGGGTAGAGAGGGAACGTTCATACGTACGTAGCTTTGGAACGTATGAACCGGTATGGTTACCGGTTAGGAATGTACCTCGCTTGGTCATGCCAATATGCTCACATGGGAATTCAGTCAAGCAGTCAAACGCACACAAGGCAGAGGAATTCAACCTCTTCCTACATTTCACCACCACAGACAAAGACAGTGAGCCCTGGAAGCCCTAGACTAAGATTTAGCGCTGGGGTACCAGCCCCAGTCCTTCAGTCATTATTAGCATTATTACGTATTATTAGTGCTAATTCTTCGTGCTGGTGGGCCTATGGTTCTTCACGACCTGTGAGAGTTGGACAAGGGTTTTCTTTCTAGGGTGATGGCCAGCTTAGCCCAGTTTTGCCCCTGCCCCACCGCCCCAAAAAGTCTTGTAACTCTAGAAAACTGGTGGACTGGCTGGTCACCCTACCTTCAGCACGGAGTCAAATCTGACAGCAGATTAAATGTCCCATATTAACCGTAATGTGGCTATTTATTCCCTCCCACCCCACCTCACCCCCAGGACAAATCACAGGAGAATACAGCAGCTGCGCCAGCCTGGGACAGAATGCCAAGCGTGTAATTTTTAACAGGCTTTTGGGGAAAAGGTTGATTTTAGGTCCTGTTAAGAAGTCATCCCTCAGAAATGTTCTGGTTAGGGAGGTGTGTATGTTAACGATTAAACAAGAGCTGTTAAAACATCAGCTGAGTAACTTAAAATATTTCCTACCTTTAAAAAAACGAGCATGGCTTCCCATGGAATCTAAACCATTAAACAGGTAGAGGTGGAGGGTTGTTGTTGTTGTTGTTTTGTTTTGTCTTGTTTTGTTTCCTCACTGATTTGCTTATTCTCTCAAGTATGAATTTCTGCGCCACGAGGGGGGCACAGAACCATTACACGAACAAATTGAATTAAAGTGGTTTCTTGTCTGAAATCTTAGCTATAAGAAAATCCCTGCCTGGAGTATTTCAAAACTTTCCCTCTCTTGCCCAGGAATGCACTGAACTCCCTGATGAGCACATTCAGTGGGAGGGTGATTCGGAGAGACTCCAGCTCCCTCCGCAGAGAAGGCTGGCAGGGAGGAGTGGAGCAGAATGCCCATTGATGGTTGGTGTGAGCAGAAGAACTTCAGCCCAGTTCCTTTGGTTTTGTTTGTTTGTTTGTTTGTTTTTTGTTTTATTTGTTTTTTCCCCCGGGGAGGAGGGGGTGCGGTTAGAGACAGGGTTTCTCTGTGTAGCCCTGGCTCACTCTGGTGACCAGGCTGGCCTCAAACTTAGAAATCCGCCTGCCTCTGCCTCCCAAGCGCTGGGATTAAAGGCATGCGCTTCCACTGCCCGGCTAGTTGCAGATTTTTAGATTAAAAATATAATTCTTGGGGCTGGAGAGATGGCTCAGCGGTTAAGAGCACTGACTGTTCTTCCGAAGATCCTGAGTTCAAATCCCAGCAACCACATGGTGGCCCACAACCATCCGTAATGAGATCTGACGCCCTCTCCTGGTGCGTCTGAAGACAGTTACAGTGTACTTAGATATAATAACAAATACATCAAAAATAAAAATAAAAACAAAAAAAGAATATAATTCTTCAGACTCGCAGCGACCCACAGCTCAATCTCTATTGTGGGTCCTCCAACCACTGGGGTGGAGCCTCTCCCTGACGCTGTAGTCTGACTGTGGTGTAAATTCCTCAACAGGGCTGCCTTGTCTGGCTTCAGTGGGAGAGGATGCGCCTAATCTGGCAGAGACTTGATGTGGCACCGTGGGGGGGATAATGAGGGTGAGCATTGTGGGGGGGTTGGGGGGATAGGGGGTGGGGGTGGGGTGGGGTGGGGGGATCTTCTCAGAGGAGAAGGGAGGGGGATGGGAGATGGACTCTGAGGAAGGGATCAAAGGGGCAACATTTGGGATGTAAATAAATAAATATTAATTTTTTAAAAAGAATATAATTCTTGGCAACGAACAATTGCAATGCAGGTGTGACTTGACTGGAGCTTGGCCTGGGGCCTAAAAGACAAGTAAAAGTTGCTTTTCTATGAGTACAGAAATGAAAAGGTAATCCTGCATATCCATTATGCCCATTAGACAACGTTCTGGTGACTATTTTCTTAGAATTCACTCTCCACAAGTTGAATTATATTTTAGAAAACCTTCCTAGACATGTAGCATTCAAGCTTGTATATTAAGATAAACTATGCAAAGTAAGTTCCTATCATCCCTAGCATAAGAATGCAGAGACAGACTCCAGAGAAAATGCTCTGATCCACAGACATAAACTGGTTAGTGGCCATGCCGGGCTGGACTCAAGCCACCGTCTTCAGAACCAACATCAAGACTCTTCGCCAGCATGCAAATTAAGTGCTCTCTTTTAAAAATAGTCCTTCTAGTAATTTTTTGCTAATCTTTCTCCTACTACCACTGTCATCCAAATATAATTATTAACAGGAGTTTTAGAGGGACTGTTAAAAGAGCAAAAAGTCAAAAACAATATTGGGAAACAAACAGAACCAGAAGAAGAAGAAAGGGCAGCGAAGAGGTCTGAGGCTCAGGATGGGGGTGGGGATGGAGTGGGGGTGGGGGTGGGGGTGTGTGGGAAGGGATACTAAGCTAAGGGACATAGTAGGGAAAAGTTTATCTCTAACTAAGAAAACTCCCACGTTAGTGTTCAAGGAACTTCTGATGGGCTCTGGGAACGTAATCCCACAGACAATGGGATCGTGGGTTCAGTAAGCACACTCCCCAGATGTTGGCTGCTGCCTCCTTGAAGAACATCCAGTGTGGGAGCCTGGGAAGTACTGCTGAGGTCGAATCATCTTGACAGAGACAGAGATAGAGAGACGGAGAGACAGAGAGATAGAGACGGCATCATCTGTGGTGGAGGTGAAGCTGGAAAAGGCGTGGATGTGTTTGGGGCAGCTGTGAGTACTATGGCAGCGAGCTGATAAGCAAGAGAAAGCATTTTCCAGAGTGCTGGGCATTGAGATCAAAGCCCTCTGCAAATATTTTGATAGGAGGCAGCTGTGTTATAACAGGCAGGCGCTAACCTTCTCTCCCAGGACATTTGCTGAGTTCTGGACCTACTGTTTTCTACTTCTTGTGACCCTAGTGGAACTATTTATTTCTTTGAGCCCTGTTTCCTCACCAGGTAGAAAGAGTGAGAACACTTCTTAAAGTTCCATCCTGCCAACAAAATAAAGTTACTTTAAAGTTGGAAACGAGTGTCAGGAAGTACCATACGGTATTCCTTTAAAAGAAAGTGGTTAACTCAGCCTGTGGCTGAGCTCCTGGCAAAGCAGATACCATTGTGTGCCTGGCAGTGTGGGTGAGAGAGAGGAAGACAGTGGGAAGGTCAGAACAATGAAGGTGACAAAGCTGCTAAGGGAGGTGGGTGCCTGACCCCACACAAGCTTCCGAGGAGCCTTATAGAAAACATAAGTCAGGAATGCCCACCCAGCAGGGCACTTCACCCACATCTGCCTTTCCCAACAACGAGATCAGGGTGTCTTATAGACATCAGTGTCTCCTCTCTTCAGAGTGGCACATGTGTGAATGCCACATAGGTGCCACAGAAGTTGTCCCAGGAGGAAAGGGAAAGGCAAAGTGTGTGATGGAACAGGCCACGGTAGGTTGCATGCCTGGGCGGGCTCGAAGGGCTTCCTGTGGTTAGAGTAGCTGTGGTTAGAGATGAGAACAGAGGATTTGACATGATAGACAAGATCCAACGCCACCTGGGGAAAGAAAGAGACAACAGAAACCACGCTGACATGACATGGCCTTGGGTGTTTACAGCTGGTCTTATATACCTTCTGTTTGTAGAGAAGGAGGGAAGATGGGAGACATTTATTTTTTAATCCCATTTTGTCAGATGCTATGTATTTCTATAGAATTAAGGATTATAAACTGAAGTGGCCCACCTGGCTTTTTGTACCACAGAGACAGCATAGCCTGACTGAAGAACCCAGATCACGACATCCTCTGCTTTTCTCCTCTCTCTCTCTCTCTCTCTCTCTCTCTCTCTCTCTCTCTCTCTCTCTCTCTCTCGGTTCTTTATCTTTGCTTGCCCAAGGGAGAGATGATAAGCCAACAAGTCATTAGTCTGTCCCCGACTAATGACTGTCCCTGAATTTCAGGTATTTTGATTTTCTCCCAAGGAAACTGTTCCATCTCTAAGACAGGAGAGAGCAGATAAGTTAACTGGGAAGGCGTCCACTGCTGAGCTTTGAACGGCACCTGTCATTCCCTCCAGTCACATCCCAGTGCTGCCGGGATTTGGGGAGATGGAAGGAGCTTCATCAAACTATCAATCTGGAAACATTTTACAAATAAGCAGGGTGTGTCATGTCATCGAGTATTAAGTATCGATTGCTCCTGTCTGTTCTTCTCTCAGGATTTTACTAGAACCACAGTAATTTGAGTCGTTCAAAATAAAAACAAAAAGTATAGTGCTGTCTGCCAGCCTCTATGCAGCAGGATTCAAAGACCCACAAATGACCCCTGGAGTCCTGCTAGCACCTGAGCACTGATACTGCGACCACCTAACACCCCTGCCACCGCCGCCGCTGTCACGGGAAGAAACATCCATGCTTCAGCAGATGAATTAGGCCAGAGCGAAGTCTTGCTTTACTTGTTGGGTTGACTTGTTTTGGAAGGCCTCTCAGAGGAAAATTATGACCAGTTTCCTATTTTTGACTTCCCCTTGCCCTTCAGGACCTTCACTAGTTTATTTTGTATTTTATACAAAGCTTTTTCCATTTTTTTTTTAATTTGTAAGAAGCAGAAATATAGTTCTTTTTTTCCAAACAGATGCATTTTTCTGACACCATTCATTCTGTCCTTTCACTCTATTTTGAAATATACCTTTATCTTAATTTATTCTTATATATGCTCATCAATTAGTTATGTATCATTGATATTCCACATTATTCAATACGCCAGTTTTATAGTTTGAAAGCTGTTGAGACCATTATTACCCATTTTTTTCTCTCTTTTTCTTGGTTCTTCTTCTGTATTTATTTTTTCAGACAGTTTATAATTACCTTATATTCCATTGTAAAATCTGGTTCAAGTTTTGATTATGATTCGCTTTTATTATCTGCATACAGTATTATCCAAAATGACCTGGTTACAACACGATAGAAAAGAGGAAGTTTTGCAAAGAGCAAAGTCACAGTGTCCTGCTGGTGAGGAGAATAACATCAGGAGCACAAAGAATGGTTTGGCTGAAAACAGGCTGGCACGGGGTTTGGCAAAGAGCAAATAAAGGGGGTGGGTGGTAGAGAAAGAGACAAAAAAAATCAAAACACCCTTTTATTATTCAGTCAACTGTTAGAAATAACTGGCTTCCCTTGATTGAGGAAGACCTGCTAATGTTTTGTTGGTCTTGTCATTATTGTAAATATCTTCACAAAAATGAACGCTAAGTCATACTGACCTCTGTCTTGTGATGTGTGTGTCCACTGCTGCGCTGGCGTGGAGCACTCGTTGGTACAGACCCCGTTTTCTGAGTGTGTGTACCTTCCTGTAGCATTTTCTTTCTTTGGAGTTGAGCGTTCCCAACTGTGCTCCCCAGAGAATCTGGAAACATTGGTGCATATCCATCTGGCAATTGAAGGTTTTGTAGGAGTGTGGGAAACTCCAGGGTTATTTTCAGATTATGACATTTAAATATTTCTCTACAGGTCCAAAGCAAAGTTTATCTTTTTAAACTATAAAGACACCAGCGTCTTAGAGCTCATTTAGACAAGAAATTACTTCCATCTTTAAAGAAATAGCATCTGAAAGAAAAGTCTGCGTTCGAAAATTGAAGAGCTGAAAAATCGCAGATGAAGCAGTCTGAATGCTTCAAATTACCTCTTGGATTATTTTTTTTCTTTCACTTAGGCATAAAACATTAAAGAACTATTTAAGAAGAGGTTGTGAGGGTAAATACATGGTATTGTAAACCAACCCTTTGAGCTGGGTGTGCTGGCCCAGGCCTATAATCTTAACATGTGGGAGGGGGAGACTGGCGAACAGGACCTCAAGGCCAGCCTGAGCTACATCTCAAAGCCAGCATGAGCTGTGTAAGACCCTGTCTCAAAAAAATGACTAAATAATAAATGAAATAGTTTAGGGTTTTGAGAGGTTTTTTTATTGTTGTTGTTTTGGTTTGGTTTGGTTTCTTTTTTTATTTATATGGGTGTTTTGCCTGCACGGGTGACTATATATACCACGTGAAGGCAGGGTCTGTGGAAGTCAGAAGAGGGGACTGGATTCCCTGGAATTGTGAGCCGTCATGTAAATGCTATGAACCTAACCTGGGTCTCCTGGAAGATCAGGAAGTGCTCTGAGCCACTGAGCCATCTCTCCAGCCCACATTAAATAGTCCTTAACTTTTTTTTTTCTTTTCTGGGAACTCGGGCTCCAGCGAGGCAGCCCTATCCACTCTGGGGATAACTCTAAGGTTTTCCTCTGGGGCTTCAGGCTCAGGATACTGCCGACTCACACCACATTTCTCCCATCCTGACTGTCTTACAGTTGGGGAACTACCCAAAGAAACTGTACCCAAGGATTCCCAAGGCTCAGCTACTGCAGCCAAGAAGAGATGATACTCTGAACATCGGTTGTAGGATGGTCTTGTCCAAAGGTTTCTGGCTGCTCTTTCCACAGTCCTCATCAGTGTTCAGAACACTTTCTGAATTTCCTTCAGTCACAGGAAGCGGGATTCGGGCAATGCTAAATGAGTTGTTATTTTAGTCTAGACTCACTAACCCAACATGTGGGCAGATGTGGGCAGATGTGGGCAGATGTGGTCACTGCGTTATCCGAGAGTTGCCAGCAGCCACCCCTTCAGCTGCTCTCATCATGCATCTTATGAAAGGTCAACCACAAGCCATTATCTGAGTCTTGAGGTAAGACAGTGAAAATAAACACAAAAGACCAGTGTAGTCTTGGAACACATCACTGAGTAGACCGCTCACATTTCAGCTGGGTGAGGTGGTACTTGCCTTTAATCCCTGAGCTCTGGAGATCAAAACCAAGAGGATCCAGATCTCGCCTCAAAATATCCAGGGCTTGACACTGAGGAGATTGATGACAGTAAAGTACTAGTCTTAAGGCATGAACATCTGACCTGGGTTTAGAGCCCTGGGCCTGCCTCCATTTTAAAAAGCTGGGTGTGGTGGTACTGGGTTGTCATCCTAGTGCTGAAGAAGTGAAGACAGGAGGATGTCTGGTCCTCACTGGCCAAGCAGCCTAGATTCCTTGGGAGTTCCAGCCAGCAGGAGACCCTTCCTCAAGTAAGGAAATAAACAGAAACAAGGGTCAGCAGCTAGGGAATGAGAGCGAGGTTGCCCTCTGGCTTCCACATGCATGTTCTGGACACACACACACACCTACCTTTAAAAAATGAGGGCTAGAGTCTAGCTCAGTAGTAGCATACTTGCCTAGTACATGAAGGACTAAGTCTTCAGTTTGGTTACACACACACACACACACACACACACAGAGAGAGAGAGAGAGAGAGAGAGAGAGAGAGAGAGAGCCAAATCACACACACACACACACACACACAGATTGAGAGAGAAATAACAAGAATATCCACATTGCAGGTGTTCACTCATCTTGGCACCACTACTCCCATTTTCTCCATTCAATCTTAAACCAGTTTTATCTAAAAAAAAACAAAAACAAAAAACAAACAAACAAACAAAAAAACCAGTTTTATCTGTTTTTCATTTCTTTATATCCATTGGTATCACAAAGTTCTTGGTTCAAGTCTTCCTCTCTCATCTGGTCCCCAGAAGAACCTGTTACAATAGTCTCTCTCATCTTTCCGACTTGTAAAACTACTCGTAACATTTACTTGCTTAAAGGGTTTCTATGGCTTTGAATTCTCCCAGGTTCTGGTCCTTCCCTACGCTTCCTTCCTTGCCTCCGTTGTACATCCATTGGTGCTTTGTCGTCCTACTACACAGAGATGCGAGTGCCGTTCACTCTTCCAGTGTGTCACTGCTGAGGACACACTGGTGTGCGGCAGCTCTAGCTGTCCATTTCCAATCCCCTGAGCAGGATCACCTTCCTGGTGAGCTTCTGCCCTGCTTTACACAGCTCCCAGAGGACCAGCCATTGAGCCAGGCTTGAAAGTGAGGCTCTGTGTCACTGAGAAAGGTTTCCAGACCTCAGTTTTCCAGCACCCATGCAGAGATGAAACACTCGTGCGGCAGGCACAGTTCACAGACCTGAAATGACCTCTTATGTTTTCTAAGATATTCTTGAAAACCCACTGCCTCATCTCTGGTTGCTCTATAAACACTTTTGCCTGTTTCTGTTTCTCAGAATTTTATCAGAAAAAGGCATCTACCTCACACACAGGCCCACCAGCAGATCAGTTTTGTGACCAGCTTTGATCTTTTTTTATTTTCCTGCTGACTAGGAAACCCTATGTCCTGAATTGACCTAAAACTATTGGAGGGGGGGGAGTTCCAGCATCTTTTCTAACAAGAAAGAAAGAAAATAATACATGGGTTGTTGTGTTGCCCCCGATCTCAATCATGGCTGTGTGAACCAGTCATCATAATCGTATTTGCTGCATCAGAATCATTAAAGGGGTTTTAGCAAGTTGGTACTCAATGCAACACTAAACTGGCCTTAAGGGAATTCTAAAGAACCAATCGCTGTCTCCAGAAGCTAGATGTGGAAGTTTAGCCATGAATAGCAGGAATGATAACATTTATCAAAGCAGTCGAAGTCCGGGTTGCGTTCAAATAACAGACACTGTGGGAGTAAAGAGGAGGAGGACTTAGCATGTTTTCCTCCTACATGCAAAATGGGTTTTAACAGATAGTGTCCACTCTAAACCATCTGAAGAATCAGCTATGTGTGAGATGCAGAGACCACAGCACCTAAGAGGCCGTAGGGTAGGCTTGCTGCTTGGGAGCAAGGGAGGAGCAGCAGCAGCAGAAGTAGCAGCAGAAGCAGCAGCAGCAGCAGCAGCAGCAGCAACAGCAGATAAGAAAACGTAGGGATGTCCTCAAAACTGGAATGAAGCTAAAATTGCCATTGTATCAGCCTGCAAATAAGAAACGTAACCCAAAGCAGCATCTAAGCGCTACCCGCAGAGCTCTGTCGCACCCTGAAGTTGTTGAACAGAAACTTAATGTAAACAAAGCAACATTTAAAAGTATTAGGCAGCAAGTAATAGCCTCCCAGCCCCATTTAATCTGCCGTAAGCGCACAACTGTTACTGTCCCACTCTTCGGGCTGTTCTGGGAGGGATGATCTTTGCATTATGGGCACACACTCTGTGTTCACACCATGCTGTGGACTAGGCTATCTGTGGTATTTTTTAAAATCACAATAAAATACAGATAGCAAACTTGCCATTTAGAATAATTCACTTTTAAGAGTATAGTTCCTGGGTATCAACTACGTTCACATTGCTGTACAGGGATCAACCACATCTATTACGTTTCCTGTTGTAAACTGGACCCCTGTAAACCGAAACTGTGCCCCTTAAACAGTGACCCCCATTTCCTTTACTCCCTGGCCTCTAGCAACTGTTGGGATTTCTGTCTGTATGAATTTGGCCACTTGAGAGAAGTAAAGTCCTACAGTCTGTGTCCTCTATGATTGCTTTATTTCATTTAGGATGTCTTCAATAGTTGTGTGTGTGTTTTAGCCTGTCTTGGAATTTTTTTCCCCACTTACACCTGGATAATATTCTATCAAATAGTCCATCCCAAATTGTTGTTAAAGAAGCTAACTTGTACAAATAACAGTGCTGGCTATAGAAAGCGTAAGGATATGGGCTGATACAAGCCGATCTAGCCCATCCACATTTCCTGTGTAGCCGGCTCTGTGTAGGTCTAGGGTCCGTCACCACATCTGGCACAAGAAGTAACTATAAGAAGATTTTCTATTGTTTATCTAATGTAATTTCTCCAGCTTTTCTTCTTCTTTTAAGTGTTAGTTTATGAATATGATAGGTACACTGGTGTGTGTCTATCATATGTACATGTGTGTGAGTGTGTGTGTGTGCACATGTACATGTGCATGTGCATGTGCATGTGTGGGTCAAAGACAACTAGAATGCTGACTGCCTTGGGTTCAGACACAGGGTCTCTCGCTGGCCTGGGGATGGGGTGAGCTTCAGGGGTCTGCCTGTTTCTTCCTCCTCAGCCCTGAGAGTACAAGCCTGTGCCACCACATTGGCTTTTGAGAATAGATTCTGAGGGGCTGGTGAGATGGCTCAGCGGTTAAGAGCACCGATTGCTCTTCCAAAGGTCCTGAGTTGAAATCCCAGCAACCACATGGTAGCTCACAACCATCCATAATGAGATCTGACACCCTCTTCTGGTGTGTCTGAAGACAGCTACAGTGTATTCATACATAATAAATACATAAATCTTTAAAAAAAAAGATTCTGAGGATCATACCCAGGTCCTCATGCTTGCATTCCAAGAACTTTATCAGCTGAGCTGCCTCTTCAGTCTTCAGCTCATCTGTATAACACCCCCTCCTCTACCTCCCCCAATTTCCTTCTTCTCCCCCATCCTCATCCACCCTGGCCTTCCTATTAGTGCAGGTGCTGAACTAGGGCTTCAAACTTGCTAAGCATGGGCGTTACCACTGAACTACACCACCAGCCCAGAATTCTTCTCTTCCTTGAAGCCCTCTTGTGCTATCCACGTGAGACCAGTCAGATCCGTGTGCTTCATCCTTCAACGGTTACTGGTTATAGAATGGACACGTGGGTGTGGTCAGAGACCTCTCCTGAACTTTGAGAAGGGTATGTCCACTTTAAAGTCTCAGTAGGGAGAGATGGCAAGAGAGTGACCACTGTGAGTGACATCTGAGTCCCTGGACCTAGACATGCCTGAAGCCAGGCCTCTGTCAGCTTCCCAGAGACACTGGACAGCACACTTCTGAGCTTTGGTTTTAAGCGCACGCACAGCGGTTGAGTGTATGTAACTTGCCGAGAGAGAACTGACTAATGAATGCATCAGATCCACAGATCAGAGACAGAAGGAAGTGCTGGGACCCTGCATGATGTAAGGACAGGAACACATTAAGTGTCCTTTTGATGCCTGGTGGTGACAAAGGACAATGCTATTACGAAAAAAGCAGAAGAAATTGTCATGTTGGGCAGATTCAGACTAGAAGGTGTCTGGCCCTCCCAGGAAAACGGGGAACTAAGCAGCTTCTGAAGTCTGGTAGCTGCCTTACTGTCCTCACAGAATTCAACCTTGTGAGGAGTGTGTCTAAGACCTGATCTCGGTGCAGCTTGCAGACTCTGACCTTTATCCCCCAATCTCACTCAGTCAGCGACTCTGAGTTTTCTCCTAAGTACGATTCACTCCTCAGCCTTCTCGTTACGCTTTTGTCACGTGCTCTGGTGAATGCTCGCTGTAAATCACACCTGCACGTAGTGCCGAAAAACTAAAAATGGTTCTCCGTGTCTGAGGAGCTTTTAATCAATGGAGAAAACAGACACAGAACGGAGCATCACACGATTGAACATGATTAAAAGCTGTGAAGTGCTGTGAAGGGAACAGGAAGTGTCTCCTGCACGGTAACCTGGGAGACCTAGTTTACGTGGAAGAGAGTGGGAAGACCAAGGCATAACTTCTCTAGGAAGTAGCTCTGAGCCTGGTTGGGGCCCAGTGAACTGAGAGAAAGGTGGAAACCGGAGGACCTGATCTCACACACCCTTAAGAAATAAGTGAATCACTGTAAGGAATGCAAGGCCGGGAGGCTTCCGAACACACAGCCTTCTCAGAGCAGCGCAGACTGATAAAGTAGGTAGTTGAAGGACCCAGAGCCACCTTGCAACGACTCCGCGGGTCCATTCACTAAAGCGACCACTCATTTAAAAAAAAAATGTGTTTCGTGGAATTCATAGATGCTAAAAGTTGAAGGTTTGGCTGAAGGCGCACACTTGAAATTTTAACACTGGAAGGCTGAGACAGAACACCCTGAGTTCAAGGTCAACCCTGAGCTCTGTAGCCGGGCCCTGTCTCTAAATAAAGAAATAGATAATTAGGTTTCATTAAGCTAAAAGGGATCTGGAGAGCTCTGAGCACAGGAAGACACTTTGTAGCCAGTTCTCAGCAGGAAGGCCCGAGCCAGGTAGGCTCAAAGACCCATCTCGGTGAGCCTGAGGAAATCAGTTAGACACACGCTAATGTGAACATTTAGAAAGAGTTCTTGTGGCTGAACGTGTGGCTCATCGGTTAGGGACAGTCGTTCTTACAGAGGACCCAGGTTCGATTCCCAGCATCCAAATGGCGGCTGACAATCATCCGTAACTCCAGTTCCAGAGAATTTCATACCCTCTTCTGGCTTCTGTGCATAGCAGGCGTGTACACGGAACGCAGGGAAAGCATCCATACACGTTCAAATAAATAGTTTAAAAAAAACAAAACTTTTTTTTGTTGCTGTTTTTGTTTTTTTTTTTTTTGTTTGTTTGTTTTTGAGACAGGGTTTCTCTGTGTAGCCCTGGCTGTCTTGGAAGCCTCGAACTCAGAGATCCACCTGCCTCTGCCTCCCAAGTGCTGGGATTAAAGGCGTGTGCCACCACCGCCCAGCAAAAAGAAAAAAAAATTTTTTTAAAGAAAACAATTTCTTTTTTTAAGCCCTTACCCTAGTGAACTTTTTTGTTGTCGTTTTTTCAGTGAGCTAAATCCACTCCTTCTAAGCAAAGACAAAAGTCCTTCGCCCACAGAAAACTAGGCAGCATGGCAGCCTGACACCAAACAGTGTGGCTGCCCAGTCTCTCCAGATAAACACAGGGAAAGGTCATCCAAACACAGGAAGCCTGAGTCCCCTCCCCTTTTCCTTTGCTCCCTCCCCTTCCTCGACCTGCTCTTATCCCTGGAGGGCAGACGGCCTTTCCCAGCGTTTATTCTGAGAGCTCCGGCTTACACAGTGGAACGTGCTTCAGACATGGGAATACAGCAGCGGGGGCCAACCGGGAAAACCAAGAATATAAACTGAGATATTTGCTAGATTTCTGTCCTCCCTTCCCAAATTGTGCCAGGCGTGTCTGCTAGAGCTGCTTCTACTGGTCTGGATGTAACTTGGCCCTTCCTGGGAGGAGGGCTTTTGGAGTTTCTAGAATTTGCCAGTTTGCACAAAAGAAAGTTAGTCTGGTTTAGGATCTCCGGTGCCTTGTGCTTGATCCAGCACAAGAATGCAATAAATGTTAAGAAAGGATAGCTAAAGAGCCTCACATTTCCAACACTGGCAATGAGTTTAACAAGTTCCCCACAAATTATGGGGGAAATTAGAAAGTTAAATGTCCTTTAAATTTACTGTTGCAATTTTGTAATTAACCGGGAATTCTAAAGCTCATAAATGAAAGGCATTTTACCTTCTACTGACATACTGTGATCCAAACAGTGGCAAGAAAGTAAACTTATTCTCATCACTTCACTGGGGACAGGGGAAAACACAATGACCGCTTCAGGATTAGGAGCTTCAGTGACTATAAACCAGTGTTTGTGATGAACCGTTCAGAACTCATTTCAAAACAGACCCAGGGTCTGAAAGCAAAACATAATGGTGACCTTTCTCATTAGCTGTTGCTCAAACAAAGATATGTTCCAGCAATATCCGATGCTTCCTTCCTGCCGGGCCTCCACCCATGCCATTTAAAACAGTGTGTCACATCCACATGGGAGCAGAGGATGTGGCGTGGCTGAGTCTCAGAAACATTGTGTTTATGCTTTATTATTATTTTCGAAGTTTTTTTTTTTAAATGCTGTACTTGTTTTGTTTCCATTAACTTATTGTGATGAGTTGGGTTTCCTAAGATGAACTACGGGAGCTGGTATAAATGAATTCATTAAATATGCATTTTTTTCTATTTCCTTAGATTTTTATTCTTGGGACAAATGGCTTTTTTTTTGTTTTGTTTTGTTTTGTTTTTTTGTTTTTTGCTACTGCTGTTGTTTGGTTTTGGTTTTCCAAGACAAGTTCTCTCTGGTAGACCAGGCTCCTCCTCTAGAATACACTGTAGTCCAGGATAGCCTCAAACTTGTTTGTGGTCTTTTTACTTCTGCCTTTCAAATGCAGGCAGGGATGACAGATACCGCACCGGGTTCACGGCACAGCTTCTGAATCGTAAGGACAGAAATTTCTTATCTCGTTGCTTTTTGGTAATTTTTATAAATACTCTGGAGTGGAACAAACAAACAAAGATGATTTAAAAAAAAAAAAAACCATTTACTTGTTTTGTGTAAAATGTTACAAACACAAATAAATACAACTCCCAGGAAAGTATCTGAGAACGGAGGGAAGGGGAGGCGGGTCCAGAGGGAAGCAGCACTGATGGGCCTGAGGGAGGCCCCGGAAGCTGAAGATGGCGAACTCAAGCTGAGCTGTAAAAGATTTATTTCTTTTTATTTTATGTGTGTATATTTTGTCTGCATGTATGTCTATGCACCCCGTGTGTGCCTTTCTGGACCTCAAAAGAGGGAAGTAGATCTCCTGGGGTAAAAATCATAGAGGTTTGTGAGCCCACAATCAGGCACCTGCTTTCTCTCTTCTTGAGCACAAATAGCCAAGGAACAGTGGAGAAAAATCACACAAAGGACAGATAGATTTTGCTCAGGGTTCATGATCGTCCCTCACCAGGACCAGTGGTAGTCGTTCTGCGCATATTCTCCAAAAAAAAAAAAATTCTTTCGCACTGTTCTCAAGCAGTTCACCATCTTTATCCGCAACATTTCAATTACAGGTGTTCTTTGTTTTGTACAAAATGAAATCCACAAAGCTACTTAACTTCTATTGTGTTCTTCCATAATAGTCTTTGCTTCTTTCTCTCTTTTCTTTCTGTGTTCCACTGGGTAGCCCAGGAGGATTTTGAGCCTATGACCTCTCAAGCGCTAGAACTGCTAGAATCCATGGCCAGGTCTAGCTGGCCTCTTGTGCCTGGGTCCTCTCCATTTATCCAAGACTAGAATTTTGACTCTCTCTCCTCTTGTTAGAAATCTACACTATCAGTTTGCCCTTCTCTGGCCTGTCTCTCCTACCCTCCAATCTCACCAAGTTGGAGAGCCCCGTGGTTTACCTATGTAATGCCATCTTTTTATTTTTCTCTCTTCTTCTCCAGAAACCCGACAGAGACTCCCTTGCTCTCTGCTCTCACATCCCTTCCCAGCAGCAGATCTAGACAGAGAAGGGTGTGGGGGAATATTTGCCTCCGGAGCCTTCCCTGAAACGTCTTCTTGGGTTGGCTGAGTTTTCTTTGACCCAAGTTATTGTCTTCTCAAGCCAGCCAGCTCCTGAGTTCTGTAAATCGCTCCTTCCATTAACCCTCTTTCAGTGGTAGAGACACTGGTGAGCTATCTCTGTTCCAGTGGAGAGCTCCACACCCATGCCCCACATGGGTGGCCCTGATTAAACTCAGTGGGTCACAAACTACAAAACAAAAACAAAACAAAAGGAAACAGGAAAAGAGGAGGGGGACTTGGTGGAGGAGGGGAGCCGGTGAGGGTGGGAAGAAGATAAAAAAGGGTGGGGAGATGAGGGTGGCCATAGTATTACTTAGATACATGTATGCATATATGTAAATGTGTATATGTGTATAATATTACATGTATACACACAAAATACTGTCAAATTAATTTTTAAAATACAGGTAAGGAAATCATTCCATGATTTTTCTTACCCTGGGGCACTCTACAATCTTCTCTATTAGGTCTCTATATAGTTACTACACCATCATAACCAGTTTGTCCTCCTAATTTTAAAGTGGACTTCTAACTCTACAGAATATGGCATTCTGAATTATAATCCTAAGAGGCATTTCATCTGTTTCCTGTTGACTCTTCTGCTATGGTGAATTGTTTGCATCAGCCTATAAATAGGCTCAAGCATCCTAGATGCACACATCCATAATCTTTTCCTGTTGTCTGTTCATTTTAGTACCTGTAGCCTTGATTACATTCTCGATCTTACCATCAGTTGGAACTGTTCCATCTCTGAAGTCCTGAATTCCATCATCTGAGCACAACCTTCTTATAACTGAGAATCTCTTAGTTGTTGTACCAAAGGTATCGAGCACCTAGACTTCACTTACCTTTCAAGCCCCTTTGCTATCATTCCCTTCTCCAGGCAAGTTAGAAACAAGAACCCCGCCCTCTCCATCTCTTTTCCCTTTTGTCCTTTTACCTGTCTACTGGGGGAAAATCCTAATACTGTGATGATCCAACTGCTCATCTTCTCTACCTTTTGTCCCACACTGATACAGAGCCATGGGTGTTTGTAGGTGTGCTCCTAGTATTCTTTGACGATCTCTAACCTCAACTTTATCCTCCTCACTTCCCCTCATACAATTTTAAACCTTTTGTTAGCAAAAAGGGAAGCCTAAGAGCCTTTCTTCCCATTGAAAGTGGGCCATCACAGGTGGTAGACAAGAAGTGCGTCATTGAGACAGTCCCCAGTTATCTTATGTCCTTTATACTCTTACCTCCTTGAGGTATTCTTATTACTGCTAGTGGACACTAGCCCCCCCAACCTAAATATCTGTATGCCGATCTAAGTATCAAATACTATACCTCAGTTCTAAATCATTGTATCTAATTGATGAATCTTTTGATTGCATGTTTGACCACCAACTACATGCAATCCAGTCTATAGTATCAGCACTCTCCACCCTATCTTCAACCTTTACTCTTTATTGAATGGCACCATTTTCCATGTTCTTAGTCGCTGAAACCCTTATTCTTATTAATGCTGAAACCCTGAAATCTTATTAACGTAATAATTCCGACTGTCTCATTTGTTTGTTTGGTTTTTGATTTTGCTTTGAGACCTCACTATGTGGACCTTGAACTCAGAGAGATCCACCTGCTTCTACCTCTCTAGTGCTTTAAAGATGTGAGCCACCATGCCTTGCATTACTATTTGATCAATGGTTTTGATCAATAATCAAATGGTTTTGATTAAGTCTTTTTTGAGTCTGTTTCCTTCTTACTAGTTCTAAAACTTAACTCCTTTTTTTATCCTCTGACCTCATTCTCTCTCTCTCTCTCTCTCTCTCTCTCTCTCTCTGTCTCTCTCTCTGTCTGTCTCTCTCTCTCTCTCTGTCTCTCATTTTGGTTTTGGTTTCAATCCATTTTTGACAGACTTTTAAACTTTAGATCTTCCTGTCTCAGACTCCCCAGTTTTGGGCTTACGGGTACACAACACACTTCACTCTGGCATTGTTATTTCTTGCTTAGGATGTTATAGCAGTCTTCTAACCAAGCCCTGCCATGTCTCTAATCTGCCCCTCTCCCCAACAACAACAAAATGATTCCAAAACCAGAGCCTCACACCAATTCTCTTCTCAGAAATCTCAGCAATCCTACATTGCTTGGAAGGTGGAATCCATATACGTCAGCAGCCTATAAAAACCCCAAATAGCACAAGTTCCTTTGTTTGCAAGGAACAAAAACCTATCTGTGGTGAACTCAGGGGAAATGAGGGCATTTTTATTGGGAAGATACTGGGGAAGTTCACGGGGTTTAAGGAAGAACTGAACAAAACACCAAAACCCTGAACTAGGAAAGGGATGGCTATGCCAGCAACAGAAGCTTAAAGACCTTGACAGGGTCCTCCGTCTACGTTGTGCTGGTTGTGCATTGTCTGGGGTGTCTCTTCTCGCTGTGACTCAACTAGAAAGACTAATCTTAGAGTCTGTGCCCCTCACTGCCATTTTCAAATTTCCAGAATCAATATATTTATTGGCTCAAATTGACCAAATAGTTAATCTCTAGATAAAGTGTGGGGGTGGGGAATGAATACACGGCACAGATGTGGCCATAAAGAACTCTGCCCTCTGATCCTTGCACTGTTTTGCTTTGCTTTGTTTTGTTTTGTTTTGTTTTGTTTTGTTTTGTTTTGTTTTGTTTTTCCAGGAATAGATGTTTGGGTCTTCGCAAAATTTGTCTGTTGAAGGCCTGAAGCTCGGTGCGATCGTGTTTGGAGATCATTCAAAGTAATTATGGAGAAATGAGGTCACGAGGGTGGAGGAATTTGGTGTGATGAGCTGCCTTCTGAGAAATGAATTCCCCCACATGCCATGTGCATCATGTAAGGATGCAATAAGAAAACAGCTGTCTGGGAGCCAGGAAAAGAGCCCTGATCCAAACCCACCATGCTGGAACCCTAATACAAGACTCTAAAACCGTAATGCTGTACATTTCTGTAGTTTCGTCAGCTCCTGTGGTCTACAGTTATGGCAGCCAGAGATAACAAAGCCAGTATACTTCTCCCCACCATATATCCTCTCCCTCTCTTTATCTCTGTTTTTAAGAATCATCTGGAAGATCCCTTCCTCGGGAGACCCTTCCCTGACTCCTCTGGGTCACCCTCGCATCTTATCCACATACCTATAACTTTCTGGGCTTAATTTTGTCAGAGTTCTTCTTTTTTGTAGCATCCCACTAACAATCAGTCTCTTGTGAGATCTTCTAGGTGCAAGGGTGTGTGTGTGTGTGTGTGTGTTGTACATGTGAGTGTATGGAAGTGAGTAATCAACTCATTGTTAACACTCAACACATGTTTTTGGAGTGTGATGTGAATGACTGAAGCCCGTGGCTCCTGGTCCCATACTCACTCCATTTGCTAAAACATTCTTCAGCCTGGACTTTGTGACACAGCTGCCTGTGTGTTTGACCTTCACTCATAAAATCATGAACAGCTGGAAAACAACTATTTCCATCTTTTTCTCTTTTTTTTTTTTTTGTATCAACCATGCCATCCCCTGCCCAGGGCTTTCGTACACATTAAGGAGACAATAATTCTGTTGACGTTATTGTCAAAGAAACCAGTATGGTTGTCAAAAAGCAATGCACTCTAAGCCTTCATTAACAGATGTTCAGTGTAAAAGAGTATTTGTATTCCCGGTGCCTCTTGTGTGGATCAAATCACATCTGAAATATTATGTTCAATTCTGGGCAACAACCGTACATTCCTTCCTTCAACAAATGTTTATGGAGTGCCTACACTGAGCCAAGCACCTTTATTCAATGCCAAAAGCTTAGAAATTTAGAAGACAGAATTGAATCTTTTTTTTTTTTTTGGCCATTTATCATGTGTATCAAGCAGGAGAAGATAGGCTTTGTTGCAGAAACAATCTAAAAATGCCAGTAGCTGACCATACCCCATCTTTGTTTTGTTTTATGCTGCACATTCATTGTAGACTGACTGTAAGTATCTCTACTCCGCGTGAACCGTGTTCCAGGCCCCACTTTGAATACTGCTGCTTTTGTGGCGGGGAGAAAGCACAGCCAACCACAGCTCTCCAAGCTTCTGCCCAGAAACCACAGGCATCATTTCTGCCTACACTTCAGATGACCACATCTGAACTCCCACAGAGAGGGCCAAAAAGTGAACAATGAAATCATCCGCCATAGTACATGAACCAATCTGCTGGGGTCTCCATCTCATCATCTTTAAGATGGTAACAACGATGTGTGCGTAGAAGACCGAGGTGAGGCTTCAAAATCGTAAATTCTCTTGGCAGATAGATGGCTGGGGAGATGACTCAGGGTGTAAGTGCTTCCATCACCTGCACCAATGTAAAACATTGAGTATGGCGGCACATGCCTGCAATCTCAGTTACGAGGGTTGGAAATGTGTGGATGCTAGGGGGTGGGGGTGGAATCTTGCCGATCTTGCCAAAACATCAAGCTACAGAATCAGTGAAAGACTCAAAAATAAGGTAGAGTCTGTATATACACATTCATACATGTGCACACAGAGGTTTATAGCACACAGAACGCTCACACACATGCGAGCACGTGTCATGTACTCACACTTACACAGGTCTATTGAAAATCCTAAATTCAAAAATCCTAATCTGAAGCAGATTTTTAATGCCAGCATTCGGGAGGCAGACGAAGGTGAGTCCTGAGTTCAAGGCTAGCCTGGTCTACAGAGCAAGTTCCAGGACATCAAGGACTATACAGAGAAACCCTGTCTCAGACAAAACAAAACGAAACTTTAAAGATCCTGATACTCACTGCAAAACCGTGAAAAAAAAAAAAAAAAACCTCACTAATCATTTAAGAATAAACCAGCTCACTTTTTCTTTGGCGTTTTCTTTGAAGGCCCACTAAGCTGACTACATTCTGCTTCCAGCATTAGCTTGATGTGTTTTCTGTCTCTGATTTTCAACTCTTGGTCAGAATCAGAGAACTTGATGGACAAATAGGTTGGATACACTTTTGATAATCCTTTTTTATGTGAAGTCTATCTTCCAAATAAGGCCATAAGCAGCTGGACTGGGGACTATGGTTCAAACTTGTTTGCATCCTTTGAGAACTAGGACCAGAGATGGAGTTTCATCTGCAGACAGGAGGGAAAAGTAAGAACAATTTCCCACCGCGAGAACTTCTTGGCATTGCTAAGGATGTTTACGAATCCAGTTGAAATTTTATGTTACCATTTCCTGATATCCACTGATTTTCTAAGCTTGTAACTCTATTCTTATATGCATCTCATTTATTTATTAAAATTACATACTATGCTTTACCAAATAATGTCAGAGCAAAAGAGCACGTTTATCTGAATTTACATATACAAAGTTCAGATTTATATGGATACTGGTAATATCACATCTGAGTTGATCAACCAAAAAAACTAACTGGAGAGCTAATTAATTATATTTTTGCTCATTTTTATTCTTAGAATGATTAAAACATATTTTATATATAAAGAGTTGAAATATCTTTCCATGATATAATTTGTTGTAGTCCTTTCAAATATTTGGTAACCAGGTGAGTTATCAGATAACTTAGACATAATTATGCAGTTGGGGGAATTCCAAAGTAAAAGCTTTGAAATATAGTCTGTGTCTTCTCACTTAACCTCTGAAGAGTCTTCCTTTAAGATGAGACACTAGAGAGTCACCCAAGTGGCACCTATCCAGGCTTCCTCAAGCCACCCAATCCTGTGCATCATGTGTCCATGGCAACCAGGTCATCTTGCCACAGTGTCATCTGGTGTGGAAGGGGTCGTTGGTTATGTAATGCTTTGAAGATGAGTGACAATACCCAGTTATCCTTGCAACCTAACGATCTGCTCTTGGTTACAGAGGCACAGAGCAATCCCTGCTTACTACCTCATTAAAATAGACTCAATAAAAATAACAATTGTGTGGAGCTGACACTGAGATTTAGAACAGTGATTTGATGCATTTTACTTCAGCTTCAGAAAAGGCTGCTGGTTACTGGTTTGTGTCTTTGCTGGATGTTTTAATTTGGTATTTATTTATGAAGCTCTAAATACCAGGTCCTAGATGTTAAGAGAGAAGGAAGTTGCAGAAAATATTATTCCCCTAAGGGCAAGCATGCACACATCCTTCTTGTTCTCAGAGGAAAAAATAACCATCTGGGCTAGATGAGTGATTTACATCTACCCAGATCTAGGTAAATGAATTAGATATCATGTCATGTAGATTGGATCTGATCTAAAGTCTTAATTTCTGCCCAGAAACAAACCATATGGAAAATTATATTAATGAGCTACGCAATATTTATTTGTATATATGCATACATATGTGCATGCATGTTCATACATGTTTATGTGTCTGTGTGTGGGTCTGTAGGCCAGAGATAACCTCAGAGGCTATTTTGAAGGCATAGACCCCCTACTTCTGAGATGGATTTCCTCATCGTAGATCTTGCCAAGCTGGCTAGGCTGGCTGGCCAATGAGCCTCGAGGATCCATCTGCTTCCTCCTCCCTCCCCAGCAAAGCAGTTATAAGAGGGTAGTGCTTTGTTATGTGGCTTCTAAGGGTAGAATTCAGGTTCGCATGCTTATACAACAAACACTTACTGAGCTATCTCCCAAGTTCATTGCTTTTTAAAAAAAAAAAAGTCGAAGTGCTAGGCTTCAACCCAGACATATGAGTAAAATATTTTGGGTGGTAGGGCTAGAAATCTGTAGAAATTTTTTATTGATATTGGTCTTCTTCTCCTTCTCCTTCTCCTTCTCCTTCTCCTTCTCCTTCTCCTTCTCCTTCTCCTTCTTCTTCTTCTTCCTCTCCTTCATCCCCCTTCTCCTCCTCCTCTTCCTGCTCCTCCTCCTCTTCCTCCTCCTCCTCTTCCTTTGTGCTTGTTTTCAGATAGGTTCTTTATATGCAGCACTGGCTAGGCTAGTACTTGCCGTGTAGCTTAAACTAACCTCAAGTTCACAGCGATTCTCCCATCTCTGTTGGAATTATGAGAATGTTCTGTGGTGGGATGGAAACTTATTTTACGTTCCTTTGTGATTCTGTTTATCTGCGGTCTTATGGAAGTATTGGTAACATTGCAGAGCTTTGGGCTCTGGCCCTGGTTATGGGCTACACCTGAGACTTGGATCATTCTGGGGGTTGGGAATTAGGTCAGAAGCATAGCTGTCCCTACTACTGAGAGGTACTCCATGCTCCCATAGACAAGGAGGTATGCAAATCCATGGTCACAGAATGCCCAGGCTGAGACTTCAGTGACTGCTTTGCCCGCCATAATGGCGCTCCACTCTCACATTCCAGGGTGGGGATCTCTTACAGCAAGGCTGCCCAAGCTGCCCTTCTGGCTCAGGATTGACTTTCACCCTCTCTAGCTATAACCCGTTCTATTGTTTACACTATATACCATTTGCCCAATGCCATGGACCTGGTCCCTGGCTGATCCTATCCAGAACCTCTTTTCCTTGAGTGCTTATGAGTACTGCTGATTCTATCCAGAGCCCCCTTTCCTTGAGTGCTCATAAGCAATACCTGCCAGGGGAACTTATTTAATAAGAGAAGCCTATGTGTACATAACTCAAATTCTGAAATCCCCTATGATAACACTATTATGTGTGATTGCAATTCTCAGAATTCTTTTAGCTTATTTCCTGTCCCGGGAGTGACAAATGCTTTGATACGCTCTTGAGTTTCTGTGATGCTCTGCCATGCAGTACTGTAACTCATCTCACTGACGCTGTTGATCTCAGGGTCACTTGTAAGTGCGGGGCTGTTCCCAGAAAGAGCAGCCTGCTGCGTACTCCTGCTTTGTGCTTGCCCAGTGCGATAGGATAGTAGAAAGGCCCCAGTTCCTTCCCTATCATGCTGTCATGTCAGGCCAGCACAAGGATTTATGTAATTTTAGAGTTTTATAGAGTTTATGTGCATACACATAAATCTGGGTTTGAGAAATGACTATACAAGGACACATGGATGTATTCACGTGACTCTAAGAACAAATCTTTTACTGTTTTCATGTCTCATGGAGCGACATCATGGCCATTTCTTTACCTAATAGTCATAACAACAAGTTGATTGCCTTTGGAGATAGATACACTTGGCCCTTGAAGGGTTCGAATGATTTTCCCTAACAGAAAGTTAATACTCGCCAGGTGGTGGTGGTGCATGCCTTTAATCCCAGCACTTGGGAAGCAGGGGTAGGCGGATTTCTGAGTTCAAGGCCCAGCCTGGTCTACAGAGTGAGTTCCAGGATAGCCAGGGCTATACAGAGAAACCCTGACTCAAAAAATAAATAAATAAATAAATAAATAAATAAATAAATAAATAAATAAATAAATAAATAATGTAAAACAAAAAAGGAAGTTAATACTCATCCTGGGAAGTAAAGTCTTACAAGTTCAAGACTGAGGAACAAGATGGCCCAGAAGAATGGAAAGGTAAATAGCTGTGTACTTCACCTAGAGAATACCCGGTCTTATTGCCTCTCGGGTGTGGGGCAGAAGCGGGCTGGACAAGAGTTTGAAGTTGACATAAAAGAGTTGGGGTAAGCTCCGGGCATTCTTTCTTAGAAACGACCTCCCTTCCTGCTAGTGCCCCTCCCCCAACTTCTGTACCTCTATTCTTTATTTCCTTAACTCCAGGCCAAAATTCTTCAGTATTTCTTTTATGTGTGGTAGATAAACATGTTTATAGTTTCAGCTATGTGTAAAGGTACAATCAGAGCATTAAATCTCTTCTCCCCACCCCCTTTAGACAATGCCTCATGTATCACAGGCTAGCCTCAAACTTGCTACATAGCTAAACTTGCCCTTGAGCTTCTGGTCCTTCTGCCTTTACCCCCAAGTGCCGGAATTACATGTGCGTACCACGACCCCTTGTTTACAGTGTGCTAAAGGTCAAACTTGGGGCTTTGTGCTGCTGAGCAAACAATCAACCTTCTGAGCTATACCCCCAACACCAAATTCCTCTTATTTTTTAATGGCAAATTCCATGGGCACCATAAATACTTACAGTGCTAGATAGAGAAACATTAATAAGACGCTGTGACTGAGGATTCTAGAAGCCCCTCCCACCATACAGACAACCATTCTATCCTGTTCTACGTGTTCCTTGAGATTCTTTTCAACGGAAGAGATTCTTTTTGTGAAAAGCTTAGCTGGTTAAGGTTATGCTAGGCAGAGAGGGAAACACTGCACTGTAGACAGCTTCTGGCTTCTAGGTTGCTGTGTATTTGTTGGAGGAGCAGACCAGACTTCCCCACAAAAGAAAACAACAACAACAACAATAACAAAATACCATGGAACAAAATGCAAAGTGAAATTGAAATGCAAAAATCTACAAGTGTAACAAATCCCAAGAGGAGGAAAGAGCAGCAAGAATTAAAGAGGCAACATTAGAAAAGAAGAGTTTCTAAAGGGAACAAAAGAACCCTCATGGCACAGAACAAAAGCAGTGATGGGCACATAGGAAGTGGCCAGTGTTTACTGAATAAACAAATGAGAGCCAAACTTAAGCAGAGGCCCAGGACTATGAAAGCGCAGGGGCTATCCTAATAATGACAGGTACTAACTAGAGCTGTGGCCAGGATGGATGGAGGAGGTGGTGCCAAGAGGCCATGGGACAAAGCTAGAACCCTAACCTTAACCCCAAAGAGCAATCTCAGCAAATTCCCTACAGGACGAATAGAAAGCCCCTCTCTGGTGAAGAGGTCCTTCAGGGCTCCAGAGTAGGAAGGAGAGGAGAGGTGAAACCTGGGGATGAAGACAAAAATGCCGAGCAGAGCAGAGAAACTAGGAACAAAGTTGTTTTAGGAGACCAAGGAGCAACAGTGCCTGCTTACCCAACATGCGGGAACTGCCTCCTGCAGTCAGTCTCTGGCTCAGAGGTGAAAGATCTGCAGACACGGTCCTCGCGGGACTCTGTTCTGCTTTGCAAGAACATTAGTGACTTGGGATGTAATCGGAAAGGAGCTGCAGTGGAGGTTAAGTGTTAAAAGCAGTGGAACATTCACAAAGAAAGACTTTTGAATGTCTTGTGGGTCAGGAAAAAAGTAGAACAAGAAGAGGAGGAGGGAGGAGGGGAGGGGAGAGGAGAGGGAGAAAGAAGAGAAAGAGGAGGAAGGAGAAGAAGGGGAAGAAAGAGAAGGAAAAGAAAGAAGAAAGGAGGAGGAGAAAAAAAGAGGAGGAAAAGAAGGAAAAGGAGAAGGAGGAGGAGGAGGAGGAGGAGAAGAAGAAGAAGAAGAAGAAGAAGAAGAAGAAGAAGAAGAAGAAGAAGAAGAAGAAGAAGAAGAAGAAGAAGAAGAAGAAGAAGAAGAAGAAGAAGAAGAAGAAGAGAGAAGCAGCAGCAAATGTTATGGAGGAGGTGACATTGAAATGTGGACATTGAAGCAGAAGCTAGGCAGAGAAGTTGGAATAGAGGAACACGGCATTCTAGGCCACAGATACAGCACAGACAATGGGACACGAGACTGTCAGACTGTTGGCCAGTAGAGCATCACTTCATACTTTTAGCAGCTGCCCACTCTTCTGTGCAGAAATACCAACGCTGCTAGAGATTAGCCATCTGCAGCGCACTCACAGCTGCTCTTTAAGGAGTGCTGTGGTCATGGAGCAAAAGGAACTATGTGAAATGCAGACTTGAACAAAAAGACCAGAGAATCTGGCAAGAGGGACACTGACTGTTTCCCATCATCCATAGGTGTTAGCAGGCTAAACAAGTTGCTCATCACTATGTGATTCTTTCCAGGAATAAATTAATTGATGCTATCATCATCTATTTGTTCTCCTGTGTATCAGAGGTCAGTATTTTCCCTAGTGGTTCCTCAGATCCCATTAGCCAATAGACTCAGAGGCAACCCTCATCGCTTTCACTGCAGGCCCTGATATAACAAGTTGCAATCCCAGAAGAGCTGACCCTATGCTTGTGTTTATTGACAGCTAACTTGGTTGAAAACCTATCTTTCCAGACTTGCACACATACTTAGTAATTAAAGTTGGGGTTTTTATATGGCTTTAAAATATTTTAATATGCGCATGCCCTGAGGGTCTTCAGCAGAGTTAGTTTTAATAAACTTAATAACCAATTAAGACACCTTCAGCTTCAACCTTCATTAGGTTAATTTCTTTAATGAGTCTCAAAAGGTCTCGCAGTATATTTCCTCCAGAGATGGGATGGGAACCATATGTGAAGGTGCAGGTACCAGATAAAGGATTTAACCTTTGAGGATAAAAGACTAGTGCTAACTGGGTGAGCTTGGGAGATTCAGTAAGCTGCTGGGTGTTGTTTGCTTGTCTGTTTGATTGGTTGCTTGCTTTTTGTTGTTACTGTTGCTGGTGGTAGTGGTCTGCATTTTGTTTGTCTGTTTTTTGTTTTTACTTTCTTCCCCACTCTAGAAGAGATTTAGGCAAGCCTTTCAAACATCCTTCCAATTCTTGCATTTTGCAGATGAACAGTAGAGTGGATGTTTGCTGTGTGTGTCTATTTCCTCTGAGACTGAGACATTCCACATTCCACCCTGCAGGGGAAGCCCTTAAATCAGAAGGTAAACATTAAAAAAAAAAATAGGTTTAGGAAGTTCCTGAAGCTGATCACATTCCCTAGGTCACTAGAGTGCACCAGCCAAACTGCTGAGAATCACACAGACAAGCCAAACTGCAAAGAAGATGCTGAATGAAACCAGCCCAGCTGTCTGGAAGAAGTTTCGAACAACTGACTCATCTAGAAGAGATAGTCTCCAACATGTCAAACTGCTTGTAAGTTGTACAGTGTACTCCAAGTTCCCAGATTTTTGTGAGCTGTCATCCATTTTGGGGTGGGCTCTGGTGATGTAGGTGTCTTTAAGTCATTTCTGCTCCTGTAAGTAACTCCTCATCCATACTCTTGATGAACAATCTCAATAAAACTTATTGGCTCTCTCAGTTGGACATTTGTGTAAATCCATACTTTGGTCTGATACAGGCTTCCTCCCTATCTAGGGTGAGTAGATGTGTGTACTGTGTCTCCTCAGAAATAATCTTTAATACAACAGCATTATTAGTTTTTCCCTTTAGGGAGGCAGAGATCCTTAGCTTCTTCAAAATATATAGTGTTTGGCTGTGTCTGTCTGCTCTCTCTTAGGCCCCCACCCCCATGTATATGTGTGTGTGTGCGTGCTTAAACAAATCTCAAATAACCTAAAAACTTTGCCCAAATTGTAAAATTACATTAATAATCTTTGTGTATGTCATCAGTATACAGAATGATTTCTTGAAATGATGTTTACCAATCAATGTACAGATAAAATCTGTAGACCACTCACAGTTACTAAGATGTATTGATTGTCTCAAAACTGCTTAGCCCCTTCATGCCAAGAATTTGAATTATTTTACTACCAGGAGCTATACCTTAAAGGACCCATCAACAGTTGATGGCTCCTGCCAATCTAGCTCCCCAAAGTAGTGATCTTGGGGCGAAATGATTCACCAGCCTGTACCTCCATTCCTTTCCCCCATCAACCATTCCAGAGCAATCCTGCTGTGGGAAAACTGGCAAGAACAGAGGAGAGAATTGCAGCGAAAATGTAAAACATTACCAAGTTCATTTGCTACAATTGAATTTACAGGAAGACTTGGGGAGTTGAATCTCCTGCTTTTTCTTCTTTTATATTAAGATAGAAGCAAACAAACAAACAAAGAACAGACATGCAGGATAGAGGAAAAAGTCAAAGTCTGATCTACCAATTGTCTACAAAAATACCCAATATTTAAATGTGTGTGTGTGTGTATATATATGTATATGTATATATATATATATATATGTGTGTGTGTGTGTGTGTGTGTGTATATATATGTGTATATATATATATATATATATATATATATATATATAAAACACTGATCAAATGGGCATTTGTCTCTTGTTTTATGGGAACATGACCTGAGGAAAAGCAATGCCTGAACTATCTCATTCAGTATGGCCAAGCATTGATTATCCAAATCCATGACAAATCTGCCTTTGAGTTTCTTTGTGACTTTGTTCCCTCCTTCTGCATAGTCAACTTGTCTTTCAGAAGTTGGCCTGTTTTCCAATTTCCTCCAAGCTAGATCTTCCCAGAAGAGCAAAATAAATTTTTTATTTAAACTCCATCTTAATTCCCAGAAATTTAGAAGCATCCATATCCAAATGTTAAAATACAAACACATTCCAAAGTAAGACGGAATGGTGCACTCTGCTCCAAGGGGGGTGTATACTAACTGGGAAAGATCTTGCTGTGGCTGAATGTGGGCCTGTTTCCAGTTCGCTGTTCATAAAGGCCTCAGCAACGACCTGAGGGTCAAAGCTATGGCAGACAGACTGGTCACTTGTTATGGAGGTGTTCGGTAAAGCCAATACTTTACAATGCTCAGGAATAGGGTAAAAATATTATTGAGAAGAGATGGAATGAAATCCAATCGGAGAACCCTTTGTCTCCCCATTTTTTCTTTTCATCTGTTTTTAGGGGAGCTCCAAGGGAGAACGGCCCCTGCCCTGGACTTTGAAGCATCAACTGCAATAATTTAATATCCTGAGATGGCTCCCTTCCAAAATTGTTTTGTAAATTTGTATTTGTATGCACATAATGTGTGTGTGTGTGTGTGTGTATGTGTGTGTGTGTGTGAATGTATACCACATTTTTGGGTCAGAAGAGGACATCAGATCTCTTGGATTTGGAGTTTTGGGGAGTTATGAACCACCTAACGTGAGAGCCCTAGACCTCTGGAAGAGCAGTAATCACTCTTAACCACTAAGCCGGCTCTCCAGTCCCATAAACTGTTTTTAGGTTGAAGACTCTGCTGCTGATATTGTAGTTTTGTTTCTACCCAAATTTTTGCCCCAATTGAGATAGAAACCAAGAATCTTGGGTTTTTGAAGTACCAAAGAACCCCAGATTTCAGGCAAGCAAGATGCCGAGCGAGTAAAGTTGACTCAGATCTCATATCTGGAAGCCACATGGTAGAAGAATTCTGACTCCTGTAAGTTATCCTCTGACCTCTAAACACACACAGACACACAGACACACAAATACAGATATGCTCACACATGAACATACACACATGCACATACACACACTACATGCAAAGTAAGTAGAAATATAATTTTTAAAATGTATAATAAAAGAACTCTAGATCCAACCAATTGGCTATTTTTTCAAGTAGATTCAGAGAAAAAGACTGTCTCTTACATACTTCTCTCTAGCCCTCTCTATTCTGATTTTCCTTCTCCTCTTTTTCCTTCTTCTGCTATAACCTTAGTTAACTGGCACTCCGTGACCTACTGGACATTTAGTGAGAACTTAAAAGATTACCAAAACGCTTGTAGTGTAGCTGGACACAGGAAGAATTGCGTTTGTATTTTTTCACTTCTCTGCAGGTACTGACCTTTTCCTATGTAAAGCAAGCCTAAAGTAAGCTTGCTTGCAGGCCTGACCCATCCAAGACCCACAGTGTTGTTCTGTTACCTAGAGAGAAACTCCAGACCAGACCTATTAGTCAACAAAGTTGACTCCCATACCACAACCTATGAGACAAACTTGTGTCCTTATATGGGAGTAACAGGAAGGTAGTAACTTTGTAAACTAAGTAAAACATCTTTAAAACCATTTAGGTTTTCCCTTGCTCCTTAGTGAGATGTTTGTAAGTGTAGCCATGGCAATAAACACAGACTAGCTGCCTGGGAAGGTCAAAAGCAGCTTCAGAAATCCTCCTGCCGAGCAGTTTCCAAACATGGTTCACGCACATCGGAAACACTTGTGGAACTTGTTAAAAAAGTTGGATTCTTAGGCACTCAGTATTTTTCTAAATCACCGTAACTAAGATCAGGATCCTCAAATTCGATTTTAAATAGAGACTAGCCCTGTTGCAGAGCCCATAGGAGAGCAGCCCACACTCGTCTGTTCTCTCTCCAGATTGTTCTTTGGGAGAAAAGAAGAAAGGTGAGATTGAGAACAGAAATGTCAGAACTCAGCGGTGACATCCTGTCTAACAGGAATGTCTTCTTGTTTGAGATAAGTGAGATTACTCCCCATGAGCCTGCATGAAGTCCTTAGCATACATTAGCTGTTCTTTTTTTTTTATATATAATACTTTGTTTTGAGATGTGATAGTTTCCCCATGTAGCACAGGCTAGCCCCAAAATTATAATCTTTCCATATTAGTTTCCTGAATGCTCAGATCCCAGGCCTATCCCCCTCACACTTGGTCTACACTGGTTTATAACCTATAATCAATCACATATGCATGTCTTGTTTCATTATTCTTCTGCTATTTCTCCTAGTTTTTTTTAACTACTTTTTATTTTATTTTTTTAAGACTTATTTATTATTATATGTAAGTACACTGTAGCTGTCTTCAGACACACCAGAAGAGGGCATCAGATATCATTACTGGTGGTTGTGAGATACCATGTGGTTGCTGGGATTTGAACTCAGGACCTTCGGAAGAATAGTTAGTGCTCTTAACCACTGAGCCATCTCTCCAGCTCCTCTCCCAGTTTTTTGGATTTTTTTTTTTTTCGAGACAGGGTTTCTCTGTATAGCCCTGGCTGTCCTGGAACTCACTCTGTAGACCAGGCTGGCCTTGAACTCAGAAATCCACCTGCTTCTGCCTCCCAGAGTGCTGGGATTACAGGCATGCGCCACCACCGCCCGGCACCTCTCCCAGTTTTTTAAAAAATATTTAATCAGAATAAAAATCCTGACCGTTATCTAGTCTTAATGAAAGAACTTTGAGCCCAGTCACTTTTGATGATTAAACTACTCAGCTCTGATGAATAAAGGCTCTATAAGATTCTTCATATTTGGGGGGGGAAAAAGACAAAACCAAGGATATATCTTTTGAATGTTGGCCTAGTAAGCATACCTTGTTATCAGGTGTTGGTTTTATATAATCTTTAGTCGTGATTGGAGGAGGGCTCGATTATACATATGTTTTTCTCTAATTTGATATCTCTCATGCATGCTATCCCATTGCCTCTCAGAGAAAAACACAGCAGTTCTATAACATGCCTTTTTTAAAACACAAAGATTGGAAGGAAAGGCACACTAAAAATACCAAATGCTTTTTTTTTGTAACAAGAAAAATCTAAATTATAAATAAGAGACCAAGCCAAAACTTTGCATGAATATATTTTTCTTAACTCATAAGCCCTCCTTGCTGGAAAACCTACTGCCTCTGCAAAATGAAATGCTTATGCCCTGTAATCAGAAAACTGTGCGGCAGAACAGATTGTAGCTCATGCGAAGGAGGCCTGTGTTCTGACTCATCTAGCATTTTATTTAATAATCTCTCCTTCTGACCACGGAACTTAACTGGAATTTGGTTTTCCTGCAGTATCCCAGCCTTGGCATTGACCGAGAGTCTGTGCCTTATAGGGATGTTGAGCAATAGACAATTCCTACTCTGAACTTGTGTGCTCCATCTAAGGAGTTACCTGCTGGGGCATTGTGACTAACTAACTGCCCCCATAGACATTTATACTGTTTTGTTAACATGTAAGTCAATCCCCTCAAGTTTGTGTTTGGGTGTTGGGTATTCTTACATGCTGGATTAAAATCTATCTAGAATTCATCCTCAATTCCAAGAAATAAACTCACTCTGCTCTGTGTCACTTATAGCCCCACAAGAAGCAATCACTAAGAGGTGTGACACGCAGTGAGTTCGGGAGGGCAAGGCCGGGGGAGGATGGGGCAAAGAAGCAGAAATAGGCGGAAACAGCTTTCAGGATGCAGATCTGTCACACATAAAAGGAGAGAGAAAGAACGGGATGGAGGGGCTCCTAGGCCACAGGGAAGCTCTGTAGTCCTTTTGGTCAGGCTAGTGGAGAGTTCCAGACCTAAGGCTGCTCACCTGAGGACTTTCACATTTGGGCTTAATGGGCCAGCTATCGAAATCCATCCTTGTTTTCTTCTTCTTCTTCTTCTTCTTCTTCTTCTTCTTCTTCTTCTTCTTCTTCTTCTTCTTCTTCTTCTTCTTCTTTTTGGTTTTTTTTTTGTTTGTTTTGTTTTGTTTTTTGGATTTGGTTTTTTCGAGACAGGGTTTCTCTGTGTAGCTCTGGCTGTCCTGGAACTCACTCTGAAGACCAAGCTGGCCTCGAACTCAGAAATCTGCCTGCCTCTGCCTCCCAGAGTGCTGGGATTACAGGCGTGCGCCACCATTGCCCGGCTCCATTCTTGTTTTAATCCCTGGCTGGGACCAGCCTGCTTGTACCGTGATTTTGAACACTTGGTTGCATCCAAAGGTACAGCAGCTGGAGACTATTGACCAATGCTCCCCTTGCGTTCCGTCCTCTTAAAGAGAGATAGGAATGATATATGTGATTACTATCTATCCATCTCCCTCCCCATAGATCCCACACAGGTTCAGAAGCAGGTCCTCTGTGTTTTCTATAGTCCCCAGTCCAAGGAGAAACTCAGAAAGAGAAAATTGGTGAAGTAGCTCACATCTGTTAATGGTAGGTAATTATTAAGAGAAAGTGGATACATGGATTCTATATGAGTATCCTTGCCCTCCACTGTATGAAAACAGACCTTTCTGCCTTCTGCTCAGAATCAATTTTCCCTGCCTCATTAGTGATTCTACTTTTTGCCTACTGCTCTCTGGACATAAGAGTTGCAAACAGTCTAAATTGAAGCTGTATGTGGCAATTTAAAAGGGCTCCTTGTTCTGTTCCTTTGGGGACCAGGAATTTCTAGCCCTACAGAATTATTAGAACTTGTCTCTGGGATCTGTGATAGTTAATCTCCCTGACTTGATGGATCTTTAGAATCACTGTGGAACATGTCTGGGTGGAGTTTCTAGATATAGGTTAATTGAGGTGGAAAGACCTGTCGTGAACGTGGACAGTACTATGCCATGGGCTGGGAATTTGGACTGAATAAAAAAGGCAAAGCGAGCTAGCCAGTAACCTTCATGGCTCTCTGCTTCCCGACTCCAGATGCAGTGTGACTGGTTGACTCCTGTTCTGGAAGCTTCTCTACCGTAGTGAACAGTGCCGTCTCTGACTACATACTATGACATTGTTATATGCAGCACAGAATGTGCTGTTTCTAGAACCCAAGGGCCTCCAAATAAGACAGAGAATGAGAGATAAAGTCAGAAATCTTTTGCTTTGAAGACCCCCCACACACACACACCAAATTCACTAAAATAGCAGACTCCTGAATCTTGGGTGATTTCCCCTCCTATTCCCAAGTGCTTGTATCTTCCCAGGGTTTCTGGCATACTAACTAATCCTGTTAACTATTCTTTTATCTGATCAGCAAACTGCTAGCAATGCTCTGAGGGTAGTCAGATAGTTCAGATCTCTTTTTCAAAGAGTATTATGAGAAATGATAGACTAATAAACACAGCCCTAGTAAACTGCAGTGGGCCTGCTGAGGAGCCATTTCTGTCCTGGGCGCTCCCTCCAATGTGACAGCTCTCTTGTCACACTGGTATAGAGTGGCACAGTGTCCTTGTGCACAGAATGTGTTGTTCCCAGAAATCCAAAGCTAAAAAAGCTAATGACATAGAGAATGTATCTTGTCTGTCCCCTTGTCCACCTTGATCATTTCCAAGTTCTATTTTTGTTGATCTTAATTGTGCAGCTGGAGCCTAGAAAACGTATCTCCATCTGCACAGATGGGCCAGGGGACTCCTGTACGTGGGGCCCCGTCAGGATTCGGCTGTAAGTGCACGCCTACCCGTTACTAAGTTATGTGTTTATGCCTAGCAGATCGTGCTATAAGCTGAGAAGCATGTTTTTTGTCACTTCTCATCCCTGCACCTCAGCACCTTTAACATTGTGTGCTGCACAGTAGGGACTCAAGGGCTGAATAAATCCTTACATATCATCTTAACTCACATTATTTTATGAGTAAGACTGTTCTATGGATTACTCTGTCTTCTTCTATGGCATTATAAGGCTACAGTGATTATCCAGCTATGGCGCCTTCAGCTTTTAATCCCAGCACTCGAGGCTGAGACAAGAGAATGATAAGAGGTACAGGCCAGACGGAGCTGCATGGGGAGTTGTAGGCCAGTTCCAGGGGGCTTCGGAGCAAGACCCTGTCTCAAAATAATAATACCAACAGGGCCTGTTGACGGTTTGGTGGGTAAGAATCCTTGCTGTGTGAGCATTAGAAGCTCGGTCCTTATCCTCGCAGCCACTGAAAAGCCAGCCACAGCCATGTGCACCTACAACCCCATGTGTGTGGCCCAAAGCAGGGAGATCACTCAGCCTTGCTGGCCATCAGCCTAGGCCCAGGTTCATTCTTGTCATCATCTGGTCTCCTTGTGAGCACACACACACTCACATACCTGTGCATATAACACACACACACACACATACCTCTGCATATAATACACACACACACACTCACATACCTGTGCATATATCACACACCCATAGACCATTCACACACACACACATACACACACATACATTCACACACACATACCTGTGCATATATCATACACCCATATACCCCCCCACACACACATACACACACACTCACATACCTGTGCATATATCACACACCCATAGACCATTCACACACACACACTCACATACCTGTGCATATATCACACACCCATAGACCATTCACACACACACACACACACACACACACACTCTCACATACCTGTGCATATATCACATACCCATAGACCATTTATACACACATACACACACACATACCTGTGCATATATCATACACCCATATACCCCCCACTCACACACACACACTCACATACCTGTGCATATATCACACACCCATAGACCACATACACACACACACACACACACACACAAACACACAATGATAATGATAATAGTAATAATATCAACAATACACTTGATTTCTTCCCTTCAGGTAACAGGCGATTGCCACCTCAGAGCAAACAAAAGTTTTGATATTGGATCCTTAAAGCCTAATTGTCCACAGGCAAACTTGATGGAAATCCGGATTATTCAGACTGAATATGCACTAACCTAGGGGGTTCCTTCAGTACCCTGTGGTCAGCTTTAGAGAGACACATGCACTGCCCTGCAAGGTCCCTTTTCCTTGTTTGTTACTACCCTGAATTTAGATTCCTTAAAGGAAGGAAATTTGGCCTTCAGTCATCTATAACCAGGACATAGCTCAATGCCTGTGAAAGAGTAGGAAGTAAGCTAACTGAGTGAGTGTTTATGAATAAGTGAATCAAGTTCCCTTCCAGGGCTAAGTCGTAGTTCACAGGTTTAATTTAGATAAGCGGTGCTTCCTTCTGAGTGCAGCTCAAAAGTGCTTTCAACCATTCTCAAGCTCCACAACAAATGGTTCAGTGTGGGGCTGGTTTGGGGCCAAAACTTGAACTGACTCTGGGAGTTTTGAGAAAGAGCTTTTTCTGGACTGTCACCCCAGGGCATTCTTGGTCTGTGGAATATGTGATGAAACTTGTATTTCTTTAGAAATAAACATTGCCTCAAAATAGAGAAAGGACAAAAGATTACACTCTGTTGAGAGAATTAAGTTATTGCATGAGGAAAATACAACCTTCCTACATAGTGTGTGTGTATGCATTTATAGTCACATTATGTACATATGGATGTGTGTACATAGATATCTGCACACATTAATAGCCATTACTAAAATTTAGCTTAATGTAGCAGAAAAATATAAAAAGATAGATGGAGTTATGGCCTGCTGATTTGTATTTTTGTATTAAATATACTAATTAATTCACTCAGCCAATAGCTAAGAAATTTACTGAACTTCTAAGGTCCAGTCACTCTTCTAGACAGACAGACAGAAAGAGAGAGAGAGAGAGAGAGAGAGAGAGAGTTTAGACTATGTAAAACAGGCAATAAATATAATTCCGTAGTTAGATGGTTAGAGATGGTGAGTTTTGAACAAAATCTTGAAGTGGAGGAAATCAGTGAAGTAGATAGCTATGAATTCAATATATCAAGTATTAACTGGACTGTCACCCCAGGGCATTCTTGGTCTGTGGAATATGTGATGAAACTTGTATTTCTTTAGAAATAAACATTGCCTCAAAATAGAGAAAGGACAAAAGATTACACTCTGTTGAGAGAATTAAGTTATTGCATGAGGATTACATTACATTATATTACATTAGCAAAATACCTAAGGCTGGGACATATGAATGTGCGCATTTGTATTGCATAGATTGCTTCATGTGACAATTTTAAATAACACTCATGTGTAAATGGGAAGAGGTTACATAATTTGCCCAAGCTCACACAGTTAACAGGTGGCTAGCTCAGGCTATGGACCCAGATTTTTGGGCACTGGATTCTCTGTCTAACTTGCTACATTGCATACTTCTGCTCCTTTTACTAATCCGCTCATGTGTAGAATGGGGGAAAGTGAAACATATATGAATTGAATCTTCATATGAGTAGAAGAGAACCATCAGTGTGATTTGACAATGACACTGCTTATCTGTTTCCAGAACTGAGCATGGGTCACACCAAGGTATTCATTACCATAATCCACATTCAAGACATGTAACATGATGACCTTTGAATCAGAGCTGTGGGTGCATGTTTCAAATTTTTAAATAAACTTTATAACAAAACCAAATGCCTTAGTCAATGGTTAATTGACTAACTAAGAGACACCATGACCATGGCAACTCTTATAAAGGAAACCATTTAATTGGGGATTGCTTACAGTTTCAGAGATTTAGTCATGGCTGGAGGCATGGAGGCAGACGCTGGAGCAGTAGCTGAGAGTTCTACATCTTGATCCACGGGCATTTGGAAGAGATAACCACTTGGGCTTTTGAAAAGCAAAGCCCACTTCCAGTAACACACTTCCTCCAACAAGGCCACACCTCCCAATCCCTCTCAAGTAGCATCACTCCTTAATGACCAAACATTCATTAATATGAATCTGGGGGGGGGCATTCCCACTCAAACCACCACACCAAATAAAAAGCCACCACACACTGAAATTAACCAGACCCAAAGTCTACACATCACAATGAAATTTTATATAGTTAGAATTTCCATTCTGAAGCCATGGAGCCTCCCACTGGATTTTATACTTTCATTATCCAATTGCAGATGCATCTCAATTGAGGATCTATTACTAGGAGATTCCTGGGATGCTGGTTTACTAGCACAATTCTGGAAGGCATAAGTTAGCCCAGGGTGGCCCCGCTCTTTAATAGGCTACATCATTTTTGTATAATGGAATAGCCTGTCTACTTCTAAACTATGGGAGTAATTTTGACTCAGAGAGAGTGTTGCATAAGTCAAGGATGAGCAAGTCTGAGGAAAGGGTGACAGCGTAGTGGAAGCATCCTTGAACTGAGGGAAGATCAGAACTCTTGCCTTGGCTCTACCATTAACTCATGTGACTTAGGTAAGTCAATCTGCATTCATGAGTTTGGGGTTTCTTCATCAGTATGATACGCAAAGCTTAAAGACTGCCAGTGAGTGTGCTTCCTCCAGGAGATAAGGACTGGCCACCGTAAAGAGTTGGTTTGCGTGAGCCTGTGGAAGCTGATGACAACCACAAGGAAGAGGTAAGTTACTGTGAAAATACTAAGATGGGCTAACAGTACTCTACCTTCAGGGTCTTCTTTAGAATCAGGGTTCTCGCTACCTCCTCTATTGCTCCACCCTCTGGTCCTTCAGGGTAGAGGTGGAAAGAGGCCAAGGCCATAGCACCACAGAGCTCTCCTCACAGGACAGAGAGAGAGGAGAATAGAGCTGAGGAGAGAAGAGGTAGCAAGGAGATATTGTCAGGTCTCAGGCCTCTGTCCTTAGATAGACTCAGAATCCTGTTCAAAGCTCAGCTGTGTATTGTCTGTCACCACGACTATGTTGAGATATGCCTTCAGTGCTACCCTCTTTGGGCTTTCATTCTGAAGAGATGTTGAACTTTGTTCAAGGTTTTCCACATCTGTTGAGATCATCATGTGATTTCTGCGCTTAAGTCTAGGTGTTGTATTACACTCCCTGGTTTGTAGATGTCGGAACAGCCTCAGATCCCTAGAATAAAACCAATATGGATATGGTATGTGATCTCAATATATTCTTGCATATGGTTTGTAAGAATTTTACTGAGAAATTTTGCATCTATGTTGAACAGGAAAACTGATTTATAGTTTTCTCTTAGTCTTACAGTTTGGTATTATGGTAGTGATGAATTTTGTGTGCTGACTTCCATTTCAATTTATTTACTTTTAAAAGTTTTATGTGTTCATTTTATGTGTATGGGTGTGTTTTCTGTATCTGTGTACAGTGTGCATGGCTGATACCCACATAGGTCATAAAAAGGCATCAGATCCTTTCAGATTAAAGTCACAGACAGATGTGAGCTGTCATGGTGGTGCTAGAAATTGAACCCCAGTCAGGAGGAAAAACAGCCAGAACTCTTAACTGCCAAGCTGTCTCTCCTCCCCTTCTATTTATTTGAGTTTATCTTTGGTTTAAAAAAAAAAAGTCATGCTTGTATACAATTAAATATAATGATGTATAACCTTCATTTCTTTCTGAGACCCCCTCTATGCTGTCTAGTTTTATGTCAACTTGATACAAGTTATAGTCATGACAGAGGAGGGAACCTCGTTTAAGAATTACCTCCATAAGACCAGACTGTGGCCAAGTTTGTAGAGCATTTTCTTAACCAGTGATTGACGGGTGAGAGCCCAACCCATTGTGGGTGAGACACGCCCCCTCCCAGGTGGTAGTTCTATGAGGAAACCGGCCCAGAAAGCCATAAGGAACATGCCAGTAAGCAGCAGTCCACCATGGCCTCTGCATGAGCCTCTGCTTCCAGGCTCCTGCCCTGCTTGGCCTCTTTTCTGACTTCCCTCAGGGAGAGACTGTTACCTGGAAATGTAAGTGGAACAAACCTGTTACTCCCAAGTTGTTTTTCCGCCATGGTGTTTTATCACAGCCACAGTAAACCTAACTAAGACACTCCAACGGGACCTCCTCCCAACCTCATCGCCTCTTATTCTTTCTAAAAAAATTAACCAACTAAAGCCAAAGCCCATATGTGCATGGGTGTGTGGCCAGCCACTGGAGCGTGGACAGCCAACCAGGAGCCACACACTCAGAAAACAATGCATTTTGATACATAACCACTATCAACTGTCAATAGCTTCTCAGTTAGAAGTAGGGATTCACAATGTAACTGGCTCCATCTTGTGTAGGTCTTTTGCAGACAATCACACCCGCTGCGAGTTCATGCATGCAATAGCTATGTCAGAGAAAACCACATCTCACAGCTTTCTTCCAGATCTTACTTTTCTTTCTGCCTCCTCTTCCCCAGTGTCCCTGGAGCCTTGGCAAGGGTGGAGGATGAAGAGGCTCAGAGAGATGTCCCATTTAAGGCCACACCCTCCCACCAATGCTCAGCACTCTGGTCCTGCATTAATGCTACACATCTCTGCATTGACTGCTGCCCACTATAAACCACTATGACCAAGCCCGTGAGAAGCACGGACCGGTGGTTATAAATACAATCATTTACATAGCAGTTTGACAGCATTGTGTTCCCCTTCGCCATCTCTCCTTTGAATAACCATTTCCCCCCTAGCTTTGACCCTGCCCTGGGTAACTTCTTCCCACTTTGTCTTCAGTGAGATGAGCTTTTTGGATTTTGAGTTCTATTAACCAAGAGACATCTCTTCACCTGCTTCCGACACTCCTGAAGACCGGAGTGGGAGTGGGAGGGTTAACTGAAGTCTAGGAAAGGTCATTAGAGTTCGGAAAATATTTTATGCAGCCACTGAAGGCTTGTTTCTTCGGATTTCTTCAGAGGTAAGCCTTCCCCATTTTCCACATTCTTTTACAAGATTTCTTTGTAGGAGAAAACAGACCTTGGTGGTGTTAACAGCCCATCCATACATCTTCTAGAGGAGAGCCAGACCCTAGAAGGAAGCAGAACCTTCAGGAATGCCAGGTCGTGCCTACCCGGCAGACTATGGATAGAGCTCATGGGAAGCCAGGCCGAGCCTGCAGCACCAAGGCAACCGGAGAACCAGGTGGGAAGCTGAGCTATCACCACGGGCCAGGGGCCAGAGGGCGGCTCATCAAGATGCCAGGAACGGAACTTAAACAAACGGACAGCAGGAAGGACAAAATGGAAGTAGGGCAGAGAAAGTATGTCTGGGGGAGTGAAATGGGGTTTATTAAGATGAAACTGGCAGACTGCCACCGTCCTTCTATGCACATTTAGCACACTCTTAATATCCTGATGCGACGAGGACTTGAAGTGTGGGTTTCTCACCAGGCTGCAGTGCATGGCCCCCAGTATGCTGGGAAGAGACGCTAAGCTAAAGTAGGAAGGCTTTACCCAAGCCGGGCGGAAGTGGCAATGCAAAGGCCAGGAGAGAGCAAGGCCGAGGAAAGGCGTAGTCAGTCAGTGTAGCCTCGTCATAGCTATCAAGGTCGCAGAGAAGCAGAAAGGGATTGTGTCAGTGGCTTCCGGCAAAGATGGCGCATAGGACGATTGGAGCTTTAAAGGTTTAAAAGTTAAATATCTAGGAAGTGTTATAGGAAGTAGAGATGAACAATGACCGCGTAAGCCCCGGAAGTAGAGCATCCACAGGTGATGCAGGGGAAGCACGTAGCGTCCTGATAGAAGAATATAATGGACGACTATCCAGAGTAAACTCCCAAGCCCAAGAGAAGCAAGAGAAGCACTGTATGGCATATATAGTTAGTTGGCATTTCCGGTTAGTTAGCTCTGCCGGTCAGTTACCGAGCCACAGTCAGGTTCAAGCCTGACTCACTTATAAAAGGAGTCTCCATCTTCTCCCTTTCCCTCTCTCCCTCTCCCCCTCTTTCCCATTTCCCTCCCTTCCCTCTCCCCCATCTCTTCCCCTCTTCCTTCCTCTCTCCCCTCCCTCCTTCCCTTCCTCTGCCCCTCTCCATTTTCTCTCTCTGCCCACTTGTTTCTGGCCTGCCTCTTCCCTTCTTTCTCTCTCTTCTCTTTCTGTTATTTTCTGTACCCTCTCTTTCTCTGCCTCTACCCCCTTCCCCACACCCCCTTCGCACCCCCCAAATAGACTTCAATTTATACTAGATTTGTCGCATGGTTGATACCTTGGGGGCAGGGGGATGCCTCAGCACGGGCTCACTAAGGTGGCCCCTCCCAGTGCACCACACTGCCACTTTATAAAACATACCATGTAGTACAAATGTAGAACAATTCCAGCTTTGTAGAGAAATTAAAAATATCCACAAAGGAAGCAATGTAAGTCCTAAAGTAACCATAGTAACACATTATTAATCACTATCTTAAGTAGCCATGTGATGGGTTATTTTAGAATGCTCACCAATTTTCTAAGACAAGTCAGTATAATTTTAAACAGAAAATAAAAGCATATTGTGTAAATACCCAAGGGGAAATAAAGGGTGGCATTTATTACACGAAGGGTTCTGCCTCCTTCTGTGATGCTTCATAATCACATAAGGCATGTGCATATGGTCTACATGGCTCTTGATGCCTTTGGAACGCTGCTGTTCCTGATTTCAGAAACTAGACAGGCGCATAGAACACAGAATTATATTTCTAAGTTATTGAATTCTCCCTTCACTCTTGTCTTAATTATGTTGGTGTAGCAGTGTGTGTATATTGTACACATAACATAGTAAAGTCAAATACACACATGTATGTTACTCTGCTGTGTTCAAGTATAGAAATGAATTTATATTAAATGTGATTGGTACCATTGTACATTGACATAGGAGCATGGCGGAGCTTCTGCAGCAGCCAGCAAAACTTGTATGTGTGTGGTGGGGGTGTTGTAAAAGGAGTGGCCAAGTGTCACTGTCTTGACCACTTGGATACTTGGGATCATTAGAATGGTTGCAAAAGTGAACCCTGGAGATATGTGGTAGTGGCAGAAGGTAGATTCCTGACCTGGTGTTTCAAGAACAGAGACATTCTTGCCTTGGTTAACAAGACCGTGGACATATGTGGGTGGGGATGGAGGACTCTCGAGGCCCTGAGGAAGTCAGGAAACACTTGACACTGCATTGCTTGTCCTCGCTGAGACATCACAACTTTTGACAAGCAGAAATGGTTTTTGGATGCAGTATAGCCTGGCTCATTGTGTGGGCCTCTTGATACAGCACCAGCTTCCCTGAGTCCTCCTGTGCCACTTTTATGACGATGCAGTTGCTGTTCGTCTATGCTGCTACTGTGCCTGACTAACGGACAACTTTCTTTACTTTTACTTGTGGCCTCTGCTCACTAATATTGCCTGAGATCTCGTGTCTCTGGTTTCTATATTTCACTCATATCTGTGTCGTAGCTACATCATCCCCACCCAAACCCAAAGCCTTTCGTTTAAATGCAAGTCCTTATTGACACTGGTAACAACCCTTCTTCTTTGGTAGAACTTCCTTAGAACATTATGTCATAAAACCCTGACAGACCTGTGGATGGTCCCCTCAGAACACATGGAGATCTGATTGGCTCTGACAGTGGTAGTGTGGAGGGCCTCGAAGCCACCACAGAAGGGGCTATAGGGTATTCCAGGAGCTGAGAGAATGAGAGATTCTTCTCCAGTGCACAGTCAGTAACTAAAGCTCTTGCCAGAGGTTAAAATGAGTCAGGGAAATGAAAACTGGGATAATAGTTCCCAGAGGGCAAAGGAGCCAACAGCTGGTCAGAAAGAGAGAGCAAGTGTGTGTGTGTGTGTGTGTGTGTGTGTGTGTACAGAGAAAGAGAGAGAGAGAGAGAGAGAGAGAGAGAGAGAGAAAGACATATAGAGAAAGACAGAATAAGTAAATATATAACAATAATAAAAGTCCCCCTCTGATGATATATTCACTTACTTTTATCTCCAGTGTAGACGAACACTGCTTCTCACTAACTGGCACTTGGATTCTATTTTGCCATTCCCAATCCTAGTCACTCAGGCTTCTGGTTTAGAACCCTGAATAAAAGAATAACCGTTAAGAAAATGTCTTCTTACAAACCCAGAGTCAAGAGCTTGCCATTCCTTGGTGTCAAAAGTTCAAAAATGACTAACTGGTGGAACCCTTGGTGACCACCCCCCCCCCCCCAAGGACAGAGAACGTGGTTGATCCCTTTTGTGTTGGAAACAGTGTGCATGATGGATGGCCTCTTTGAGTCATGACTGACAAGACTTCAGATCCTGGCTCTGCCAGTTACCAGGTGACCTGGTCTAGACTGGACCCACTTTCCCCATGAGACACGTAGAGTAGCGGTGACCTTTTACAGCTTGGGCTTGCTAAAACCGTGATGGGTAAAGAATGAAGCTATTACCCTGGATGTTCCCTTCATTGTAGGATGACGTCATAGGAACCCAAACCACTCCTCTCAGGCTACTTGCTTTTATCATCCCTAGAACCTCTTAGAGCCACAGGCGCTTGTCTATGGTAGTACATCAAAAGCCTTTTCACATGGGCTGCTTGGCAGCCACGTTCTCTAAGCAGGGAAATCAGAGAATGTTCTAGAATCTAACATCTCTGATCTTTGCTTCTATCACTTTCCCCCTTCTCTAAGAAGAAAAGGGGTGCAGAATAAGTTATCACATCGATTCTGGGGTTCCCTCAGTTGCCATCAGGAGTCTAAGATAATTCACGGTAGTATAGTGTGACATGCCATGTCATTAGTAATCTATCATCACTCGTGGTTTATTTATTCATCCTCTTTAGGCGTGTATCACAAGGCTATGTTACATATGTCATAACTACATATGGTGACATTGTATGGCTCTTTAAATGCTTTCCGAATCATGATCGGATGGGTTTCAGAGGAATGTAAACCAAGTCTCTGAAAATTCTTAATTTTCAGGAGTATCCTCCACTCAGTGAGTGGATTGTGTTCCAAAAGCTCGCTCATGAATCTCCCATGGATTCAAATGCTTTTGATGCCTTTTGTTCTTGTCTGCCTACCCTACAGATAGACATTTAAGGTAAAATAAATCACGAGCGATACAAAGATTAGTACTATAAAAAAATATGTTCTCAGGTACTGGTTAAATGGAAATTGCATTTATAGAAGAGAAAGTCCATTTTAACCACTCACCCTCAAGAAATTCTGAACCTGGAGCTGGGATCACGATGTGGTGGGGATGGAACCTATGAAGAGATTCTAGAGTGTTCTTCCATGCCTATTTATATGTATGAAATATTCGTTCATGTATTTTTCCTAGGGTGGATATATTAAAGCTTGTTTGCACTCAGAGTATTTGGTGATTATCAAAAATGTCATTGTGTAATTGAAGTGGATCACTCAGGTTTATAGAGTAAAATAGAACTAACAATCTAGGGTATATTAGAAAAGCCCCATAGAAAAAGACAGGTAACATCGTCTAGAACAATAATCTATGCTATTAACTTGTACAACTTTGGGTAAGTAGATCATTCTTGTTGAGATATGTTTCTTTTACATTGAATAAGGATGGTAACAATAACTGATACTTCATGAACTTCTTGAAGATTAATTGGGATAATGTATGTTGTAGAACTTTGTACCCTTAAGTAAAAAAAAAAAAAAAAAAAAAAAAAAAAGACTAAAAAACTAATACTTCTTGAGTTTTATTAGGACCCAAGTGCTGTAATAGAATTTCTATTTTGGCTATTATACTATTTCTATTAACCAGACACATACCCATGTCAGTGTCAGCAATACTATCCTCTGAGGAAGAAGTTATCACATCTTCGTTGCATACAAATTAAGAGTCTAGGGCACCCCTTCAAGTTTGAGCAGAAACCCATCAACTCCCTCCCCCCTACAGAATACCAAGATCTACAGAGTGCCAGGCTTGTAAAGCTCTGGTCTTCTGATAAGAATGACAGCATTGCTATGAACGTGGCGCTGTGTCCTGGCCCACACCCCAGAGTGGGAGGGCCCACACCCCAGAGTGGGAGGGCCCACACCCTGGCCCAGTCACTGTGGCCTGTGTTAGACAGAAGACATGCCCGTTTCCAGGGTTGGGTCATGGCAGCATCAAGCTCAACTGGACTTAATGTCTTTACAAGGTAGGGAAGGGTGCTTTCAGATAGACAGACACCACAGATCTAGTATTGTTAAAGTCTTAGAACTGACATTTTACTGCTCGGGTTGATAAGATAATACACCCCAGCCTGAGTTGTTTAAACACATGACCCTGGAGGCTGGCAGTCTAAGATCCAGCCGGCATGGCTGCTTTCTTCGGAGGGTCCCAGATGGCTGCCTTCTCTGCACATTTCTCTGGGTCTGCTCTCTGTGTGTCATGAGTTCTAATGTCCCTCCCTCTCTTACGGCAGCTGTTGAATTAGGACTGCACAAAGACCCCATTTTCACTAAAGTACTCTTTTAAAAAGCCCTTCCTCCAGATATGCAATCCTGGGGGACTCGAGGGTGAGATGGAATAGAACTTCAGCCTATGAATTTTGGAGGGGTACAGCTCAGTTCATAGCACTTTCTTCATAAGTAAGTGGTTACCCTCAATTACCCAAACCCCTTGGCACCTCGAACTCAGATTCATGAGTAAAACACCACTGTTGGCATCAACAGTTTATTGTTCAAGACAAGTCTGTGGACGTTGAGACACCAGTGCCCTGTGAAACTCCCTCAGAGGGTCCTTTTAGAACCCACTGTCCTTTGACCTACATCTGTCTTTTTTTTTTTTTTTTTTGTCTTTTTTTTTTAGGTCTTTAAGCACCTACCAGTCCACTCATTTTCTTAGGTCTGGTTCCTTGGTAGATTTATCTTTTAGTTACTTTTCCTGATGGAGGAGCCCCCTTGCCACTGTTGTTGCTTTTTAGTCACTATTCAGAAGGAACTTAGTAGAAACCAGTGTGACCTTTCTGTTCCAACCCAGGTGAACTCCCAGGAGAGATCGTTAGATTCTAAGACACACATGACCTTGCTGTCTGATTCAGGGCCCTTCCTGAGTGGGGCAGCTTGCTGTCTAGATCTCTTGCTGTTCCATCTGCTCCCCACCCTTCACACGCTCGCTGGGCAGACGGTTTCAGTGAAGTTACCCAACAGCTGATTCATCAAGCCTTTGGCTGGTAGGATGTATAGTTATGTCTCTGACCTCATAGACTCATGTACTATGCAGCCCCAGACAAAATTCGGCACCGTGTCAAACATTCCACACTAGATACAGCACCAAGGACCGTGAAGTTAAGGATGCCAATCTGCCAGGGGAGACCAATCAGTTGCTTCGTTTTGCTGATTTCTTTTTTAAAGCAGCAACCTTGAAATAAGAACCTCAGTTTTTTAGTGTCTCTGAAGTAGAAATTTTTAAATTACCAACTCCTCATATTGTTCTCCCCTACCCCCACCCCAGCCCAGTCCCCAAAGTAGATTCTTAACTATGTCCCAGAATGGACTACAACTTGCCATGGGGCTTAGGCTAGCTTTGAACTCGGGATTCTCTTGCTTCAGACTCTGGTGTTCTGGCATCACAGGCATGTGGCACCCTGCTCAGCTCCCACATTTCCATAAAATTGAAGTCCCACATTGCCAGCTGTGGAGACAACTTCAGAGCAAAATCATCTAAACCCAGGTACCTAGATGGTAGAGTAATAATTGTGCTAGTAATTCTTTTATGTTCCCTTGCATTAACTCTAAAGCAGATTTGTAAATCAAACATTTTTCAGCGTTTACAGGCAGTTCCTTCCCAATCCTCTGGCAAGCACACTACAGGCAGTCACCCCTATATAAATATAAAGTTAGGAAGATAAACACTCATTAAAAGCACTAGTGGTAGCATTGTTTCTCAGAAGGCTCAGCAATGTTTGCTCAGTGAGCAGATAGAGCTTGGCAGTTGTTTCCACTGGGCTTTCTTTCCTGCAGCCAGCCAGCCTGCCGGGAGGTGGTGCATAGTGTGTACACGTGTGTTCCAGAATGCTCTAGGGAACTCTCTGATCTAACAGCAAACAGAGCCTCTCATTGGTTTTATGCTAAGCCATCCATTTCTAAGATCCTTTTTTTTTTTTTTTTGGTACTACTTAAAAAAAAAAATCTTTATTAATAGTTTCCTTCTAGGGAGCCTCACTGGGGAACAAACTACTCTTAAGGGTAGGTTGCGTGTCCAGCAGTAGATGCCAACAGAAAATGAACCCAGTGGCAGCTTTGAAGGTTCCTTGTCTCATAATGTTGTATCAGGACTTAGGGGTCCTCCTTGTTGTCCTCTTCCTCCTCCTCCTCCTCCTCCTCTTCTTTCTTCTTCATTTGTCTAGTTGTTGTTGGGTTTGGGGTTTTTTTTGGTTTTTGTTTGTTTGTTTGTTTGTTTGTTTTTTGAAACAGGGCTTCTCTGTAAAGCTCTGGTTGTCCTGGAACTCCTCTGTATAGAACAGGATGGTCTCGAACTCAGAGATGTGCCTCCCTCTGCCTCTTAACTGTTCTTAAAAAAAAAAAAAAATCTTAGCCGGGCGGTGGTGACATACACCTTTAATCCCAGCACTTGGGAGGCAGAGGCAAGTGGAATTCTGAGTTCAAGGCCAGCCTGGTCTACAGAGTGAGCTCCAGGACAGCCAGGGCTACACAGAGAAACCCTGGGGGAGGGGAGAGGGGGGGAACAAAAAAATCTTGTTTTATTCTTATTTCCTCCTCCTCTTCCTCCTCTTCCTCCTCTTCCTCCTCTTCCTCCTCTTCTTCCTCTTCTCCCCCTCCTCTTTCCACCACCTCCTCCCTTTTCTTTCTTCTCCCCCTTCTTCTGTCCTCCTCCTCCTCCTTCTCTCTTGTTACCCTACATGCCCTCTGTGTATCTATTACGGCTACCAGTTTGTTTTGTCTAATTCTAATGTGCTAATTTTTGTTTTATCTTATTTTATTTTATTATTCCATAGAAGCCTGTTTGTTTTCTAACGAGAGACAGAAAGAGGGCCAATCCAGATGGGACTGGAGGTGGGGAGGAACTGGTGGAAAGAGAAGGAGTGGGAAACTGTAATCTGGATAAAATATGAGAAAAAAGTCTATTTTTAATTTTAAAAAAAAGAAAAGAAAAAGTAAGCTTTGCTATTTAAAAAATCTTTTCTAACAACGAAAAAAATCATACACTAAAATTAAGCAGACCCCAAGTCTATACAACATAATGAACTTATATACACTTAGACTGAAGTACTAAGTCAGACCTCCAAATTAATAGGAATCAACTTGCAGAACAAGTTTTGTCTTTATGCATGTTACTATAACCTACACATACACATGTCAAAGTATGAATGATTCGGGCTGGTGCTCTGCGATCGTATAATAGACTCACAGAGACTTTAAAGCCAGGCCCAGTGGGTCAGTATTGAAGGAGCTCTGGCCTTGGTTGCAATCAGCTTAGTCCAGTTACTAACCCATGATCTCTCCAGAACGGGGGCTTTCTTATAAAGCAATGAGAGATGGAACATCTGCAGTCTCATGGCCTCTGGCTCAGAAGACTGACATGCTGCTGTGGGAAAACAGGTGCCGTTTGACGATCTTCCAGAGGCTTTGTGAGTAGATCTGCAGAAAGGGGTAGGTAGTGTGCTTGCTTTCTGAGCTGGCTAACATTTAGTGGAGTGGGTGAAAGGGAAACAATAGCTAGACAGCTTCACCTTTCTGCTTTAAGGAAGAAGGAAATCATTTCAGATTCTGAAGTTATTTATGACTCTTTCAGATAGACTTGGCATGTGCTATTACACTGGTGATTATGGCCAGCATAAAAATGTCGCCTATCACAGCCATATGATTCTCCTGGATTAAAATGGATCCTTCCCAAAGGAAAACTCTATTTTCTACAAAACATCTCATTGATCAGTTAATTCCAAGTCTTATTCCAGGATGTAGGGACACAGCAATGAACAAACAGGCAGATAATTCTATCATGGAACAGAAGCTCCCAAGCACACATCCTCACATAATAGATGTGATGTATCAATTTTCCTTATCAGGCAGAAATTCTCTTTTAATCTTTAAAAAAAATTATTTCATGTGCATTGGTGTTTTGTCTGCTGTGTATCGGTGCAAAGTATTGATCCCCTGGAACTGGAATTACAGACACTTGTGAGTTGCCATGTGGGTGCTGGGAACTGAACCCCAGGTCCTCTTATCATGGAGCCAATTCTCCAACCCCAGAAATTCTTTCTTTATGGAGGAATTAAGAAGTATATTCAGTTGTAGAGTTCTCTCCTGGCATGTACAAGGTCCTAAGTTTGAATCCCAGTAACACAAAAGAAATTTTTTAAAGGGTTTCTAGTTCTTTTTTTTCTAAGATGTATTTATGTAAGTATGTATTTATGTGAGTACACTGTAGCTGTCTTCAGACACACCAGAAGAGGGCTTCAGATCCCATTACAGATGGTGTAAGCCACAATATGGTTGCTGGGAATTGAATTCAGAAACTCTGGAAGAGCAGTTGGTGCTCTTAACCACTGAGACACCCTCCACCCCACAAAAAAAATTTTTTTTTTAAATTAGGCACCTGTTATTTGCCTCAGTTTTCCATTCCTAAAATTTGACTAATAATTATATACAGTTGTGACTACCGGAATTCACTAAATGGGCAGCAAAAATTATTTAGTGTCTAGCACAGAGCAAGGATGTTTATAACACACAAAAGTTATAAAACTGCCTTTTTTTGTTGTTTCTTTTGTTTTTATTTTTGTTTTGGGAGACAGGGTTTCTCTGTGTAGCCTTGGCTGATCTGGAACTCACTCTGTAGACCAGGCTAGCCTGGTTGTTTTGTTTTGGTTGTTGTTGTTAATTATTGCATTTTAAGGCCACTGATATATATATAATTCCCACTGATGTAGCCTGTATAAAGATTGGCCTTAACTCCTCATTATCTGCCTCCATCTCTCAAGCCCTGGGATTATGGCAGTACACCATTATAAATGGAATTAGGTTTAAGCAAGAGTATAGAGATTTATGTCACTGGAAGTTCTACAAAAAGAGTTGGAGAGTTCTACAAAAAGAGTTCAGAGGTTAAGAGCACTTCTTAATATACAAAGACCTAAGTTAGGTTCCCAGTACCCCTGTCTAGCAGCTCATAATTTATTACTCCAGCTTCCAAGGGAATCTGATGCCCCCTACTGGACTCCATGAACACCGTGCTCATGTATACCCTGGCGCAAGCACGTCTCTCTCACACACACACACACACACACACACACACACACACACAATTTAAACTTTTTTTTCTATATTCTTTGTTTACATTCCAAATGATTTCCCCTTTCCCAGTTCCCCCCTCCCTATATGTCCCATAAGCCTTATCTCCACCCATTCTCCAATCACCACCCTCCTTTTTCTCTGTCCTGGTACTCCCCTACAATGCTAGATCAAGTCTTTCCAGGATCAGGGCCTTCTCCTTACTTCTTCAAGGAAGTCATTTGTTATGCTAATTGTGCCTTGGGTATTCAGAGCTTCTGGGCTAATTAATATCCACTTATCAGAGATTGCATTCCATGTGTATTCTTTTGTGATTGGGTTACCTCACTTAGGATGATATTTTCCAGTTCCAACCATTTGCCTAAAAATTTCATGAAATCATTGTTTTTAATTGCTGAGTAGTATTCCATTGTGTAAATATACCACATTTTCTGTAGCCATTCCTCCATTGAGGGACATCTGGGTTCTTTCCAGCTTCTGGCTGTTATAAATAAGGCTGCTATGAACGTAGTGGAGCATGTGTCCTTATTGCATACCAGGGAATCCTTTGGGTATATGCCCAGGAGCAATTAAACTTTTAATCTTTCTAAATTTCACAAGAATGTGTGTAACAGAAAAATAATGGGGTAATCTAAACATAATGCTAAAACCTTAATCTATTCTAAAGTGAGTATATTTGAATACTCTTTTAAGTTTTTCTTTATTTTTATCACTCTTAGTCCATTTCCTCTCCCCATCATGGTGCAGCATCTGTGAATGTTTGCAATGTCTTTCACATTCATTTCCAGCACATGAGCTGATTGATTCCTTGTTTCTCAGTTACAACCATCATGGAATCAAGATTAATAACCTGTTTGGTGAGTTTTGTCCACTTTGGAATCTGAAGCCTTTGTGTGCCCCGTGGCCTGTCAGGTTTTCTTCGTTCTTTCTAAATGCTCAAGTTGTGAGGCAGCAGCAGAATAGGGTGCCTGCCGGTTAGTTCACCCCTGCCTGCTTCCATGATTTCTTCCTCTCTTCCAAGCATTTAATCATGGTTGAGGGGAAACTGGAACTTAAGGTTCACTAATATACCTGCCGTGCTTAGAACAATGCCTGATGTATTATTATAAGTATAATAAGAATAAAATCTAGAAGCCAGGCGTGGTGGTGTATGTCTGTAATCCCAGCACTTGGGAGGCAGAGGCAGGTGGATTTCTGAGTTCGAGGCCAGCCTGGTCTACAGAGTGAGTTCCAGGACAGCCAGGGCTATACAGAGAAACCCTGTCTCAGAAAACAAAACAAAACAAAACAAAACAAAACAAAACAAAACAAAAAAGAATAAAATCTAGATAGTCCTGGAAGAATTTTTATTCCTGCATTCTCTGATCATTCCTTCAACACTTCTCCAGAGACTACTTAGTGGGGGCCCAAATTGCATCTACTTAATACAAGCGCTTCTAAAGAAATGTGATCACAAACCCAAATGACCAGTGCCTGTTCTTTATCTCTTCCTCAACGCCAGGCTGACCTTGATTTGAAATCCTACCGCCTCCACATCTCCCACCTCTTCAGTGCTGGGACCAGAGGAAAGCAACATCATAGCAGAAAGTAACTTGATTTTAAGGTGGAGAAAAGGAAGATTTCAGCGTGGAGTTGCTATCCTTATCACAAAAGACATGAAGAGCAGATCATTGAGCAGAGTTAGCCATATACATGCTGAAATTAATAGTAATATGATGGTCAACTGGGTTTTTTAAAAATATAACATCCAGTTATTCCTCTGCTTTTTGTTTGTCTGTTTATTCCTGGCCTTCAAAGTCATGATCATGAATCACTTTAACGAGCAAAACATTTATTTATGTATTTTTACAGTATGATTCAGGGCACAGTCTGGGACATTTTGGAGACTGTAATGCAGGTATTGGACTTTACCGTTTAAGATGCCTTTGAAAACACAGTCACCTCTACAAGACACCAGACTTCTTATGTGCATTTTTTTGTTAGCTAATAATTGGACTTTATGGCCAGGCAGTGGTGGCACGTGCCTTTAATCCCAGCACTTGGGAGGTGTAGGCAGGAGGATCTCTGTGAGTTCAAGGCCAGCCTGGTCTACAGAGTGAGTTACAGGACAACAATAGCTATACAGAGAAATTCTGTCTGAAAGAAAAAGGAGATAAACAAAGATAGACAAATGTTTCTATTATGTATTTAGAAAGAAAATGAAAGAGAAACATGAAATTGAGTTTTTCTAAGCACCCTTTTGTGCTAGTAAATTATCACCATGTCAGGGTCAGTATTCGGGAGGCTCTGCGACCTGGGAGAATGGAGTGGACAGGTGAGCTGGACTAAAAGTCTCAGGCAGTAGCCAACTTTATTCAGCGCATCAGTTTATACTGTGAGGGTTAAGAGGAGACAAAAGAGTAAAGCTTACAATCACAAGGACAAGCTTCCTGTGGTAGACAACACATGTGGCAAAACGTGTCTTCATAGAGGCAGATAGACATAGAGGCAGAGCCAGTTGGGATGAATAACCCGAAGTGAACTCACTCCCATCCAGTGCATTTAGGAGGAGTACGAAAGCATAATCCAAGAACAGTTCTGTGTTATTTTTGGTTGGCCGCTTTGGTCTTTTGGTTTTTGAAGATGGTGTTTCTCTACGTCTCTGGTTGTTCCAGAATTCTCTACGTAGACCAGGCTGGCCTTGAACTCACAGAGAACTGCCTGCCTCTCCGGAATGCTGGGATTAAAGGAGTATGCTATCACCATGGACTTCAATTCTGTGTTTTTATAGAAACTGGGGTCACAAGACACTCATCTTGGTTTCTTGGGAATTTTCTCAAAAGCGTTCATTTTACCTCATATAACTCCGTTCTTGGAGACTATGTTCCCACAGACAGGAATTAGAATCACCCAAATGATAAACCTCTGATTGCACCTGTGCAACATTATCTTAATTATGCTGACCAAAGTGGGGCAGCCTGCCCACTGTGGGTGGCACTATTCCCCGGGCAAGGGATCGTGGACTGTGTAAGAGTGGGGAAAGTGAGTTGAGGATTCACATCCATTCTGTGTTCTCTTCTTCTGACGGTGACTGTAATAACAGCTGGTTTAAGCTCCTGCTATTTTGATTTTTCTGAATTGTGAGCTAAAGTAAACCTTTCCTTAAGTTGTTTTGATCAGGGTATTTTATCACAGCAACAAGAAAAGTAGATATGACACTTCCTGTAAGTTTACCTGTCTGTCAATTAATATCCAGGGAGTATTATGTCTCAGTATCAACACCAGGAAAGACATTCTTGGCATAGCTAAGTGTAAGTTAAATGTGTAAGTTATATGTGACCTAATATTTGATATATAACCTAACATCTAGCAAAATGCTTTTTTTGGTTGCGTATGCCCATCAACCACGTTAATGGTCCTATTATCTGGAGCATTTGATGGTAAGAAGTATGTTGTATGATTAGAGGGATGTGTAGTTAATTAACATTTATCTAATACATCTATGTAGCCAGATACTGTGCATAATAGCTGATGTAATTAAGTAATTTAGTTTTCAGAAAATGACAGCTGAAGAAAGAAGAGTAGGAAAGTTTCAAAGTGAGTCATAAATTTGGTTTTGAAATGAGAAAGGATGGAGGAACAAGAAAGCCAACCAAACAAGCTCAAGACTAAAATTCTGACAGGAAAGTAGTCATAGTGCCCTCCTGAAAAACGGCCAATTAAACCAGGACTGAGGAGTGGTTCCCATTCGGACTTAAGAAAGAGTGGCATTGCCGGGCCGTGGTGTCACATGCCTATAATCCCAGCACTCTGAGAGGCAGAGGTAGGTGGATTTCTGAGTTCGAGGCCAGCCTGGTCTACAGAGTGAGTTCCAGGACAGCCAGGGTTACACAGAGAAACCCGTCTGGGGGTAGGGGGGAACAAATCCAAAACACAAAAAAACAAAACAAACAAACAAAAAAAAAAAAAGAGTGGCATTTCCCTTGGTGGGTTTGATTGCCAACCAGCACTCTATGGGACTCTATGGGACCTTGGTCAGGTCAAGGCCCCTCTAGGAGGAATTGAGCACGCCTTGCCCCACCCGCACCTGTTATGGTCCCGCCCCCTCAGCGATGACCCCCGCCCCCTAGGGCGCAGGCCAATGGGCTGGGCCCCGGGGGGCGGGCCGAGGAGGGCGTGAAGCGTGAGGCGTGGGGTGCGAGGCGGGGGCGGGGCGTCGCGTCCGCGGCTGGCGCGGTCGTGGCGGTAGCTGCAGAGGTGGCGGAGGCTCGTCGACCCGGTGTCCTCAGGCCAGCCGTGGGGGATGGGGACGACGAGCTCCAGCCGGCTGAGGGGGTGGCGGCCGTGAGTGTTAGGCGTCGGGGACGCGGGATGGAGCCCCACGGTGAGTGGACGGGGAGGCGGCTCTGGCTCCTGCCGTGCCTCGGAGCTGGCAGGCGCATTGGGGTCGGGGGTCCGGGAGGCGCGGGGCGGAGGCGGCTGCGGGCAGGGCCGGTGCTCCGGGCTTGAAATCCCCTCCACCCGTGAGAGTCGAGCGTGGAGGGACGTTGCGGATCCCGGTGCCCGCGCGGGGATCGGCGTGTCCAGTGCCCGTGCGGGGTTCGGAGGCGTCGGTCCGGCAGCGGCTCGCCGGACTGGCCGTCCTCATCTAAGGTCTGATCAGCGGGCGTCCCGTAGCCCCGGGCCCTTTCCCAGCCACCACCCGCGCCTGCCGGAGGCACTCGGGCTCCGAGAGCTTCCCCACTGCTTTTCTTCCTCTGGTCTCACGTCTGAGTTTCCTGCCAGGACTGCGTTAGGAAGTTTGGTGGCGTTCTCACAAACTCCACTGTGACAGATGCAGAGGCTGAGGTGCCGTGAGGAACTCTTCCGGCCCCGTCCTCACTTTTCCTCTGGCGTTTCGTGTCCTGGAGCCCGCTGTTTGTCAGACACCCCCCTTCCCCCTGGTGCCCTGCGCCCCCCCCCCCCACCACCACCCCTGCATTTCTGTCACTTTCCTCCTTGCATTCCTTGGGCTCTGGTCGCCCGTTTCCCAGCTGTGGCCCTAGGGTAAACTGTGCGCTTTGCAGACTAGGAATTGATAAACTGAGAGATTACAGTTACCACCAGAGGAGCCTGTCCCTGAAAGTTTTATTGCTGAGAACGTCCCAGGACTTTGTCTTTGATGGAAACCCGGTGCCCTGGAGGACCTTGTCGCTCGAGGCTCCTGGTATTGGAGCCTTTTTGACAATACGCCGAGTTTATCTCACTTTTTTAAAAAAAAAATCACTATCCGGCTGTGTGTGTGTGTGTGGGGGGGGGGGGAATCAAGGATTGGGTTTCACACAGTTTTCTTTTGGGTCTTTAACATGTTCTGACCGAGTATTTATACTTTTATATTTTTCCGAAAGTTCAAAGACCACAGTGGAGTTGGGTTTGTTTACCTGTTTCTTTTCTCATTTGGGAATTCATGTTACTATCGCATTGAATTTGGGCAAAGGGTTACTTCTTTATGAAAAAGAATTCAGATGTAGATGGAATGGTTAAAAGGAATAAGTAAAAACCCAACACAAGATTTAGGTCATTTTCTTCCGTGATTTCTTTAGGCACTTTGCCAGAAATGCCTACTTAGAAATGCTTCAAGTACTGTGCAATAAGGAGCCCTGACCCTTAAGCCTAAAAACCCTTACAGAGCGTGTTGCAGCTCTGGTCTCATGATTGGAGGTGCTTAAGAGTAAACTCGAGTAAGCTAGGCCCAGATAGAAAATGATTCAGTCCCTAAATTAGCAGAAAGTGGAATTTCAGCTGAGAAGAAAACAGTTTGGCACACATATATTGACTGTTTATTTCCATTTTTCTTGAAATAGAGTATATATCTGAATTACGAACACCCTCACATCTCCATTGTAAAAGCCACTTTTACACAGAAAGCTTTGTGGAAGGTTTTTTTATTCTCATGACACTGCTAAAATATTCAGCATTCATTGAGGAAATTCAACGACATTCCATCATGCTAGATAGAGCCCTGTAGAACCTTTTCATTTATTGAGTAACAATAGACAATATGGAATATAGCCCAGGACATAATGTTATGGATGCATTGAAAGAAAGAAGTATGTTGAATGCCCTATGGGAAAGTAGAGGGCTGGTTATTTTTAGTGGAGAGAATGAAAAGTCTTCTTAGAAGAAGTATTTTGTATGAGTTTGAAGACCCAGAGAATTTGAGTTTGCAGTAAATACAGAGTAGAAAGACCCTACTGGGCAGAATTGCAGGGTATCTACCACATGCCAGGATGGCACTGATCCAGTTCTGCTTTAGAGCATTCAGGGCTGTTTCCTTTGCTTGAGTAGGTTGTTGATTTGCTTTTAAATTTCCCACTCACCTCCAGTGTGGTCACGAGCCACATATATTTGTGGATAAAAAAACAGAAAGGCCAGTTAGCAGATTATTCTGTTATAATAAAGATTTCTGTGGAGCGTTAGGATTTTATTGTTTCTGTTTATTACTGCCGTGATAAGGAAGTGAGTCTCCTTGTTCCGAGTAGACATTGGGTGATACTACCTCCTTAGGTGTAATAATCTTTCTCTTAAGAGTCAGTGTGTGTTCTTGAGAAAGTTTTTAAATACCAGTCTCCTTTTTGAGAGATAACGGATACTTAACATGCTTTTGCAATATTTATTTTATGCACATGTATATGCCCGAGAGTATATGTGTGTGTGTGTGTGTGTGTGTGTATGTGTGTGTGTGCAGGAACCTGTGAACGTTAAAGTAACATCACCTGGAACTGGAGTTACAGAGGGTTGTAAGCCGTCATCTGGGACGCTGGGAACCAAACGCAGGTCCTCTTCAAGTGCATTAAGTGCTCTTAACTGTAGAACCCTTGGTGGTGGTGGTGCATGCCTTTAATCCCAGCACTCTGGGAGGCAGAGGCAGGCAGATTTCTGAGTTCAAGGCCAGCCTGGTCTATAGAGTGAGTTCCAGGACAGCCAGGGCTACAGAGAGAAACCCTGTCTTGAAAAAAAAAAAAAAAAACCCAAAAAACAAAAAAAACCCTGTTGAACCGGCTCTTCAGCCCACTTAAAAGTACCAGAGAAGGGGTGAGCAGAGTTCCGGGGACTTTTAGACACAGCATGGCATAGGTTTGTTTATAATTCACCTGTCAGGTTTTTGTTTAATGTGCTTCTGTGCGTACCTGGTGGCTTCCAGGGGGAAAATGGGAAGCAGAGAATGAAAGGAAACCAGAATCAGACTGGTCCAAAGGGACATCTTTGATTTTGCTGAATTGCCAGATCGCCGAATTTGTTACCCTGCACTGAAGTATCTGGGATTGTAGGCATGTATCACAAAGCCTCGCCAGTCTTACCCCTTCTCATTCAGTCCTTCATATTATTTTGACATAAACCATAGACATCATGTTATTTTATCCATAAATATTTTAGCATGTATTTTTAAAAGGAAAAATTATTAAATATAATGCCAACATTTTCCATAATTCAGTTTAGTGTTTAGTCAAATTATAAGTCATTTTTAGGTCATTTTTTTAATAGCTTGAATCAAGGTTACACATAAGATTTATATACTATAATTGATATATACACACTGACATGCATATATAATTAATTGATATATAATTTACATATAATGCCTCCCAAGTGCTGGGATTACAGGTGTGTGCCACCAATGCCCGACTCAAGTACTTATTGATAGAGTAGCTTTCCTTCTATGAAAGCTCAGCTAATCTATATATTTGGTTGTACTTTTGGAGTCCATCCTGTTGGTATATGTATCACTGCCACAAATCGCACTATCTTGATTCTTGTAGTTGAACAGTAAATCTTGAAGTAAAGCTGTCCTAAGTTCCCCAATTTTTTTCAAAGTTATTTTGATTGTTTCATATATTTAACATTACAATATAAAGTGTAAGCTCAGGCTGAGTGTAATCCCAGCACTTGTGAGGCAAAGGCAGGTGGAGCTCTGAATTTGAGGCCAGCCTGGTCTACATAATGAGTTCCAGGACACCTAGAGATATTTAGTGAGACCCTGTATCAAAAAGTGGCAGGGAGGGGGGATTTAAGCTTACAAATTTCTGCAAAAAAAAATTTTTTTAATTAAAAGTTAAAAAAAAAAAGGATACAGAAAGAAAGGTTCACTGTGATTCATTGAAACCATATAATTTGAGGTAGAATTGCCAAGAGTTGAAGGCTACATAGTGAATGTTGGATTCTCTAGTTTGATTTCTGTTGCTCTGATACAACCTTGACTAAAAGCAACTTCGGAGAGGAAAGAGTTTATTTCACTTACAATTCCAAGTTGCAGTCTGTCATTGAGAAATCAAGGCAGCTACTAAACATCATATCCATAGTCAGGAGCAGAAGAATGAATAGATCCTTGCTTGCTTCTGTCTGCCACTTTTCTCTGGCTTTCTCCTGTCTTAGATAGTGCAGGATTCCCTGCCCGGGGATGGTGCTGCCTGCAAAGAGCATGAGCAGTCTTCTCCAAACAACTACCTGTCAAGACAGGCTTTATAGAGATGTCCATAGATGAACCCCGATGACCCTGATGACGATTGCTTGAAACTCTCTTCCCAGGTGATTTTAAGCCATTGCAAGTTGATCTTTGAAACTAAAACTGGACTAGTGATAAACTACAGTAAGAAGGCTTTTTTTTTTTTTTTTAGGTTTTGAGTCTTATTCAGGAAGATGCTATATTGTCATTTTACTCAGTTATTTGATTTCTTTGCAGTAGTATTTTTGTTTTAAAATTTGTTTTTATTTTAAGTTATTCATATGTGTGTTGTTTACATACACATGTCTGATGCTTCAGAGAGGAGTTAGCGTCAGTCTCCTGCAGGTGGCGCTAGAAGCAGTTGTTAAGCCACTGGACGAGGGTGCTGGGAAGCAAACTCAGGTGTCTGCAAGAACAATGACCACTCTTTCTTCAGTGCTGAGCTGTCTCTCCAGCCCTGCAGTAGTGTTTTGTGGTTTTTAGTTTAGGGCACGTTTTGTTAAGCTTATCCCTGAAACATCTTGGCTTTTTTTTTTTTTTTGATGATATTATGAATGGAATTGGCTTTTAATTTTCATTATTCAAATGTTGGCTTATAAAGTTGATTGAGATATTTATTAACTAATGTTCTGATCTTTTTCTATTAAATGTGGTAGGTAATAAATTCTTCAGGGTATTTTTAGGTATACAAACTTGTCATCTCATCTCTGAGTAAAGTGATTTACTTCTCTTTTAATCTGAATGCTTTTTTTTTTTTTTTTTTTTTTTTTTTTTACTACTTTAAGCCTTCATTAACAACAGTATTTTAACCATTAACTGTGAGGATAGCTGTAGGTTTTTTATTAAATGCCTTTTATCAGGTTGAAGAAATTCTCTTCAATTTTAACTTTGCTGACCTTATCATGATCATGAATGGGCAAGAAATTTTGTTAGATAATTTTTCTGAATCTGTTGAAATGGTCATGAGTTCTAGTGAGTATTAAATTTAAATTTCTGCAACAGGAATTTAAGCTCTTTTTAACTATGATGTTGTTCTGTTTTATGTGTAAATACTGCATTTAAGGAATTTGATGTATAATTTTATTGTAGCATCATTGTTTGGTTTTAATATCAGGAACACTGCCTCAAAAGATTTGGAAAGATTCTTACTTTCTCTATTCTGTACACACACATAGGCACACACACTTTTTCACTTTCTCTATTTTGTACACACACATAGACACACACACTTTTTTACTTTCTCTATTTTGTACACATATAGGCACACACACTTTTTTTTTTTCTGTTGTAGTGGATTTTTATCAGTAGAATTCACTAGATTTATTTACAGTTTTTGTCCCAGAAGTTTTTAAATTATGAATCCAAGTTTTTAACTTTTATAATACTACTTAGATTCTATTTCTCTCATTGGGTTTCTTTGGTTTATTTCTTGGTCAGTGTAACCAGATATTTATCAGTTTAACTTATCTTTTCCAAATAACTTGCTCTCACCTATATTCTCTACATTATTTTCTTCACTGATTTTTACTATTATTGTTGTTTGTTTTGTTTTGTTTTCTAGTCAGGGTTTCTCTGCATAGACCAGGCTGTCCTAGAACTCACTCTATAGACCAGGCTGGCCTTGAACTCAGAGATTCACCTGCCTTTGCTTCCCAAATGCTAGGATTAAAAGGCATGTGCCCAGTTTTCTGAGGAACCGCAGACTGATTTCCAAAGTGGTTGCACCATCTTGCAATCCCACCAGCAGTGGAGGAGTGTTCCTCTTTCTCCACATCCTCGCCAACACCTGCTGTCTCCTGAGTTTTTGACCTTAGCTATTCTGACTGGTGTGAGGTGAAATCTCAGGGTTGTTTTGATTTGCATTTCCCTAATGATTAATGATGTTGAACATTTCTTAATTTCTTCTCAGCCCTCCGAAGTTTTTCCATGTGAAAATTCTTTGTTTAGCTCCGTACCCCACTTTTTAATGGGGTTATTTGGTTCTCTGGGTTCTACCTTCTTGAGTTCTTTGTATATATTAGATATTAGCCCTCTGTCGGATTTAGGGTTGGTGAAGATCCTTTCCCAGTCTGTTGGTTGATGTTTTGTCCTTTTGACAGTGTCCTTTGCCTTACAGAAACTTTGTAGATTTATGAGGTCCCATTTGTCAATTCTTGATCTTAGAGCATAAGCTATTGGTTTTCTATTCAGGAACTTTTCCCCTGTGCCCATGTCCTCAAGGGTCTTCCCCAGTTTCTTTTCTATTAGTTTCAGTGTGTCAGGTTTTATGTGGAGGTCCTTGATCCATTTGGGCATGACACTTCCTGAGGACCCTGCTATACCACTCCTGGGCATATACCCAGAGGATTCTTCAACATGCAATAAGTACACATGCTCCACTATGTTCATAGCATCCCTATTTGTAGTAGCCAGAAGCTGGAAAGAACCCAGGTGTCCCTCAACGGAGGAATGGATACAAAAAATGTGGTATATTTACACAATGGAGTACTATTCAGCCATTAGAAACAATGAATTCATGAAATTCTTAGACAAATGGATGGAGCTGGAGAACATCATACTAAGTGAGGTAACACAGTCTCAAAAGATCAATCATGGTATGCACTCACTGATAAGTGAGTATTAGCCTAGAAACTTTGAATAACCAAGACATAATCCACTTATTAAATGAGGTCCAAAAAGAATGGAGGAGTGGTCCCGGGTTCTGGAAAGACTCAGTGCAACAGTATAGGGGAATACCAGAACAGGGAAGTGGGAAGGAGTAGATGGAGGAACAGGGGGAGGGAGGAGGGCTTATGGGACTTGCGGGGAGTGGGGACCCAGAAAAGGGGAAATCATTTGAAATGTAAATAAAAAATATATCAATAAAGAAAAAAATTTAAAAAAAAGACATGTGCCACCATTACCAGGCTAATTTTTGTTCTTATAATTTCCTTTGACTATTTTGATTTTAATTTCCCTTCTTTTTTCTAAGTTCTTAAAATAGAAGACATGTGCCACCATTACCAGGCTAATTTTTGTTCTTATAATTTCCTTTGACTATTTTGATTTTAATTTCCCTTCTTTTTTCTAAGTTCTTAAAATAGAAGCTGGTACGACTGATTTTAGTCTCTTGAAAATAAAGCATCCCAAACTATATATTTCTAGAGCCACAGGTAATCTCCATAGCATGTGGAAATTTGGCCTATGGATTAAAAACATGTTTTGTAACTAACAAATATTTGGAGATGCCACATATACCTTTATGCTATATATTTCATAGTTAATCTTATCTAGGTCACTTATGCTACATTATTTCAGTTACTTATTGGGATTAATTGTATAATCCCATTCATGGTCTATTTTAGTGATTGTTCCAGGTACATTTGAAAATTATGTGTATTCTGCCATTTAGGGTTAGAATTTTCTGTAACAGTCTATTGTGTCAAATTTGTTAATATTGGTTTTTTTCCTAAATCTTGACAGCCCTGATAGTTTTTGGTTTTATTCTGTTGACACTGAAAGAAGAGTGCTGAAATTTTAACTATCAGGATTTGTCTCATGCATCCTGGACTTTATTGTAGACTTTATACTCTTTGAGGATTGTTACAGCTTTATGATGAAATTGCCCTTTGTAATTATTTAATTGTTATATACAACATTCTATGTTTGGTAGAATTTCTTGTCTGGTATCATAGAACCACTAATGTTTTCTTGTGGTTAATATTTAGATTTATCTTTTTCTGTTTTTTCTTTCAATATATATATTGAAAGGGTTTCAATATATATCTGGTCTAGTCAGGGTTTCAGATCTGTTATTGTTGGCATTAGATCTTTCTATTTTACTTAATTTGAGAATCTATCTCACCTCTCCCAGCTATTTTAGTTTGAATCCTCTTGGGTCTCGTGTAGCAGACAACTGTTTTGATAGTAAGTTATGCTTGTAGCCTACATCTTGCTTTTTTCTGGGATATATAGAGAATATTTAATGTCACCAATTGCTGCCTTTTTTATTTTTTTGAAAAGCATGTTCCTTTATTGAAAAAGGAAGTAAAAACAATTTATGATAAAATTGAAGATTTACATGGAAAATGTTTCTGAATAAAAAAGAAGACATATATAGAAAAACACATTAAAATTGACAATTTTCATGGAAAATCAGAGTAAAGTAGTAGACATAAAAAACATTGCTAAATTAATTGAAGAAGGAAGTAGAAACATTTTATGATAGAATTGAAGATTTATGTGGAAACTATTTCTGATAAAATTATAGAAAAATGTAGAAAAACATGTTAAAATTGAAGATTATTATGGAAAATTTTATATACATATAATAATGGTAGGCATAAAAGTATTCCTAAGTTGATTGAAAATGGAATTATAAGCATTTTCTGATAAAGTTGAAGATTTACATGGAAAATATTTCTGATAAAATTGAAATATATAGAAAAACATGTTAAAATTGAAGATTATCATGGAAAATTATACAGATAAAATGGTAGGCATAAAAGGAATTCTAAGTTGATTGAAAGTAGAATTATAAACATTTTCAGGTAAAATTGAAGATTTACATGAAAATATTTTTGATAAAATTCAAGAAATAGAAAAACACGTTAAAATTGACTGTTTCATAGAAAATTATACAGATAAAATGGTAGACATAAACTTTTCTAGAGTAATTGAAGGTGGTATTAAAAATATTTTGTGATAAAATCAGATTTACATGGAAAACATTTCTGATAAAATAAATATAAAGAAAAACTAGTTGAAGTTGAAGATTATTATGAAAAAACACAGATAAAATGTTAGACATAAAAATCTTCTAAATTAATTGAAGGTGGAATTAAAAATATTTTTGATAAAATCAGAGATTTACATGGAAAACATTTCTGATAAAATAGAAGAAATATGTAGAAAAACATGTTAAAGTTGAAGATTATCATGAAAAATAATGCTGATAAAATGGTAGACAAAAAATTGCTAAATTAATTGAAAGAAAATTACAAACACTTTCTGATACAATGGAAGATTTACATGAAAAATATTTCTGTTAGTTTATGCCTTTTTATTGGGGAATTGAGTCCATTGATGTTAAGGAATAGTGAATGTAGCTCCCGTTATTTTTAATGTTATTTTTATGTTTGTGTGGTTATCTTCTTTTGGGTTTGTTGGAAGAAGATTTACTTTCTTGCTTTTTCTGGGGTGAAGTGTCCCTCCTTTTATTGGCATTTTCCATCTGTTATCCTTTGTAGGGCTGGATTTGTGGGAAGATACTGTATAAATTTGGTTTTATCATGGAATATCTTGGTTTTTCCATCAATGGTGATTGAGAGTTTTGCTAGGTATAGTAGTCTGGGCTGACATTTGTGTTCTCTTAGGTTCTGTATGAGGATCTTCTAGCTTTCATCATCTCTGGTGAGAAGTCTGGTGTGATTCTGATAGGTCTGCCTTTATAAGTTACTTGCTTTTAATAGTCTTTTTTTGTTTAGTGCATTTAGTGGTTTGATTATTATGTGCCGGGAGGACTTTCTGGTCTGGTCTAGTCTGGAGTTCTGTAGGCTTCTTGTATGTTCATGGGCATCTCTTTCTTTAGGGAAGTTTTCTTCTACAACTTTGTTGAAAATATTTACTGGCCTTTAAATTGGAAATCTTCGTTCTCATCTATACCTATAATCCTTAGGTTTGGTCTTTTCATTGTGTCCTGGATTTCCTGGATGTTTTGGGATATAAGCTTTATGCATTTTGCATTTTCTTTGATTGTTGACTCAATGTTTTCTATGGTATCTTCAGCACCGGAGATTCTTTCTTCTATCTCTTGTATTCTGTTGTTGATGCTTGCGTCTATGACTCATGAATTCTTTCCAAGGTTTTCTATCTTCAGAGATGTCTCACTTTGTGATTTCTTTTTTGTTTCTACTTCCACTTTTAGATCCTGGATGGTTTTGTTCAGTTCCTTCACTTGATTGTTTGTGTTTTCCTAAAATCCTTTAAGGAATTTTTGGGTTTTCTCTTTAAGGGCTTCTGCCTGTTGACCCATGTTTTCCTGTATTTCTTTAAGGGATTTTTGTGTTTCCTCTTTAAGGGCTTTTACCTGTTGACTCATATTCTCCTGTATTTCAAGGGAGTTATTACGGTCTTTCTTGAAGCCTTCTATCAGCATCATGAGATACTATTTTAAATCCAAGTCTTGCTTTGCTGGTGTGTTGGGGTATCTGGGACTTGCTGTGGTGGGAGAACTGGGTTCTGATGTTGCCAAGTGGCCTTGGTTTCTGTTGGTAGGGTTCTTGTGCTTGCCTTTGGCCATCTGGTTATCTCTGGTGCTAGTTGGTCTTGCTGTCTCTGGCTGGAGCTTGATCCTCCTGTGGGCCTCTAAGCCTGTGTCTGTACTCCTGGGAGACCAACTCTCTCCTGGCCAGCTGTGCACAGAAGGTTGTGGAGCTGCCCTGCCCCTCGGTGCAAATGATGTCGGGAAGACTTCAGTTCCAGCTGCTCCACTGATGGTATGCCTTGTGCTGATTGCTACTTTTTATTTGTCCCACTTGTTAATAGTTTCTTTTTCTTATCTTACTTTCTTTTGGATTAATTTTAAACTTCTGTTTATGATAGCTATTAGCTTATTAGCTACACTTCCAGAAATTTTAATACACATTTTTCACTTATACCTTCAAGAAAACTGTTACTTCACACATAATGACTGTTTTAGTCAGGGTTCTCTAGAATCACAGAACTTATGGGTAGTCTCTATATAGTAGGGGAATTTGTTGGTGACTTATAGTCTGTAGTCCAACTCCCAACAATGGTCAGCAGCAGTTGTGAATGGAAGTCCAAGGATCTAGCAGTTGCTCATACAAGACAAGCAGGTGAAGAAGAGTCTTCCTTCTTCCAATGTCCTTATGTAGGTATCCAGCAGAAGGTATGGTCCAGATTAAAAGTGTTGTGCCACCATACCTGGATCTGGGCCTTGCTTTGTCCCAGATGACCTTGAACTTAGAGATCTCCCTATCTTCTGGGATTCATAGCCACTATGCCTCAAGATCTCCAAGCCAAGAATCCAGGTCAGAGTTCATTCCAGATATAGTCAAGTTGACAACCTGGAATAACCACTACAAAGACTCATTGTAAAATTTCATTTCCCTTCTTTACATCATTACCATTTATGTTAATTCTTCATTTATTGTAAATGCTACAACATAATAAGTTTTAAGCAATAGGTTTATTTGTTTGAATGTGCTTGTTGTGATGTTTCATTAGGGCTGAGTCGAATGAGCTCCAAGGCATGGCCTTCTAGGCTCTCCCCTAGAGTGTTCAGTTTGTCATTCTCTTCCCCAGGCATTGAGAACATCCAGATCTCCATCTCTCTTGAAATTCCTTGAGCCCTTTGGAAGTTTGGCCCTGAGTGTGTATCTTGGTATTCAGAGACAATTAAGGGATATCCTATGCAGACTCAAGAGTAATCTTTCCATATTTTCTTCACCCCTGGCTATCCTACAAAGGTCTGTGTACCCCGGAACTAGGATATCTTTCTCTCCTCAGTTCAGCAAGAGTGCTGTATCCTGCCTGGCTTCTCTCTTCTTTTGCTATGGTCTAGAGTGCCATTAGGCAAAAGCTGGGATAGTATAGAGTTAGTAGGAGTTGGGTGGGTGTGACCGGCACACGCCTTTAATCCTAGTGCTTGGGAGGCAGAAGCAGGCATATTTCTGTGAGTTTGAAGCCAGCCTGTTCTACAAATCGAGTTCCAGGAAAGCTAAAGTTACACAGAGAAATTGTGTCTCAAAATAAGTGAATAAATAAATAAACAAACAAACAAACAAACAAATAAATTAGGAGATAGTAGAATTCACTTCATTGAAAGTATTTTCTTTTATTTTATTGGTTTGAGATTCCATGTTTCAAATACTACTATCCTTTGCCTTATGTAATCTAACATTTGAAAACAGTATCTATACACCACGTGTGTGCACAGACATACACATCTCTAGTTATTTTACTACAACAAATGGACAAATCTGTTGTTATTTATTCCTCCACTTTATCTTTTAAGGATTTCTTTTCTATTGAAATAGTGCCTCACTTGACAAACCAGGCTGGCCTTGAACTCACAGGTGTACCTGTATGCACCACTACCCCTTTTAAGGCTTAAATCTAGACATTATTAAAAATATTTATTCTCAGTAGCCGAGCGGTGGTGGCGCACACCTTTGATCCCAGCACTTGGGAGGCAGAGGCAGGCAGATTTCTTGAGTTTGAGGCCAGCCTGGTCTACAGAGTGAGTTCCAGGACAGCCAGGGCTATATAGAGAAACCCTGTCTAAAAAAAAATAAAATAAAATAAAAAAAATTATTCTCATGCAACTTTTTTGTTGAAAAAAAATGTATTGTCACATCCAGGTTTTGCTGAGGGCATACTGAGATATAATTTGACATATTTTGTCTTACAGCTTATGAAGTATAAAGTAGTTGAATCTAGACTAAGTTATCCTGACCTTTTGAGGCTAACTAATTCTTAAGAGTGGGCTGTCTTGTTCAGGAAGGCATTTAACATATCCATGGCCTTTACCCACTAGGTGTCAGTAGAACCCCTTCCTCAATTGTGACAACCAAAAATGACTCCAGATGTTAAATGCTTTTAGGACCGCGTTCTGCTATGAAAAATACAGGCTGTCTAAACCACACCGCCTGCTTCAGGGATATGAAAACATCTGCTTAAAAAAATTAGCACCACTACACATAAGAATATAATTATTCAGTCTGGTACCACAGACATCTTGAGGAGAATGTATTAAAAAAAATTTAGAAGTTTGTAAATTGATTGTTCATAGGATGAATGATTCAACGGGTAACATAAAATGAGTGCAAATTACCATTTTAAAAGAGAAATCATAGAAACAATCACAACAGAAAAGACTAGAAACACGGGTAATTGTTTTGTTTTGTTTTTCAAGACATGGTTTCTCTGTATAGTCCTGCTGTCTTGGAGCTCATTCTGTAGACCACGCTGGCTTTGAACTCACGCTGCTGCCTCTGCCTCCCATATGCTGGGATTAAAGATGTGCGCTGCTGCCAGCCAGTCCTACCACACCTTTAGCCATTTCTTTTCATTTATAGGTTGCTTCCAGAAGTGTTTTTCTGCAGCTTGCTGAACAATTTGAGATGTTGCATTTCCACAGTAGATCCAAAGATGATTTTACTTTTGAGGGGAGAGCTTTATAATTTTACTATAAACCAATAATTTTAAGTACAAAGATTATTTTCGTATTGTGCTTTTCATAGCTAAATTTATTTGTGCCATATAAATTTATTTAAAAGATAGATCAGGAGATATTTATAAGAGTCCTTTTAATTTAAAATTGAACTTATTTTTGTGAATATTTGCAAATACCTTTTTTTCTATGAAGAATGGTAGCTAATATGTTCTTAGACAATTGAAGGATTAAAATTGTAAGACCAAAATTTCCCATAACAGGCCCACTTAGACTTTAAGGATCTCCTAGTCATTGATGTGTTCATTGTCGGGTCTGTGGACAGTCGCTGGCTGTTTGGGTGAGGGTGGGATGGCTAGCTCTGGTCTACTGTGGACATGTGAAGGACCACATGGAGCAGACGGAGCCGAGTGCTGCTTCTCTCCATGTCCCTTCCTGACCCTCGGAATCCTTTCTTCCGTGTGTGCTTCGGTTTTGAGGAGCCAGTGGTTTGTTTCCCGGGTTGTCCATGGTGCATTGTTGGCTTGCAGTGGTGTTTAAGGGAGTGTTTTTACATGTCTTCAACAGTATTGCTTTCACTCTTGATATAGTTATATTTGAAGCTTTGAGTGCATTTTAAACAAACCTGGAAAAAAAAAAAAACTTGTGGAGCTAAGTGGCCCATGTTCTCAGCTTACCCTTGCTCAGAGGCCAGCTGGCTTCACTTCCCCCAGAACTTTTTACATCACGGTGTCCCTGCACCTTTCCCCTGGCCGTAAGTAGTCTTTGTACTGTTTTATCTCTGATTCCTTCTCATTTCTCATCATCTGTCTCTGTCTCTTCCTCCCCCTCCTCTGGACTTGCTTCTTACACGTCACATTGTCTCTCTCCCAGCCCCTCAGGCCCCGTTCTCTTTATCAGTTACTTGTTCATCTTATTTGTTCGGTGACATAATCAGATCCATTTTAGTCAGAACACAGTCTTCTTTTTAGTTAGTTGGGTGGGAGCGATCGGAGGGGCTAGGAGCTCGGTGAGATAGGCTCTCGTGTAGCCTAGGCTGGCCTAAAACACTGGGTCGCTGAAACTGGCTTTGGAATCTTGATCCACCTGCCTCTATCTCCTAAATTGTAGGGTTGCAGAAATGTGCCACCAACCTCAAGTCATAGTTTTCTTTATTAAATGGAACAGCAGACATGTAAAAAGAGAATTGATATATTTTAAATAGACTTAAGAGGGTGTGTGAGCAGCTAAGAACCGCGTGGAGCAGATGGAGTCACTTCTTACCATTTCCTCCCAAATGTGAACTCTGAACTGTACTCATACGTTCACCCCCTTTATCCTTGAGGATGCCTTTCCTCTTTGTAGCTTGCTTTAAAAGTTCAAACATCATCAGTTTTCATGCTGAAAGTCTTTGCTACATTTTTTTTCCCTCAATGCAATTAAAAAGTAGTTTGGTTTTGAGGTTCCTGAAATATTTGGAGCACAAATTTGGTATTTTGTGTAGGAGGTTAGAAGGGGGTACATTTGTGTGAATCTTACAAATACACTGTAGAGCTAAAGCAACCAAGCAATTCCATATTTATGCTTTCAAGTTACACTAACGGGGTTGTTTTTCTTGTACTACTTGGAAGATTTAAGTGCCTATTTTTTCAGGCTTTTCTCCTGACTCAGGCCTCACCCGTTGGCCCTGCAGTATTTCTGTCTTACATTCCGGTCTCTTTGGGTCCCACTCTCTTCTCTCTTCTCTTTGCTTGCTTCTCCCTTGGTGTTTGCTGCCGGGAGTCTACACCCACGTTTTCCTTCTACCTCCCCACACACTACCCTGAATCCTTTTCCTCCCACGGGTGGTCATTTTTCTGTCTCTGTACTGTTCCCACAGGCACCCTCCCCACATTTTTCTCTATCTCAGCTTTCTGTGTTGAATTCAAGAGTCCTTGTATTTTGAGGACTAGTTAAAACTGCTAGTTTTTAAATCGTTCCTTCACATATCCCGAGGTGAGTTCGAAAAGGCAGTGACCAAACCTGGGCCTTCGTGGAAAATTCTACCCTTTCTAAGGGGCTGAATGGTTGTCTTGTTTGCATGTAATTCATTCTTTTGGAAAGGTGTTGGGCTAGGCTTCGTGGCATGTTACCTTAGTGGAGCCGGCGGCTTCTGCTCTTCTCTCGGGGTTTGGCCACAGAAGATGAAAGTGGTCCAGGAAATACACATTCTAGACGCCTGTTACCCAAGCCCAGTCCTCAAGTGACTTTTCCTAAGCAGTGTCTTCCGTGAGGAGACCCTGTCAGACCAGAAGCTGCTGACAGACTACCACACCCTGGGCCCCTCTGCCTTCTGTCTTCTGTCCCCGCCCCTGCGAGTTTGAGCCAATGGGCTGAGCTCTAGGGGGTGGGGTGGGGCGGGGTAGGGGTGGGGCCAGGGAGGAGCAGCTCTGCAGCTGCTGCCTCACAGCAGTGCTGGCCTGGCCAGGCATGGGGGATGGAGGCAGCAAGTTGGAGCCCTAGGCGGCACGAGCCGCCGCCGCCGCCAGGCTGTGGGTGTTCATCTGAAGTTGGCACGGGGGATACAGGATGGAGTCGCAGGGTGAGTGAGGGGCGGTGGTGCTCGTTCCCACCAAGGGTGTTGAGTTGGGGGCGAGTCTGGGTCCGAATGTGTGGCTTAGTCCTCGCTGAGCTTAGGAGCCAGACCATGAATACCGACCTGCAGACCGAGCTGCAGGGGTGAGCAGATGGTGTTCCGAGGAAAGCCTCGCGCGCAGTTAGCTCCTGTTTATCGACCGGGGACTGAAACCTCACACTTCATGACTCCTTTAATGTCCATGACCCTTGAACTCATTTCTTGAACAGGGAAGCTGAGGTTAAAAATCGCCCCAAAGTAGTAATTGACAGTATCAAGTCTTAAACTTAAGCGCCCTTGCCCCAGAATCCTTGCTTTTGCCCTTGAGCACCGTGTGCTCCGCCAACCCCGCCAGCAATTCTCACTCCAGGTGGGGTGCTCAGTCCCGAGGTATTTTAGGAGTTGCATCCTGCATATTGTTGTATTCTGTAGTTTGTGTTTAGAGAATTTTTTGTTTGAGCACTTCTCAGTGTCATGGTGTGTTCTCATTTTGTTTTGAATATGTTTGGAGGTTTAATGTCTTTAGTTTTAAAACATTTATGGATGCATGTGAGATTGAGAATTTTGAAGGTAGAATTCTAGTGGCTGGTGACAGCCTCTCCTTATCAGTTTTTCACCTTGAAAGATAACAAATCAAACACCTTTTTGGAGACCGGATTGTTAACTGTTAAGGTCTCTGTGACTATCTCTTGTCAGTTGTGTCTTTTGTCTGACACTATCAATGTTGGCCGGCCCTTTTCATTTCTCTTTCCTCTGTTTGTATGAAGTCAGGCATAGGGAACGTGCACTTTGGCATTGGGTGGTTTTGGCTAGTCAGAGGCGAGCCCTCCTTGCCAGGAATGCTAGACATTCTGGAGGCGTGGGAGGCAGGGCAGCTTTTTCTCCCCTCTTTTTTTTTTTTAATTTTTATTTTTTTATTTTTTTTTTTTTAGTTACCATGCTGTGTTCAGACTGCACAGGAATGAAATGTGTTGTATATCTTACTTTAGAAATTGTTAAGGATAAAGCTTTTCCCAACATGTTCTCATTCTGTTTATGTAGAGTGTTTTTTAAAAGTGTAATTAAAGACCTTTACACAAGATTCTTGTGTGGTTTTTTTTTTTTCAGTGTCTTTTAATAGATTCTCACAAACTCAGAAATTATGCTGAAATAACAAATTTCTGATATTATGCAGTTTTGAAATATAAGTAGTAAGAACTAAAGTGCAGATATTTTGGGCAGTTTTACACCCCAGTTGGCTCTCTGCTTCTGTAATATACATTATGGACTGTGTGTGGGGACATTTGATTGACACAAACTGCTGAAGTCTTGTAAAAGCCACCATTTGGGAGTTTAGGGAATCTATATGAACATTTTTTTTTTCATACTGGTTGGTTGGACCAAAGGCCTCCTGCCAGGCAGCGAGCACTTTCTGCCTGTGCTGAATCCACATTTGTAAAGCACATATGATTTAGAGCTTAGAGTTGTTTTTGTATATTCATTTTCTACTTTCTATAAAATTCCTTAAGAGATAGATAATACAATTTTTAATATTTATGGCTTGGAGTTGGAAGAGATGAGAATTAGTTTCACAAATATTTCACTCAACAGCCTGTTTGCACAGTTCAAACTTCACTTGGAAGCATATTCTGGGTTTCCATGAAATCAGTTAATCTTCTGGAACTGTTTCCAGCCCTATATTTCTTGTTTACAATCTACAGAATTGTGAAGCCACAGCTTGTTTATTATTTAAATGTGCTAAAAACAATTTCCCACAATAAAGTGCCTTAGTAATAGCTCACAATTACTGAGTCTTCATGCCAGGCACTGTGCTAAGTACTTTCCATGCAGCACTATCTAATTTAATTAAATTACCAGTTTCAATCTGTTATTAACTATACTTTATATTACCACTAAGCAGAGAATACTTATTTTGGCGCATGGGAAAGTAATAGATAGGACCTTGAAAAGTGCATGTTGGCTAGACTTTCTCATTGTCATAGTTCAGTTAGAAAAGTGTGATTTTAATTTTAGACACCTTTTCAATTGTAATGTTGCTCCTTTAAAACTTTTAAGTGTGAGAAAAATTGTAAAGATGTTCTAAAAATTAGTACATGTATCATAATGCATATTTCCTCTCTTTGCCCTCTGTGTTCATTGGTATGTTAACAGGTTTTCTAAGTCTGTTTAAAAATTAGAAGTATTTTTGAAACTGGGTTTACAATTTTGAATTCCTAATTTGACACAAATTATTCAGTTCTTTCTACTCATGAATTGACTTGAAACTTGTTAATCATTTAATTTTTGAAATCATCTTTATCAGTGACTAAGTGTCTAGTTTACTAAATTTAAAGGTACCACAAACAACAGAAAGACTTTATTATGTAAACCGCACAGGTGATAGAGTTGGATAGGCTAATTAGTAGCCTTCTTGGTGATATGTAAAAGATCTGCCCAAACAAGGTACTTGAGTGTTATTTATTTTTGTTAGTTCAAGGGGATACTTTAAGCTGGGCGGTGGTGGCGCACGCCTTTAATCCCAGCACTTGGGAGGCAGAGGCAGGCGGATTTCTGAGTTCGAGGCCAGCCTGGTCTACAGAGTGAGTTCCAGGACAGCCAGAGCTATACAGAGAAACCCTGTCTCAAAAAAAAAGGGGGGGGATACTTTAATATTAATGACCAAAAATTGTCTTGTTCATTTTGGAAATTACAAGGAATAATTTGAGGTTGTAAGCTAGTTTAAGTATAAAAAGTATATTCTTCAATAATTTGAAATTGACAAAAAGACATTGAGTAAATGAATCTTTGAAACTATTAAATGGTAATGAGGCATCATGTTTACATAATCATAAGTACTAATATAAATACAACTTCCAGGCCCTGCTGATGGCATACTCCTTTAGTCCCAGCGCTCAGAGGCAGAGGCAGGCGATCTCACAGTTTGAAGAGTTCGAGGTCAGTCTGGTCAACAGAGTTGAAGTCTAGGACAGCCAGGGTTATACAGAGAAACCCTGTCTTGAAAAAAGCAAAACAAAATTTAAGAAATATAACTTTGATTTTCATTTTATATAATCTCATGCCTTTACATAATTTCATGTTTATTTTTTAGAATATTTTAGAGATTTTAAAGCAATTTTCTCTACAAGATATTACATCCTAGAGTTATTTTTGTATTTCTATAAAAGTTGTTAGTGTAAGCTTATAAGCCCATTCATTATTAACCTTGCTGAGTCATTCATTTTGCAGATAGTTTCAAGTAGGCTATCCATTACATGCTTACTGTGATCGAAGCAAAAACTACAAAGGTTAGCAAGTGGTCATGGTCTTGATGTCAAGATTGTAGTCTGTCTGTCTGTCTGTCTGTCTCTCTTTCTTTCTGTCTTTCTTTTCTTTTCTTTCCTTTCCTTCCTTCCCTTCCCTTCCCCTTCCTTCCTTCCTTCCTTCCTTCCTTCCTTCCTTCCTTCCTTCCTTCCTTCCCCCCCCTCTTTCGACAGGGTTTCTCTGCAGAACCTTGGCTGTCTTACAACTTGCTCTGTAGACCCAGCTAGACTAGAACTCACAGAGATCTGCCTACCTTTGCCTCCTGGGTGATAGGATTAAAGGTGTACACCACCACTGTCCTGCCAGAAAGATTCCTTTAAGAAAGTGATTTTTGAGCTGACAGAGTAAGTAAATCAAGGAGAAAGTCGTGTTCCAAGCACATGAAGGAAGCCTCGTGTAGTAGCCAGGACCATCAACTAAGCGATCTTTTTCAGGGTGTAGAACCATATGTAAAGCCAATTTAGTGAGTTGCAACTAGCATTTTAAAAGATGAACTAGGGACTAGAGAGAGAGCTTAGGGCTAAGAACACACACGGCTCTTGTAGATCTAAGTTTGGTTTCTAGTACTCATGCCAGGCAGGCAGCTTACAACTGCCTATAACTCCTGCTCCATGGGGATCCAAGCCAGCAACTCTGGCCTCCTAGGGCATCTGCACTCACATGCATATGCATACACATAGATACACACCTAATTAAAAGGAAATAATGCTAAATATAAATTAAACAAAATGAGACAGAATAAGAAAATATATATCACAGGTCCTTAGATTATGTGTTTTATGAAACCCAAATGTATTTGCACATGCACTATACACAAAAATGACATACTCAATGTATATATTAGTCATAGTGAATAATTACTTCATGCTGTTGGTTGCAGTAAAAAAAAAGAAAGAAAGAAGGAAAAAAGAAAGGTCTGAAAATGAAAAAGGTATGTGTAGTGAAGTGTAAATCGTGTGTGTCCAGATTTCTTTGTAGAGGCAGGTGTAGGAACACCACTATCATTTTGAACTTCGTTGACCTTCACATTTACCTCAGTCCTTTTGAAAAGTACTGAGCAAAGAAGGAATACTAAGAGAAATACATTTTAGAGGTTCATGATATGTAAATGGAAGTAGCTAAATCCTTAAGAAATTCATGTAGCAGCTTAACAAAAACTAATGGTAGTTAATTAGTATGATAGCAGTAAAAGTAAGACTAGATATATTAGAGAATTGTAATTGGGAACCAAAAATCTATTATGCTATGTGCAGTAAACAATATCTCCTACATATAGCAAAGATATTATTAGAAGAAGCATCCTATTATTGATTTCATGGAGATCCTTGGTTCTATCATTATGGAAGTATCTAAATACTCATAGCATATTTGGGAAATGTTTTAATGATGTTTGAGCTAATTCTCCACCACCCCCAACCCCTTCTTTTGGTTTTTCCAGTCAGGGTTCCTCTGTGTGACTCTGCTGTTACGGCTCTCATTCTGTAGACCAGTCTGGCCTCGAACATAGAGATCCACCTGCCTCTGCCTCCAGAGCGCTGGTGTTAAAGGCGTGTACCACCACTGTCCAGCCATTGTTTGTTTGCTTGCTTTTTTTTTTTTTTTTTTTTTTTTTTTTAATGAGACAGGGTCTTTCTGCATAGTCCAGGCTATCCTGGAATTTAATATGTGGTCCAGTCTAGCCTTGAACTCATAGAGATCCTCCTGCCTGTCTGGGCAGTGATAGGATTATAGGCATATGTCACCACTGTCTGGCCCTCCTGTTTTTTTTCTGATTTCAAAAGATAACCAAAATAAGGACTTTCCATTTTAAAACAGTTAAGTAAAGATAAAAAGACCAAAAAAAAAAAAAAAAATTGAGTTCCAGTAGATCAGAATTAGATGTCTTAACAGAGGCCCTTTTTATTTTGTGATCTTGTTTAATTTTCATGAGCCTGTGAATTAATTGTATAGATTGCACATTTGGAAAATATTAGAACTGAGATTAAAATACAAGTTTTTTTTTAATGCCAAGTATTGCCCTTTTTACTACATCATCCTGAAATTACCAAAATAACTACTCTTAAAATCAAATTATTTATTTGTCCAGTTGAGGTACATGAGATTACTAGACATTCTTAGAGCTTCTTTCATCAAAGAAATATTCTTGGCAAGTTTGGATAAGCTAGATATATGTGCACATATATTCATTCTCAGAAAATTACTCTAATTGAACTAATGTGCTGAATGGACATTTGTGTATCATTGCCACATCTAACTCTGGTGGTAATCTCTGGTGTAGGTGTTGTCAGTGTGTTTTCCTTGAATGAGCATATCTCAGTGAAGAGATGAATTAACAGCTTGTGAGGCTACACAGTAAGTGGTAGAAGAAGATTTTGAAAATATTTCTCTCAGTGTATTTCACCTTAGTTTTGAAGACAATTCTGCAAAGGGAAAATGTGACCGTCTACTAAGTGATGCTTTGGAACTGTCTTTACAATAAAAAAGGAAACATTCTATCGTAAGAATTAAAGTAATTATGAGCAAATTTTAGCATTAAGGATTATCTGTGTTTGAACTTCAGCTATCAGTTGGGAATATAGAGGCATTTCAGCCTCCAAAGCTCAGGTTCATTGCATGGTGAAATGAAAAGAAGGTTCAGAGCTCGCAAGTCCCAGGACTTGTTTATCTTAGAGTTGTCAGAATTGCAGACGCTCAGCGGCAGCTGCTGCTGTTAAGCTGGGGTCGCCTTATCTAGAACTAGAATGCTGAGGTGGGCTGCGGGCTGTTTGCGAAACCTAGTATGATATTTCTTAGCTGATATGCTATTTTTCCCCTCTCTTTTGTTGTCCCCTTAAGGATTTCAGTTTTTCTGACTGTTAAATGAGAGGATGATTGCTCATAAACAGAAGAAGGCAAAGAAAAAACGTGTTTGGGCATCAGGCCAACCCTCTGCTGCTATTACAACTTCTGAAATGGGGCTCAAGTCCGTAAGTTCCAACTCCATCTTTGATCCGGAGTACATCAAGGAGCTGGTGAATGATGTCAGGAAGTTCTCCCATATGCTACTGTATTTGAAAGAAGCTATTCTTTCAGGTTTGTCAACTTTCTTAGTATTCTTACTAGTAGTTTGTAAAACTTAAGCACCAGCCTAATTACCACACGACAAGAACAGGCCATTCTTCACTACTTAGCTTATGACTTTTTCCCAGAATGTTAAATGCTTACAATGTAAATGCTTTTGTAATCAGATAACAATACAATACATAATAAAAGCCTTGTTAAGTGTGAGATAACAAGAGCACAAAAGAAAAACTAGTTTTGGATTTTGAGCAGAGTTGAGTATATTTTACATTGGCTTACATGAACACCGAAATCTAACCACTCCAGGTACGGATCTGTGATGAGAAGAGACTAAGATTTGTAACTTACCTTGCTGGCACTTTAGTCTTACATTTACTCTTCATATTCTTGCCAAAATTTAATCCAAAATGTGCATCTCTGAGTTGACTGGAGAACCTGTCTGTCAGCTATTAGTGCCACTTTTCTGTCCACATTGATGTCAGTGACGGGTAGTGTGCTTCAGAGACCTCCTCCTCTTTAGTAATAAACACCAGTTCACAGTGTCATCTCTAGACTTAAGGGGTGAAGAGTTCTGTGGTTTATATGAGGCTTCTTCGGATTTCATAGACATTTATCAAATTCCAGTAAATATTTTTGAGCATATAGCTAAGACGTTTAGTTCCTAAAACCATATCTTATGTTTATACTATTTTTCCAACCTAACTATAATTTTGAAGTTGAGATTCCCAAAATAATTGGGCTGAAATGGAAGGTTTAAAATTTTAGTAAAGTTTTCATCGTTTATTGTTCTTTTGAGATTGTATAAATATTGAAGAAGTTATTACTCACAGTCCTATTTATGTTAATAGCTCCATTTTGAAGTCTAGCTATGGATATTGAATGGCAGTTAGCTAGAAAGATACCATAAACACATTATCATACTCATAACACATCTTAACAAAACCACAAACCTGCCATTTATTCAAAGATGTACGGCTTCATAATAAAGCCTTGCTTTTTAATTTTAAGTTGTTATTTTTGTTCTTTTTGATATATAGTCCATTACTGGTTGATTTTTTAAAAAGCTATTTAAAATGATATTTTAGGCAATAAAGTATTTACCTCAGCTTATAGTAGAGTATAATTTAATATTTCCATTTAAGTTTTAGTTAATATAAATAAGAATTGTATTAGAATGTCTATTGGTATTTGGGGGGAGGGAATTTATATTCTTTCAAATCCACAACTTATATAGTCATCCTTTGTTTTGCAATTTAAAATGATATTTTAAAACAAGTTGTGTCACCTTTTTATCTTAAAGAAAATGATGAGTTTCAACATGTAAGTAGGCAATCCAGAGACTAAAAAGATTCTCACTGATCCTCAGTGAGAAAAGGGGGCGTGGTTCTAACATTCAGAAGGAGACCCCTCTCTGCAAAAGGAGGGTCCCGTAGCCCAGCCACAGTGGCACAGTCCTTCAGTTCCAGCGCTCAGGGAAAGGTAAGCAGATCTCTTACTACAAGGACCGCCTGGACTACAGAGTGAGTTACAGGACAGCTAGGGCTACTCAGAGAAACCCTGTCTCAATAATAATAAATACCAAAAGGCAAAACAAACAAAGATGGTGGATAAAGTACTTGCCTTACAAGTATGAGAATTAGAGCTGGGTGCTCGGAACCCATGTAGAAGCCAGGCAGGCTCAGTGGCCACCAGTGATTCCTTCCAGTAGAGACAGGATATTAGGGTCACGCTGGCAGTCTGGACTAACTGCTGTGTTCAGTAAGATATTCTCTCTCTCTCTCTCTCTCTCTCTCTCTCTCTCTCTCTCTCTCTTTGTTTTTTGGATTTTTTTTTTTTTGAGACAGGTTGGTTTTGTTTTTCTCTGTGTAGCCCTGGCTGTCCTGGAACTCACTCTGTAGACCAGGCTGGCCTCGAACTCAAAAATCCGCCTGCCTCTGCCTCCCAGAGTGCTGGGATTACAGGCGTATGCCACCACCGCCCAGCTAGTAAGATACTCTGAAAGTAGAAAGAGCTCAAAGAAGATGCTCAAGTTCAGCTTGAGGCCTCCACACACAGCATACATGTGCATGTGTGCACCCACAAAAAGGAACCTGTGGTGCAATAAGAAGCAATGCAGAGAGAGACTGAAACTGAACGTAGTTCAGTGTATTTATCTTCTGTTTTGTGGTGCATCTTTACAGAGTATTCCCCCCTTTCCCCAAGACTGATTGTAAGTTTTATGACAAATTATGCATTGAAGTTTCCTAGTAGAACTATGAAACTAATTTTAGTAGTTGAAGAACTAATGATTATCAAAGACCTCTGTATTCCTAACAGGAAATACAGTTACATTCATGGGCTCTCTTTCCTCCCCTTCCCCCTACACACACACACACACACACACACACACACACACACACACACACACAGAGAGAGAGATACGGTTGTTCTAGCTGACTCAATTTAGGAATAAATGAACTCCTTAAAGAGAGAGATTTGAGGCCTGAATCCTTACTCTGCCTCAGGTAAGTGATAGTTGGGCGAGTCTTCTTCCAGTGCTCATCACCAAGGTGAGGTCCCCTGGAGTTATACACAAGTAGCAGGTGTGAAATTTTAAGTTTGAGATTCCTATCTAGTATCATTAAGGTACATTACTAATAATTATAGGGATAAATTATGCATCTTACATTAAGGGGCTAAAGATATTCACTTTAATTTATATGTTTAATTGTGGATTAGAATGTATGTAATCTAAGGCCTAATTCCAGTTTATGGTTGCCCCCCCCCACCAGGAATAATCTATTTTGCTTTCCAAATAACAGATTTACAAATGTTCTTCTAGTTGATGTAGTATTTTTTAAGATAAAAGACTAATTTTGTTTGTGTCAGTTGTTTTACCAGTGTGTATGCTGCATGTATTACGTGCTCACGGGCGCCAGTGTAGGGTGTTGGACGCTCTGCGATTTGGAGTAGCAGTTTTGATGGAAGTGCTGGGAGCCAAGCCCAAGTGCTCTGAACTGCCAGGCCATCTCCAGCGCTTGACAGGGGAGTTTTAAAGAGTGCCTCTGTAGTTTTAAAGAGTGCCTCTGTAACATATCTCTGGAATCTGAGAATTTAAAAACTTTTAGTTACATAGAAGGAACACAGCACAAAATTCCTAGATGGAAAAACAGACTGTGATTATTCTTGTAACTTTTTTATTTATATAACACAGCTTTAAATGGATTTTAGTTAGAGCTTACCATTCCTTTGTTCCTCCAGTTGTTCTTGTTTTGTTTTGTCGTGATGCACTGTTTCGTTTGAGAGTCTTACTCTGAAGCACACATTGGCCTTGAACTCCTGTCTCCTCCCTGGGCCTCTGGTACTGGAGATGACAAGGACCCGCCCCTGTCCTTCTCTCCTCTCCTCTCCCCTTACCTTTTTCGTTTTTTTTTTTTATTTTAAATAGACAAAGATGAAACATACAAGTTTATTATATAAATCACATATTGTAGACTTCATTAATCTATACTTTCTTTAACCACATGGCAGTTTATCATAAAGATTCTGAACCTAGACTTGTGTCTGTAATCTCAAGACCTTGGGGGCTGAGGCAGGAGGATGGCTAATTCAAGGTTATTATGTAACAAGAACCTGTCCCAATAACCCGCCCCTAGCAGCCCTCAGCCTGCTTCTTGCTGGTTATCTATAATCCTGAGCCAAGGAGGTGCTAGCATATCCATCACTGGATCGTTTACTAAATGAATTCTTACATATAAAACTCTCCATAAGCGCTTTAAGTCAGCTGTTACTAGTTTTACAGTTCTCAGATAGCTAGTTAGTTTAAAAAAAGAAAAAAAGCTGCTGTTTCTCAAGGTTCACAGTTGTCCTGTAAATTCAGAAGTCATCACAGCAAAAGTAGAGGTTTGCTGCTTGTAAGTTCTGACGCTTTTTCTTTTTCCTTTGTTGTTTTGGTCAAGCTGAATTAACAAAGCCTTTTTTAAAAATTGGTCTTTTTTTAATCAAACAAAACACCATGACTTTTTCATGTATTCCCTCAAGCGTTTCCATGAAGTGTTTGCAGTATAAACACTGTGGTATTGTGTTAATGGCTGAGAAACAAAAAACAGAGTGGGCTAATCTGTTTTCACTTGATAAGCTGAATGTAGCAGGAGGTGAACAGCACTGATGGGTGAAACAGTCCAGCAAACGCAGTGAGCCGCATTGGTGGGGAAACACCCAGACATTGGGATACCATTTTGCTGTTGTAGAAAATTAGTTAAACTTCCTTAGATTTCCATACCTTTGTAGTATAAATCAAAGGCAGGCATTACATTTATATAGTGGCTGTGTTTAAAATTGGTTTGTGGCCAGGCAGGCCTGTGGTGGTGCAGGCCTTTAGTCCCAGCACTTGGGAGGCAGAGGTAGGTGGATCTCTTGTGAGTTTAAGGCCAGCCTGGTCTACAGAGTGAGTTGCAGAACAGCCAGGGCTATACATAGAAACCCTGTCTCAAAAACAAACAAACAAACAAAATAAAAATAAAAATTTTAAAGTAAAAAAAATTGTTTTGTATTTAGTTGTAGTAAATGATAGGAAATGTACGTTGACAGATACAGAAATATTTTAATGCAATGTACTCTTATTTGATTTCCAAGTTATTTACTGTTATTGATTTTACAATAGAATGAAATTCAAACTTCACAATTTTTTTTAACCAAGATATTGTAGGGCCAGGCTATAAGTATATCTGTTACTAAATCTCTGTGAAGTGTATCTCTCTTCAAAGACATTTGTGTGAATGACTTTTAGATTTACTTGTAAGGATCTTATTTGTAAGCATTAAGACAGAGGCAATTTCATGTTTCTTAGTTGATGTTCATGAGGAAGGAAAAGGAGATACTCTTTATCAATCCTCTTTTACTGACGAACACAGGTTCAGAAAGCCCAGCATTTCATTTCAAAAAGTGGCTGCCTGGGTTGGCTTTCCTAGTCTGAGCCTGTAGCTTTCTGCCACATGAAGAAGTGTCAGCCTCTAATTGTGTCACTCTTCTTTTGCTTGTTTTAGCTTAGTTTGGTTTTTTTTAAAGGGGAGATAACTGGGTGTAGCTTAAAGGAACCATTTAAACTCCCGGAAGTTTTGAAAAGTTGCCAGTTGCCTGGTAAGATAGGGGAGCTTTTCTTCATAAAAATAATTGGAGGTAGCTTTACTATAAGGGAAAGAATGTTTGCTTAAGTGAACTTGTTTTCTTTGAACAATTTCTGTACAGTCAGTTGAAGGCCTGCTAATTTGTGAAGTTTCTGGGTAAGTTAATTATCAGGCTATGCTAATGTCCTATTATGATTCTTTGATTCATCTTCCCTTTAGATTTTTATGGAGTTGTAGTCTCTTTCAGAAGTGTATATTAAATCACAGGGAACGGAAAGTAGTTAGAGTATAATTTGAGATTTTATGAAATGTGTTTTAAGTCACTCAGTTACTACCTTTCAGTATGTTGATTGGGAACAAGTTCAGTATCTGTTTAAAGGGCTTCTTGTGTAAGAATAAAGGAAGTTCAAGTTGGAAAACCATTTGTGTTGATAGTTACTGCAGTTTTACAGTATTTAAACAAAAGAAAGCAAAACAAAAACCCTCTAGTAGGAATCTACTGCAGGTAAGTAACTTACAGAGAGCAGTGAGTTCTGACTCATAGTCAGGGTCACTTAGCCCCCAAGGCTCTGCTGTGTGAGGCAGCAGGGGACAGTGGGAGTGTGTGCTAAAGAGAGCTTGCTCACAGCATCATATCACAGGCTCCATAGCAGAGAAGAAAGGTCTGGGGTCTCGCTCGCATCCCCACCATGGCACTCGGCGCTCGCCCAGTGTCCTCTCCTCCTGAAGCAGTAGTTACCAACCTTCCTAATGCTGCCGCCTTCAGTGCAGTTCCTTGTGCTCTGGTGACCCCCGGCCATAAAATTATTTCATTACTACTACGTAACTGTAATGTTGCTACTGATATGATTTGTAATGTAAATATCTGTTTTCTGATGATCTTAGGTGAGCCATGGGAAGGGATCATTAGGTTCTCAGAGGGGTTGTGAGCACAGCTGCCGCCCTAAGTCTCTGTTCTGTCCTAGTGGTGCCGTCCTGGGACCCCCTTTAACAGAGCGCCTTCTCATCTGCTCATTTCTTTCTTGATAGGGCTGTTAGGAAGGGGTTTTCTCTATGTATTCCCGGACGTCCTAGAACTCACATCAGAATAGTAGGGGAATAGTAATGAGATAGAATATTTTTGTTTCTTTATCCTGAAGATAGTTTTTCTTTATGGTTATTATCTTTCATTGTAAAAAAAAAAAAAGTATTGATGTAATTATGAAATAACTGTCCAGGCCGGGCATCTATGGTGGGGCACGCCTGTAATCCCAGCACTCGGGAGGCAGAGGCAAGCGGATTTCTGAGTTCGAGGCCAGCCTGGTCTACAAGAGTGAGTTCCAGGACAGCCAGGGCTACACAGAGAAACCCTGCCTCGAAAAACCAAAAAGAAAAAAAGAAAAAAGAAAAAAAAAAAGAACTGTCAACATTTTTATTTTTAAAGCTATGTCAATAGAGACAATAAACAGTAAGAATATGAATTCTGGAATTATATACTCTGGGTTCAACTTTTGGCTCCACAGTATAATAAACCTGAATAATTTCGTATGTTTCAGTATTCTCATCTATATAATGGTTTTTTAAAAAAACTCTTATAAAATTGTGGAACATGAAATTGGACAGTTTTAAATATTTTAAGACAGTATTTTTCTTTAAATGTTTTGGGTTTTTTTTGTAGGAGGCAGGGCAGGGCGTAGTTTCTCTGTGTAACCTGGCTGTTCTGGAACTCTGCAGACCAGGCTGGCCCCAAACTCAGTGATCTGTCCCCTTTTGCCTCCTCAGTGCTGGGATTAAAGGCTTGTGCCACGTTCCCTTTTTATAATAAAAAACATTTTGATTCAAATGATAAGTTACATGGTCACAAAGTTATAGAGGTTGTAGGTAGTGTGATCTGCACACTCTAACCACAAGTGGACCAGGCCCAGAAAGAACACTGCTAAGAATATCAGAACTGCTGTCACTTTTTCAGTAGGTTTCTTTACTGTTCAGCCAATTTTTCATCATAAACAACTAATTGAACTTTTGTAAAAGGCAAAAAAAATCACTAAAAGACCTTTGTATGTTATAAGTAAATTTATCCCAGTTTTTAAAATGTGTAGATCCAGTGATGTTCCTTATACATGTACATGTGGGTAACTGGATTCTAATAACAATAATTAATGCAGAGAATCAATTCTAATGTAGAAGCTTAATTTTTTTAGGGGAGTTTTGAGTTTGTTACCATGTATATTAAGAGACATAAGACAAGAATGACCCTATTTAGTTGCCTTGAGAAATCTGAAGAGCATATTTAGACTGGGAAAAATACAAAGGTAGTGTTAAACTGGCCACACTGTGATAGCCTTGAAATCCTGCGGTGGTGGTGCTGATGCTGGTGGTGATCATGATGGTGCTGATGGCGATTGTGCATCTGTTTCAAAAAACGTATCTGAGGACAACTTTGGGGAGTCGATTCTCTCCTACCTTTACGTAGGTTCCAGAGGTTGAGTTAAATTGCCAGGCTCTCAGAGCAAACACCTTTACCACTGACACATTCCACTAGACTGGTTGTAGGTTTTGATTTTTGTTTATTTTGTCTGGTTTTTAGCTTTTGGTTTGTTTTTTGGATTTTCAAGCCGGGGGTTTTTCTCTATGTATTCCTGGATGTCCTAGAACTCATGTCAGAGACCAGGCTGGCCTTGACCTCAAGAGAGCTGCCTGCCTCTGCCTCCCAGGTGCTGGGATTAAAGGTGTTTATCACCACCACTGGGTTTAGTCCTTTAAAATGGGAATTATATGTAACTCATGCTGGCTTCAGACTCACTGCCAGTTGAGGAGGAACTTGAATTGCTGCTTAACTTCTGCCTCCACCTCCCAAGTACTTGGATTACAGGCTTGCCACCACCATGTGGAGTCCTGAAGTCCTTAGTGAATTAAGTCACAAATGGTATTCTGGAAGTGATAAAAAGGAAAAAAAAATGTTTTTTTTTTTCTTCTACTCGAAGAAACTTCTTATCTCTTGTAGCTTAGATTTCTAGAATTTTGCAATGGAAATTAATTTTTAATTTTTCTTGATTTTCTTTTAAAGACTGTTTTAAAGAAGTCATTCATATCCGTCTGGATGAACTAATCCGTGTTTTAAAATCTATAATGAATAAACATCAGAACCTCAATTCTGTAGATCTTCAGAATGCTGCAGAAATGCTTACTGCAAAAGTGAAAGGTAAGGAAGGGTTATCAGGGGTGGGCCGCTGAGGTGACAATGACATCTTCATGGTCAGGCCATGCTGACTGTGCAGCATCTTCTCATGGTGTTCGAAGGATTTATCTGAAAAAGAATTTGGTATATTCTGAAATATTCCCACCAAGTCACACCTAAAGATTTCTTCCCTTAAACAAACAAACAAACAAATATGGTGTTACCCATGGCTCCAGACACATAGGCAGCAGAGGATGGCCTTGTTGTACATCAAAGGGAGGAGAGGCCCTTGGTCCTGGAAAGGCTTGATGCAGCTGTGTATGGGAATATCAGGACAGGGAAGTGGAAAGGGGGTTGATTTGGGGAACAGGGGGAGGGGAGATGGCTTATGGGACTTTGTCAGGGAGAAGAACCAGGAAAGGGGAAATCATTTGAAATATAAATAAAGAATGTATCTAATTAAAAAAAAAAAAACTGTTAGGCTGGAGAGGTGGCTCAATGGTTAAGAGCACTGGCTGCTCTTTTAGAGGTCCTGAGTTCAATTCCCAGAAACCACATGGTGGCTCACAACCAACTGTGATTGGATCCGATGCACTCTTCTGATGTGTCTGAAGACAGAGGCAGTATACTCATATATATAAGATAAATAAATAAATAAATCTTTTTTTAAAAAAAAAAAAAAAAAAACTGTTAGACACGGTAAAAATCCAACAGCCAGTGTTTACAGTTTTAGTTTTGTGCATGAGTTCATCCCCCTTTCAGGTTGTTTATTACTGTCTAAGGATTCTTTGTTAGGTGAAGACAGTAGGGTTGGAAATTGGTCATTTGCAGTGACTCCGAATGGAGAAAAACAAGGCTCAGTTTAGTATGTGAAAATGAAATTGTAATTTTAATTTTATCAGGTATGTGTGGAGATACAATTATGGTACATATATATTATATGTGTACTAAACAGTGTAGGGAATTGGGACATTGACCTCCGTAGTGACAGCCAATTCAAATTGTTATAGATTATTCTGTGATACAATATAATACGTAAGAAATACTGAGTGAAGAGATGATTGGTTTGCGAACTGTGAGCAGTAATGCACTAGATACAAATGGAAGATGTGAGCTTGAGAGAAGGTTGGATATGGTGACCGTGAAGGTTCAGGATTGCAGGGCTGTCTGAAGATGCAGGCCTGTGCTCAGGGAAGGATGACCCCAATCATAGAATAGAGGGCTGACAAGAAATCAGCACCAAAGAAGAAAGACAAACTGGAGGAGCATCTGCCAAATGGAGAAATCATGATGTTTCAGAGGTGCAGGCTTTTAAGAAAGAAAGGGAAAAATAGTGCTCTTCAGAGTAAAATGTCACCGACAAGACATCATGGCTTCCAGTAATGGCAGCATAAAAAGTGGTAGCAATGATGTGTGGCAAGCAGAGGCAGACAGGTGACAGAGGTGTCACCATCACCAAGGTGGCACAAAGCTCCCGGCTATGGTGAAGGACAGATTTGCCAGAGGAAAGGTCACTGTCCAGGAGTTTACTGGGTCGGGTCTGGGCATCAGCTGAGCTGTCAGGGGTGAGGCTGCACTGTAGGTCTCTGTGTGAGAACTCTGGGCATGCGGACCTGATGAGAGCTGAGAGATGCTCATACTCGGAAAGGACAAGGAGAAGGCAGTGTCAGGATGAGGCAGAGCGGAAATAAAAGCCTTGCAATAAAAATGTAGCCTGGATCCTCCCCCTCCCCCCCCCTCACATCTCTTTCTGACTTAAGACTTTTCCTGTTTGTGTGGTTTCCTTTTTTCTATTTGAAGCACTGAGAGGGAAAAGGTGCTGTAGAGATTTTAAGTGGGAAGCGGGTAGCTTGTTCTGGGACTCTTAAACTTGTGCTTAGTAACCAGATTTGTTTTTAAGTGGATTGTTTACAAGGACCATTTAACTTTACTTAGATAGGGAAATTTGTGTCTATAGATAGTAAAATTTCCATGCTTGGAAATAGCGACTTAGTCCAATTGTTGTCGGTGACTATTGTGTATAGTCAGGATGTCCTGGGGAAGAACACACCAGCGAGTGGCTGGTGTCCACATTCCAGAGCCGACCTCCAGAGCTCAAAGCGTGGGCTCTAGCTGCTTCCAAGATCCTTTGACCCTTGAGGTAAAGCAAACTTTTAAATATTATTTCACACTATGGCTGTCATATACGCAGAATAATTATCATTACATGACTTTGGTGTCGCATGAAATTGGAAAGAGGAAGATAGGATTGATTTATTGGTGGAAAACTGTTTCTGTAGGATTCCATGGAAACCAGAAAATGTTACAAGAGTTTTTTTTTGCTTTTGTTCTTCAGACCCTCCAAAAATAGGATGAGGCTAAATCAGAGTTCATTTAATAGCAATTTAATTTTCAAAACCTAAAAAGGCAAGAAATAGGTAGAAATCATTTTTTGAATTTAAGAGTCAAACAGTCTAAATGCATTGATACTTCCATCTTTGGGGCAGGGAGTTCCTGATTTCTTCGTTTTGAGGAGAAACTTCAAGAAAAACAATTGTGTAGGATCAGATAGGAATGGAGGAGTCATGGGGATCTTTCTTACAGCCCTGGCCCCCAATTACATTTTCCAAAATAGCAGTGATCTGAGCGGCTATCTTTTTTTTGGATGTATTAACTGCCAGATGCAGTTTGCGAAATTGCTAAACTGTTCAAAACAAAATTAAAAATAAAACCAAAAATGTAATACGGAATAACTTCAGGGCTATATAATCTTGGTTGTGTTGCCACAATACATATAGTTTTTATACATAAAACAATCTTTCTGTTGTTTATTTTAAAGAAAAAAACTATAAACATGGAATATACCTTGTAATAACTTTAAAAGAAAAATTCTTAGCTTTCTCCCATTCATCTGGCAGTAATTTGTAGTTCCTGTGTCTTTCTATTTCCAAACAGGAAGTTCAGTTGACAAAATATTTGCAATATGGTAAGAAAGATATCGCCTATTTTTGAAGTAGATAAAGACATCTTCAGATGTCAGTGATTTATAATGTACTTAGTATTTTCAACTGTTTAGGTCAGTTTTATTTGTAATATAAATGAAAAAAATGTTTTTTAATATCTATATATTTCCCTATATTCATAAATTGGCAAATAGAAAAACAAGCCTTAATCAGACACACACACAGCCTTGTTAAAGCCTCATCTTTCTTCCCGTTCTGCAAACCTGACTTTGTAACAGGTAGCCATTCATCCCAGTCCTGGATAAACAATGTCTGTCACTGATTTCTCTTGACTCTCTCTAGAAATGCATGGCACACACATACAGGCAAACACGTGCACAGTTCTCCTTTTAACCCTTTGCTATAGGAGTGATAGAGTCCTACTTGTTGCTCATTTGTCTGCTCAAAAACAGTTCTCAGTTCTTTGGCTTTTACTTGATATTTTTCAAAGCTGTTCAGTAATACACAATGTCGATGTGCTATATTTTAACCAGTTCGTTCCCCGTAGATGTTTAAATTATTTTCAGTGGATGCTTCTGTGCATAGCCAGGCAAATTCCTAGTAACTTGGGTGTTGAGAGAAGTTGTGTTTTTTGATATTGATTTCAGATCTCCTCTCTCAAGCCCAGCTGTCTAATAGTGGAAAAGGAGCTGGTTTCCCTGCCTCTGTCAGCAGTGCTAGCTGTCAAGATTTGTTACCCAGGCTCGTAGCAAAAGCCATTGTCTCAGGGCAGTTTGAGCTGCACCCTCTCCATTTTAAGTGCAATTGAGTATGTTTCAGGATCATTTGTACATCCTTTTGTTTGAGTTGGCTTCTTACCTGATTTTCTCTTGCTGGTTGATATTTTTTAAATATAATTAATTTATAGAAACTCTATATTTCTAACATTAACTCTTCGATATAGTTTATAATTTTACTCTTTATTTTTACACTGTAAAGTATCAGTCCTTTTTTGTGTGTTTTGAGTCTGAATTATTAGGATGGCCTTACGTACTCTGAAGTTTCACCATTCTCTATATCTTTTTCCCTAAAATTTTTATGGAATCATTTTTAAGTTTAAGTCCAAAATTTAGAGAAGCAAAATGTGTTCTTTTAAAGGGGTCACAGCCCCATTGGGAGATGCATATCAGCTATCCTTCATACCAGGTATTTACATTGTGAGTCATAACTAGCAAAATTACAATTATGAAGTAGCAACAAAAATAGTTTTATGTTTGGGAGTCACCACAGCATGAGAAACTTTATCAAAGTGTCACAGTATTAGGAAGGTCGAGAGCCATTGGGTTAGAGACAGCCAGTAGTCATAGGAATGAAAAGAAAGAAAACATTTTAGAAGCAAAACTCTGAGCTAAGCAATGTATAGGAAACAGCAAGAGAAAGTGGAAGAAACATATGGAAGCAGCTCTGGTAGCTGTCGGTCTGTGGCAGCCGCGCCTAGACAAGAGGTCCTGGGGAGTAGAAGTGACAAGCTCTGTGGGCTTCGTAAGGTATGGAGGGAGCAGCCTAGGAGGAGAGCTCTCCAAGGTCAGAATGTGCAGAGTAGTACAGAACTGAGGCACTGCTCATCCCTACTGAACTCTAGCCACTATATCCCAGAGACGAAATCCCGTCCTTGATATGCTACTTTGCGTGTATAGAAAGTAAATTTAGATTGTGTCAACACTAGAAGCAGTCAAGGTCAGACTTGAACTCAGGTCTGGAATTTCAAAGCTTTACCTCTTTTAAAGATTTATTTATTATTATATACTGTAGCTATCTTCAGACACACTAGAAGAGGACATCCGATCTTACTGCAGATGGTTGTGAGTCACCATGTGGTTGCTGGAATTTGAACTCAAGACCTTCAGAAGAGCAGTCAGTGCACTTAACTGCTGAGCCATCTCTCCAGCCCAACAAATAACTTTTAAAAGAGTAGAGTATTTCATGACGGAAGGAAGTGGTTAATTCTGTAATAATTAATAAGTATAGCTGATATTATTTAGGATTGATGATCCTATTTGGCAGACATTGTTACACTCTTCACAGGAATGACCTCCTGTAAACTTCCCAATTCCAAGATGAATAGACCTGTGAGATCAGCTTCCTCTTAGCAAATGAGGAAGCTGAAGCGAGAGGTTTGTCCAAGGTCGAATTCATATTAAGTGGTAGAAGAGTTGAAAGAAGGAGATTGAAGAGTAAGGTAGAGAAATCCTCAGGTTTCACTGGTGGGATCTGGTGCAGAAAGTTCTGGTTGATTGACAGTGTTCCTGTGTCATTTAATTCCCCAGCTGTTGAGTTTGTAATTGTTCCCACTTAATAAGTGAGGAAACTAACTAGAGGTGTTAGTGTTTATACATGGTCAGAGACAAAGCAGGACTCGGCCTACGCAGGCTGTTTGTAGAACCTATCTTCATACTTAGGACAACAAAGAGAGCCGGAGGGCCAGATGGACACAATGGGCAGGGGACACAAGCATTTTACTGTCTTCTGTATGGTCTGTAGCCTCCTTCAGCAGAGCGTTAACCCAAACATTTCCTGAAAATGCATTTACTACCTGGCTCTTTATAGAAAAAGTTAACATTGAACTGGATAAAAAAGCCCTATCTTGGTGAATTCGAGATAAATCATAGTGAAAGTAAAACAGTCATTACCAATTATAGAGATTTGGTAGAGAAAAGCGGAAATTAGATTGGATAGTAGCTTAAGAAGAAGCATGGTAAAACAAATTTTTTCTTTCACATGGCAAGGCTATTGAACATTTTCTTAGGAAAAGTGTTAATTGGATGAGATGTAGTGAAAGAAGGAAGAAGGAACAGTGTTGGTTCTCGGTTTTGAAGAAACAATATATTGTTGGAACAAAAAGGATCGCCCATATTAGGAATGAGGGCAGCCTTGAAGGGGAAGGAAAGGCGTTTACGGGAATCTCATTAGGTGGTCAAGTAGGAATGTAGACAAGAGAGGTGGCTCAAAAGAGTTACCTTTTTATTACTTACAGTCATTGTAATAATTATTTATGTCTCCTAATAGTGTTTAATGTCATGAAGAAAGATATACCTATAAGAAAGGAAAAAATAATTATAAAAATTGAGATAGTATTATAAAGTACTTTCCAACGAACAATTAAAAATGGTTTTATTGAGGTCTAATTGACAGACAGCAAGCTCCTCTTGTTTTAATGCTACTTTTGATAGATGTTGCTACATGCACATTCTTGTGAACCTGTCGCCACAGTGAGGATGTGCTTGCCCTGTTAGCATTCCTCCCTCTGCCTGCGTCTTCCTCTCCTTTACAGATTCTGATGTTTCATGTGTTTATTTCCATTCTGTTTAAAGTACTTCTAATTTCACTCATGTATTTGACCCACAGGTTGGTTATATAGCAGTATGCTATTTAACTTCCGAGTATTCAAGAACTTTTTACAAATGTTTTCTGTTAATTCTGATTTAATTTCATGTAATCAGAGGATGTATTCTGAATAATTTAAATAGTTACGCTTATTGAGAGGTAGTTTATATACCATAAAATAGTTGTGTTTCTAAATATCGACTTGAAGAGAACTTGTGTCTTGTGCATTTTACTTCTGGATAGAGTTGTACAAAATGTCTGTCATGTCAGGTTAGTTAATGAGTATCATTTGGAATTCACTATCCTGCCTTATTTTATGTTTTCTGTCACTTATTGAAAGTAATAGTAAAATATCTGTCACTAATAATATATCCATTTTCACTGTGGTTATGTTAGTTTTTGCTTTATGAATTTCCCAATTCTATACATTTATAAATGTATGTACACAAATGTATAAAATTGTTCTTCTGCATAACTGGTCCTTCAGAATTATGACATTTTAAAAATGCGTCTGGACATATCCTTGGTTTAGAAATCTACTTTGCATAATATTAGGCAGTAAACTCGGGCAATTGTAAGCTATGGTTAATTTCATGTTTGTCAAAAATTACTGCCTTTTAGCTAGGTATAGTGTGCATGCCTCGGATCCCAGCACTTGGGAGGTAGAGGTGGGTGGAGCTCTGGGAGTCAGAGGTCAGCCTGGTCTGCCAAGTGAGTTCTGGGCTAGCCACCTCTTCACAGAGACACCTTGTCTTGAAAAAACAACAAAAAAGATTACTGCCTAATAATCTAATGTCTTAAAAAATTGTATGTTCTTCACTTTTGTGTAGATTTTTGTTTGTTTGTTTTTAGTTATTTCTTCAATTTGACCAGAGCAAAGGTCTAGAAATAGGAAAATTATTTGCATTGACTGTTCCTAAGTTTTTTGTTTTGTTATAAAAGACATTTAGAAAATTTTGATGACTACCCCTAGTCTACAGAGGCATATTCATATACAATTCTGGTTGCAATTTCAGGGTTTCTTGCTTTCTACCTATATTTGCATATTTGAGCCAAATTCTAAAAAAGTATGCAGGCCTACCAAGTCTGTGGGGATAGAGCTATCTTTTGAACTCTAGCCAAGATGTAAAACAAGGGTGGCTTTCGAGCCTCCCCATCTTCCTTTGTAAACACATTGCTTCTTACAGAGTAACAAGGCTTGCCTCACAAAAAGAGACCAATTCCAACTTCATATTTTGCTTTAGTAGATTATGTCTTGGGTTTTAACAACAGTTTACAGAAAGAAACTAAAATAACCTTTTCAGATTGTATTTCATTAATATTCATTAACAAAATGAATATCCCTACCATAAACAAAAAGTTATGTCAGTTAACATGTACTTCAGATCCCAAGAGCCTGTTGATAGGAAATAAAGCTATGTGTAACTAGGACTTTTAACTTTTATAAAGTACTAGGTTTTTAATGTGATGTTATGTCATATAATTTATGATATGCAAATGTTTCTATGGCTCCAGTTGTTGACAGTTTATATTAAGCTTGTACTTCATAGCAACTTCAGTGGATCAATATCTTTAGTTCTTTTTTTAAATGCCAGAGAACAGTAAGTGAGGAAAAAAACAAAACAAAAAAAACCCCAGAACACTCCATAAAGAGGTCAAGTACAGCATGGACTCTGTGACTCCGAGACTGATTTCTCACTGAGTCACCTCTGGATGTGTTGGATTATGTCATGCATATATAATGGGCTTGCAATCCCAGCTACTTCTTTGCAAACTGTTGCTTTTGCATGATTTCCTTAATAAAGAACTTAAATGTTCTGTTCATTTGTGTATTAGATTTTAAGTTTCTGAAACTCTTTTGCTTTGAAGGAAGCACTGATGATTACAAGAAGTAAATGATTTTTTTTTTATAAATCTAGTGTTAAATGTGTTTTCTTCCACTTACTGCAACTGATCTTTGCTTATAGCTGTGAACTTTACAGAAGTTAATGAAGAAAACAAAAACGATCTATTTCGAGAAGTCTTTTCCTCCATTGAAACTTTGGCATTTACCTTTGGAAACATGTAAGTGAAGACTGTCATTGCAGTGAGTGCTCCTGAATGTCTTAGTGAGAATAGTCCACAGCTCCGTAGGATAGATGAAAAATAAACTGTTAGTAGTGTCACATGCCATCACAGCTTGCTTGCTTTATTGACTGTATTTGCAAGAATTTGTAGAGCTCTTAGGAGCTGTGCCTGTGGTTTGTATAATGAGATTCCTAGGTGTTTCTTAAAACAATTTATTCTAGATGATAGATTGATGGGAAGAGACCAAGAAGTGTAATAATTTGTCTTTTTCTTTCTGTGCTTTTCTTTAACCTCTCTGAATAGCCTCACAAACTTCCTTATGGGAGATGTAGGCAGTGATTCGGTACTACGCCTGCCTATTTCTCGGGAAAGGAAGGTAGGTCTTTTTTTTTTTTTTTAACTTACTGTCATAAACTGTTTCCTGATGTTGATCTTAGTATTATAGTATAGATTACCTCATCTTTTGAGGCCATACAAAGCACATTAGTTAATTTTATATATGATAAAACAATCACTTTCTGGAGCAATATTTTGGTTATGCTTTTCAAGTGATGCTACATTAAGAAAACAGCCTGATTCTTCATGAACCTATGGTCCAAAACTATGCTGAAGGGAAGGGCAGGTGGCTATATGGCTTTGGATACATGTCCGTGTATGAGCAGGTGGAGGCCAGATATGGGCATAGAAAATAGCATTCTATCCCCCTATTGTAGAGAAGGGCAAACTAAGGTTGGGTAATCCTAAATGTACAGTCCAGTACACCTAATAGAGCCGAAAGGTGTTTTTTTTTAAGTATCTTTAGTCTACAGCCACATGCTTTAGTCCTAGCACGTGGAAGATAAAGGCAGACAGATCTCTGAGGCGAGCCTGGTCTTCATAGTAAGTTCCAAGCCAGCCAGAGCTTCATAGTCAGAGCTTGTCTTCAAAGAAACCAGGAAACAAACCAAACAAACAAAAAAAACAAAAAACAAACAAAATGTATTTAACAATTAACATGATATTTTTAAACACTGTCTAATAGATGTAGCCTAATGTGGTTCTTTAAATTTGATAAGTAAAAATAAAAGTTTATTTTCTAGTTGATCAGCCATATTTCAAATGTTCAAGTAGCTACACATAGCTGGCATTTCTATTATCACAGGAAATTTTGTCCTAAGCTGTCCAAAAAACTTGAAAAGACATGTACCTGTGGTAAAATGGTAAAGATGCTGGGCGTTCTATTAAGCTTGCAGTCTCTTAAGTTTGTTGTAACTGCTTCTTTAACTTCTGAACCTTTTTAGATTTGTAGAATTTGAAGTTTAATATGGTTTCATTGATATTTTTTAACCTAATCAGATTAAAGAGTTTATTTATTGTTAAAACTTGGAAAAAATAATTCTTGCAGTGTTATGGTATTTAAGTAGACTTCTTAGGCCTCTGAGTTTTAAATACTTGAATTTTTTAAGCAGGAATTATGTCAGTAATGGAATCAGAATAGAACTTTGGAAGCAGTGATTTGTTTTCTGCTCTAATCTTGAATTTGTTTTCTTCTATGTGTTAAGTCTTTTGAAAACATTTCTGTGGACTCAGTGGACTTACCCCATGAAAAAGGTAAGTGTTTAAGATTTTATTGAACATTTGTGTTTTCTTTCATTAAGTATTTTGATACACTTAATTTCTTTGTACTTTGTAATCTAGTATAGTCATTCTTAATATAAATATAGAATAGTTTTACATATAAAACATAAAATTTAAGTAGATGATATGATAATGCAAACTGATCATAATTACATACAGATTGTAGCTCAACAAATAATAGAAATATATCTTAAGATAAAAATCTGCTGCCTGGAGATACAGTGTCTCCGTGTCTGGGAGCACTCACTACTCTTCTAGAGGACCTGGACTGGGTTCCCAGCACCCATATGGCAATGCACAACCATCCATAACTCTAGTTTCATATGATCTGACTCTGCTCCTGGCTCTGTGGGCATCAGGCATGAATGTGGTGCACAAACAGATATACAATAAAACATACAGAAAGTAAAAATGAATGCATTTGTAAAGATAAAAATACAATATAATTTAAAGCATAAACACTGGTGGGTTATAAACTTATCCTTTGAATTTGTAACCAGTTTTTATTGATTAATTCCTAAGGATCCAATGTACTTTTTTTTTTTTTTTTTAGATTCACTATATGCTCATACTTAACATATACTGATATTTTTATTTTCAGGAAATTTTTCTCCTATAGAACTAGACAACTTGCTGTTAAAGAACACTGACTCTATAGAACTGGCTTTGTCATATGCTAAAACGTGGTCAAAATATACTAAGAATATAGTGTCGTGGGTTGAAAAAAAGCTCAACTTGGGTGAGTTCTCTGTTAGAGCATCTGATTAATTTTGAAATGTTAGAGCTAAATTGTGATTCATTTTTCTACAGTATAGGTATTATGATTTATATTTAGTGATTAGTAGGCTTTCTTAACTCAATACACATACTAAGCATTTTCTGTTGACTGCTAGATTAGGCACACAATAACAGACAACACTGTCTCTGCCTTTAGAGAAGCCCTACTGTGATGGGTAGAAGAGTATACCAGGTAACGTGGTGAATGGAGAGAAGCAGCAGTGGATGTATAGGCAGAGAGAAGGAAGTCCGGCAGGAACAGCTCAGTGGCTAGGGTGAGCAGTGTTCTCAGCGGAGAGGATGCTTCCCTATGATTATCTGTCCTAAGCCCCTGGTACTTGGGAAGTAAGCAAGACAGGATTGTTATGCCCATTTTCCTCAAGGGTGCATCAGATTTGTTTGTGAAGGTGAGACATGCTCAGAGGGAAGTAGGATTCCCCAGTGTGTGTGCTCAGACTGCACTGGCTTAGGTCTTGTTCTGACAGCAGAGAGTCATGCACGTATGTCTGGAAACTTCCCAGTTGATTCTGATGAGCAGTTAGATTCAAAGTTACTTCCTTATTATAGCATGATGCATACTAATATGTGTGATCACTCCTTAGTTGAAGAAGCACAAACAATTTTAGAGTGTATATGTAGAGGAAAAATGCTAATTTTGTCTTTTTTAACCTTTTCAGAATTGGAGTCCACTAGAAATATTGTAAAATTGGCAGAGGCAACTAGATCTAGCATTGGCATACAAGTAAGTATTCTGGTAACTCTGCAGGCTCTGAAATAAGAGACTACTTAGTTGAATTCCCAGTCAGTTCACAGAAAAAACATAATTGTTGATCGTTGTATTGGAAAAAAAAATTATTTTAATGGTTATTCCTTAGGAATGAAACTAGAGCATTTAAGATTTATACAAATACCTATTTTAATGCTATTTTGCTAACTAGTTCATAATTTCAATATTTGTGTCATATAAACACAAGTCATTTTACTAGATAAAAACATCTAAAGTTGTATTTTGAAGATATATCTAGAACTCTAGCAATATTTTTTTTTCTAATGCCAGTTTTAGGGACTGAGCCACAGCATATTAGACACAAGTGCCTCTAACCCTGTGCTATCATAAACCTTACCTTTCATCTAAATTCTAGGAGTTTATGCCGCTGCAGTCTCTGTTTACCAATGCTCTTCTTAATGACATACACAGCAGTCACCTTTTACAACAAACAATTGCAGCTCTCCAAGCCAACAAATTTGTGCAGGTAAAACTTAATACGTACAGCATATGTTTGTTTTTTAAGTACCAACATGGGTTTATAAAACAACTGCTTTTTAATATCCTTAAAAGCCTCTACTTGGGAGGAAGAATGAAATGGAGAAACAAAGGAAGGAAATCAAAGAACTGTGGAAGCAGCAGCAGAATAAATTGGTGAGTATTGACCTGGAGCGCCACTTGCCTGTTTATGACCGTCCAAGATCACCTGCAGGATATAAACCACCTGTCTCACTCTGGGTTCCCTAAAATGTTGTCTGATAGTCTGTTTAATGTTCTTTTCTGGGTAGCTGGAAACAGAGACGGCTCTCAAAAAGGCAAAATTGTTATGCATGCAACGGCAAGATGAATACGAGAAGGCAAAATTGTCCATGTTTCGTGCGGAAGAAGAACAACTAAGTTCAAGTGTTGGACTGGCAAAAAATCTCAACAAACAACTAGAAAAAAAGCGGAAGCTGGAAGAAGAGGCTCTTCAAAAAGTAATATTTTTGTTACTTGAAACTTGAATTAGTATTACTCTGCTAAAGATCTGACTCTCTTAGAGATTGCTTAGGATTGTGTTACAGAAGTATCTTAGGATGCAAACAATATAGTATTTGTAAATTGCAAATTACAATCTGGTGTTCTTAAATTGCTAGCCAAACTGCTATTTATCTTTAAATTATTTTAATGCATATACTATTATATTGAACAATTAAAATATTTCAGATTTTTCTTTTCATAAAGATTTCCCGTTTTTTGAAATAGTGCTTTAATACAGTAAGTTTTTAAGTATAAATTTAGTGATTACTGTGGTTTCTGTGGTGTTCTTGAAGGTAGAAGAAGCAAACGAACACTACAAAGTCTGTGTAACAAATGTTGAAGAAAGACGGAATGATCTAGAAAATACAAAGAGAGAAATTGTAACACAGCTTCGGACACTTGTTTTCCAGTGTGACCTTACGCTTAAAGCTGTAAGTGGTTTCTTCATTATTTGAAGGCACAGGAGAAAGTCTTTGAGATCTGATTGGTTAGATGGTTGAGACTTTTCAATTCTGAGACTCTCAGTTTGTAATAGTGATCCCTAATTTGAGCGACCTTTTTCTATTACTTTCTTCCCTCCCTCCCCTTCTTTCTTTCTCTTTTCTCCTCTCCCCCCCTCCCCCACCTCTTGTTTCATGACAAGATCTACTGTGAAGTCTGTGCTGGCTTTCAGTTCATAAGTCTTCTGTCCTAACTTCTGAGAGTTGAGATTACATGTATGTTAAAGTAACTTTTATTTACCTGATATAATAATTGTCATCTCAGAAGCATACTGCCTCAGTCTGCTAACCTAGACCTAGTCCTGGAAGCTTCTAGCCTCCAAGCAATCTCATCTAGGCCTAGAGTGTTCTCAGCCTCGGAGACTCACTGCTGAATAAGCTCACCTTTTCTTGTTCTTTCCGAAGTCTAGCTGGCTGGTACAGCTCAGCTGTTCTGGCTCAAACTCCTTCCAAGCCGACTGTCAATCTGGCTTCTCTTTCGGATTCTAACTGAATTGCTCTGCTTGGCCTCATACTAACTTTGGCAATATGTTCTAATCTTCTGGCTCCTTCTCATTCTCTGGCTTGTTCTGTCTTCGCCTGTGTCTAGCTTGTTCTCTCTGTAACCTGTTTCTGTACAACTGTCCTGGTAAAACTGCCCCCTCCCTTGTTCTCTTTCTGCTCTCTTTAATAGAGCCTCTCTTTCCTGTTCTCATAAGAGTTGGGCATGTCCTGTTCTGTCAAATCTTTCTCTGATTCATCATTTTTTTCTGCCACTCAATTAGACATCACTTTTAAAAATGGCTGCATCCTTGTACAAACTAACTTTTCCTTCATTGATTGGGATTAAAGGTGTGTGTTAAGACTGAGCTACACCACAACTAGAAACAGGTTTTTTCAGTAAATAATACCATCTCCGGGTTCACAATGTGACCACCAGATATTCTGTGTTTATGTACCACTGTGCCTTGTTTTGTTGTTGGGTGGTTGTTGTTTGTTTGTTTAGGGGTTTTTTTAGTTGCTTTTCTTTTCTCTCTTCACTATGTACCCTGAGTTGATGATTTATTTGGCTAAAATTTAAATGTGAGCATTGGTTATCAACTGACCACCTTTCTTGCCTTAATTGGTAAAACTGATTTAAACTCCAAGACGTCTGACATTGCTGTGAGATAGGTTTTGGAATTTAAGTTTTAAAAAGATGGTAAAACTGAACTGAGTGATTTATGAACAAACAAGAATCCCGTGTCACGTTTTCATTCATGTCTTTAAGTATTTTGTAAAGAGTTTATATTCAACAGGCCCTTTTGGCATGTAGTTAACAATTTAAAAAGTAGATATCAATCCCTGTTAACTGCCACCACAGTTGGGAGTCAGGAAATCTTATCAGTGTTGCCCGTCTGTTGTCAGCCACCACACCCACACCTGATCCTTAGCGATACTCAGGTGTTCTCGGTCTTGTTAATGGGGTGTGGGAAATGTTGGCATAAGCGTTTCAGTGTGTAAATGTTCCCTACTTTTCCAAAGTGTCTCACAGTGGACTCATAGTACACAACCTTTTGTGGCAGGCTACTTTTAACTCCCTAATCCCTTTGAGATTCATCCGTTTGTGCATGTGTCAGTAGTTCCATTCTCTGGAGTGCTTGATAGCTGACTCTGTTAGTGTGTCAGTGTTTGTCCGTTCACCAGGGGGACATAGTGTTGTTTATAGTTTGGGTCGTTATGAATGAAGCTCCAAGAGTGTTTGTTGACAGGTTTTATTGAACATAGATTTTATACTTGTAGGATTATATAGGAGTGTGCATAGCACTGCCAGATGCATTATTAGCTCAATAAGAAACTCTAAGAGTTCTCCAGCGTGGCTCTGATCAGTGTGAGAGTTCTAGCTCAGTACCCTTTTATTATGACATGTGTAGCTGCTCTAATAGGTGTGTGGTCAAGATCTAATTATGGTTTTCATTTGTGTTTCCAGAATAAGGGAAGAGGGCAGTGATGTAATTATATTTTAATTAGAACTTTAAAAATAACATTAAAAATAGTTTCAAGGGCTTATTTACAATTTTGTTATTTTAAATTTTTCATTATGTTTTTTTGTTTTGTTTTTGTTTTCTTATGATTAAATTTGCTTGTATTCTGTCTCATTTCAAAGTTTTTCTTCTATACTTTTAGCAGTGTCTTCTACAGGAAAGTTTAGGTCTATCTTACTCTTGTTTTGGTCATGCTCTTGATGTTGTGTCTGTAAGAGTGTTTCACTGAATCCAAGGTCATAGAGTTTTCCCCTTTGTTTTGTGCTAAATTGTATAGTTTGACACTTGCATATATGATCTATATTGAGTTCATTTTTTGTGCAAGGTGTGGTTTGAAGCTGGGTTTTGTTTTTTGTTTTGTTTTGTTTTGCATATAGATACCAAGTACCAGCACCTGGAGGGCAGTGCCAGAGAGTTTATTACTTGACATTTCCCAGTAATGCAAGGACATGATAGCTTTGACAGGCAGAAAACCGGAATGATCAGATTAATTAAGAGTAAGAGTCTTTATTGGAAATTAGATGTAGTGGTATGCACCTGTAATCCTAGCATTTGGGTGATCAAAATTCAAGGCTATCCTTGGCAATGTTTGAGGCCAGGCTTGGACTATTTGGGACTCTGTCTCAAATAAAATATAACAACAACAACAACAAAAGAATTTTAGTTGGGGCTTCCTCAAGAAAGGCAAAGTGAGCAGGGACTTAGACCGGTAGGGTCAACTGCTTTGCACAGTTCAGTAAGCTTGGGGAATGAGGACATGTGTCTTTTTTTGTTTATTTGGGGCAGAGGAAATTGGCCTACTGTAGGAGATGAAACTTTTTCCTTTAATACATTGGCTTGGGCTATAAACTTGAGACTTAATAATTTTGCGTATGAAGATGTGATGCTCTCCAAGCTCTTGTCTTGTCAAGTATAATTTATTCTTGGCCACCTTTTAAAAAAAAAATACCATTAAAAAAGAAAAGGGACTAAAAAGATGTCTCAGTAGTTAAGAGCACTGGCTGCTCTTCCAAAGGTTCTGAGTTCTAGTCCCAGCAACAACATGATAACCATCTGTAAGATGTGTATGGGTTTTGTAATGGGTTTTGATTCCTTCTTCGGGTGTGCATGAAGTCAGAAGCCAGGCAGTTGTGGTGCACAAACATGATAGGTTGAAACACTATGCAGTTTCCATTAAGTTACCTTTACATCTTTTTCAAACCAGTTGACCATATTTTTACATACCTACTTCTGAATTCTCTCTGTTGACTGAAAGTGAGATGTGAGCCCAATTTTATCCTTTTTAGAAATTACGTGAGGGGTCGGAGAGATGACCCAGCAGTTGAGAGCACTGGCTGCTCTTGCAGAGGACCTGGGCTCAATGCCAAGTATCCACATGGCAGCTCACAACTCTAGTCTATAACTTCAGTGTCAAGGAATCCATTGCCTCTTCTGGCCTCTGTGGGCACCAGGCATGCATGTGGTCCAGAGATACACATGCAGACAAAACACTGATACACATAAAATAAATAATAATTTTAAAAATATTTTAAAAATAATTACATTTGACATTCTTTAATGTTCCATAACGATTATTAGAATCTTCTTGTCTATGTGAAAAGAATGTTATAAACATTTTCAGTGGAATGGATGTATTAAGTCTTAGATCAAACTGTGAACAATTTAGCTACATGTTTGTACATTTTTCAATTTAGGTCTTCAATTTTTAAAATCAGAACTTTGTTTGCAACATAAGAATCTTTGACTGGTTTTACTTATATCAATTATTTCATAATATTAAGAAGCATAGTTAAGCCGGGCGGTGGTGGCGCACGCCTGTAATCCCAGCACTTGGGAGGCAGAGGCAGGCGGATTTCTGAGTAGGAGGCCAGCCTGGTCTACAGAGTGAGTTGCAGGACAGCCAGGGCAACACAGAGAAACCCTGACTTGGGGGGGGGGGGGGGTGAGGATCCTAGTTAAGCTCCCTTATTCCTGTTTCCTGCTGGCTTCTCCCGCCCTCTTGGGCTCTTCCCTTCCCTCCTCCCTTCCCCTCTCTCCACGTGGTCATGGCTGGCCTCTACTTCTTTACTCTCTCCCTCTCTCTGCCTCTACTACCCTCTTAACTCCCTTCCCCATGTCCCGAATAAACTCTATTCTATACTTTAAGAAAAGAAAAAAGGAATCATAGTTAAATTTTGCATGAACTTTTATTTTGGAGTCTTGGTAAATGCTTTTATTTTAGGGACATCTGTAGATTTCTCCCAGTTCTCCTTGTAGAAAATTAAGCTGTTTGCAATAAGGGCAATTGTATGTCTTTTTCCTTTAATAGTTCTTTTACTTATTTTTATATATCTTTTAAGTTTCTTATAAGGCTATCAGTTAAATAAAATTCGTGCGAGAAAATTCCCATGTCTTAGTCTCTATCTTAGAAGAAGTGCTTTTAGTCTTATTTAAATAGGGTGTGGCTATAGAGTCTTTGAAGATGCCCCATATTAACTTAGACATTCCCCTTGTGTTTACTGAGAGTTTCATCTGGTATTTATTCTATGTGATCATGTAATTTGTCTTCCAATTCCCCTCCCTTCCCCTCTTTTCCCTTTCCTCCCTCCTTTTCCCTGTTTACTGTCTTTTGTTTTGGTTAGTGTAATTTGCTTTCATAAAATGAGGTGAGAAAGTATTCTTAACTTGTGGGAGGAAGGGTTTATCAAACTTGTGTTATTTCTTCCTATCTAGCAGCATGTGTGGTAACTAGGTTTGAGATTGTTGGAGGAATTTTTTTATACATAATCATTTCTTTTGATATATTCAAGTTAATTATTTCTTAGGTGAAGTAGCTTATGACTGGCATGGAATTGATCCCTTTCAACTTGATGAACAAACACACATGCATAATGCATGCATACGTACATACATACATACATACATATATGGTGGCTATAGCTTACCTTTGTCTAAGTGGGTAGAGTAATGTCTCCTCTTTCATTCTTAATGTTGATAATCAGTGCACACACTACATCAGTCTTGCAGGAAGCTTATACATTTCATTGAGCTTTCAGGAAAAGGTTTTAGTTAATTTTTCCCCCTAGTTTTATTAGTTTCAGCTTGCTTTCTGTTTGCTTTTTTTTTAACTTTCATGATCACTCTTCATTGAAACCTGCCTCCAGCTCTAGTATACAGTTTTTAAAGGTTCAAATTGCCTCCTAAAGATTACTTTCCTATATACCACAGATTTTGAAATGTGTTTTTCTTTAGTTCAAAACATTTTCTAGTTTTCCTAGTAGAGACTTTATCTTTGAATGCTGGGTAATGTAAAAGCCTGTTGTTTGATTTTTTTTTTCTGAGCATTTAAATATTTTCCAGAAAAATTTTTGTGATAATGACTTCTAGTTTAATTCTGTTGTGGAAAGAAAAATTAGTTATATGATTCCAGACTTAATTTTTTTACATTTTTTGATTGACTAAGTATAAAGTTTAAAAAATAAAGCAGAAGTTGATAAAATTGAAAAAATAAAGAAAAACCAGTGAACTTAAAAGGTGTTTCTTTGGAAATTGTGATGCTTCCTGAGTGTACTTTTAAAGAGTCCATATTCTTTCACTGTGGACTAGTCTTTTGTACTCATCAGTTCCTTAGCCTGTGCTGTAACTTACGCCTTCTGTATTCTTGGTTAGATACATTTAACTGTGTCTCTCTACTGAGGGGTTAGAGGTCTTATAGCTCCTTCAGCCTTTGCTTTATGGATTTCGAAATCTGTTGTTAGTTGGTTCTACATCAACAAATGTTACACCATCATAACACATTGATCTTTCATTTTTGAAATGTCTCTTTCCTAGTTTGTTTTTCTGTTACTCAGATAAAACAATGACTGAGATGAACATAGGGAGGAAAGGCTTATTTGGTTCAGAGGTCTGTAGGTCAACATCAAGGGAAGGCAGGGCAGGAATTTGCAGGCAGGAACTGAAGCAGAGAACACAGAAAATAGCCGTTTGCTGGCTTGCTTTCCATGGCTTGCTTTGCTTGATTTTTTTTTTTAAGCCAGGACCACCTCCCTGGTGATGACATCAACCACAGTGGGCTGAACCCTCCCACACCAATCCATAATCAAGACAATGTCCCCCACAGATCAATATGATGAAAACAATTCTCCAAATGAGGTTTCCCCTTCCCAGATGACTGGGATTTGTGCCAAACTGACAACTAGCCAACAGTCTCCTTTTAGCCTGACAAATTTCCTTGCTGTTTTAGTCTACTTAATTAGTAAATATATATGCTGTGATATGATATGACATATGATTCAGCTGTTTCTTTTTTTTTTTTCTTTTTTTCTTTTTTTTTTTTTTTTTTTTTTTGAGACAGGGTTTCTCTGCATAGCCCTGGCTGTCCTGGAACTCACTCTGTAGACCAGGTTGGCCTCAAACTCAGAAATCCACCTGCCTCTGCCTCCCAAGTGCTGGGATTAAAGGTGTGCACCACAACTGCCTGGCATGATTTAGGTATCTGAAGAGTACCCTGAATGGAGACCCAGTCCTCATGAGTACTGAGAAATAACTGTATGCTTAAACTTTATTTTGAATGCTTGTAACCCTCCTTGCCGTTACTGCCCAAGTATTAGCAATACAGAAGCTTGCCAGTATATAGATTTGTGCTAAGTTTTACTCACTTTACTAAGAACCAGTATTTTTAGTACTTCAAGTGGACTGCAGAAAACTTAGCACCATGTAAGCCACTTTACACAATGTGGATTGTGGTGGGTGTGTGTTTATTAAAAAGTATACATTAAAAACCTCACCAAACTGTCTGCTCTTCTAGGTTTGCTTTTTCATTATTTCTTTTAGTTTTTGAAATTATATCATTTCCTCCTTTCCTTTCCTCCCTTGAAACCCTCCTATAGATCCCTCCTTGCTCTTTCAAATTCATCACCTTTCTCCATTGTTACATACATATGTGTATATACATGTCTCCATAAAAATGCGGTCCCCAACTTAATAAAAGTTCTATTAAGATTTATAACTTTACAGTAGTTTTATTATAATATTAAATTTTCCACTTAGGATGATTTTATTGATATTTAGTCCAACAGTAAGCTAAGAAGTGTTATCTTGTCCTGTTCTTTTGCTTCAAGTTCACTGCCTCTCTCTTGTTTTTCTTTTCCAGTATAGTCCTTTGGTAACTTTGCTTTTGGAAGTTTGAATTTGTTACTACTAAAATTTCCCTTTTTTGTGTGCCTTCAGTTTCTCTGTGAAGATTTATCTTTCCATGTTCCAAACTGTTGTATGTGTTTATGTGGTGTAAGTGTGCACATGGGTACACACTGGAAGAAGCTCAGAGTAGCCTCACTCCTCAGGAACCATCCACATTTTTTGAGACAGGGTTTCTCAGCAAATAGGCTAGGCTGACTAGCCATAGAAATCTGGAGATCCATTTCCTCCCGAGTACTGGGATGTGAGCACACACCACCACACCTGGAAGAGCGAGAACCAGTCTCAGATTCTCACTCGTGCCAGTCAGATCTCCGCATCTCCCAGCCTTTCCCTTCCTTCTTCAGCCACTATAATAGTTGCTATAGAGGCTGCAGCCTAGTATGAGAGCTCACTGTTAGTATCTGTCTTTTGTGAGTGGTGAAAATTTTCCAGATATTTCACATGACAAGCAGTTTTGCCGGGAAAACATCATCAGCAAATATTTGCTCACCAGATAAGAGTACCAGTAGCTCCAAAGAAACATTAACACCGGAGTCTAGTTTGCTGAACCAATCGGTTTAACTGGGGTTACATTAGGAGCTGAGCAGCCACAGAAGCTAATTATGGAGGAATAGTCCCTCCCCCAGCAGCTGGTAAGGGCTTATACACCTAAGGGAAGCGCCTGTGGTGCCCCACCCCCACTCCCAGCAACTGTTAACTGCCTGTGCAGCCCTGAGGAGGCAGGGGAATCCCAGCTGCTGAGAGTTCAAGAAGGCCCTGTCCTGCCCGGAGGACAGCATTCCACAGCAAATTTTGAATGCTATCCTAGGTATTTTCAACATTGCTTCGTGGGACATTGGGTCCTAGTATTGTTTGAAAGTGGGGGTGGGGGACATGTGATGTAGGTCTGTTCTCTCTCCTAGCTCTGTGTCTGTCACCTGGGTCTGAGTGGGAAGCTGAAGTGCAGTGCTGGCTGCTCTGCTCTCCAGAAAGCCTGTTACTCCTTAGGTGGAGGAGGTGGGTGAGTAATGCAGGAAGAAAGGGAAAAGGAAAGCTACAGGACTTTCAAGAGCTCCTCTGATCATAAGGGAGAATTCATTTCAGAGTTTGCGATCTGCTCAGTTCTGTGACTGTCATCACTGTTTCAGGAATGTGCCCCAAGGACATAGGCTTGTATGGGTAAGGAGCAAGGGAGGATGGTCAGAGACCAGAGCTTTCTTCCAGGTGTTGAGTCACATTTTCTATCCCTCCACTGTTTCGGTCCACAGAGCCCCCACCCCCACCCCCACCCCGCGTGAAGCTGTCTATAGCCATGCCCTGTGTTACATTTGTGGGAATCAGCCTAGGCTGGAAAACATGATGAGAGTGGGAAAAGCAAGAAATGCTCCCAAAATTGTCATATCTTTCCATAGTCTGCCTACTTCTGTTTCCTCTGGGGAGTCGTTCCATAGGTGGTACTAATACCAGGACTTTCAGTGGATTCAGATGGAGGAAGAGATTCCATCTCAGTGAGGAACGATTAAAATGTGTTGATATCTTAAAGTTGTAAATAATTTATCGATGTTTGATTGATATTAGCTTGCAGGTTTGTAAACTAAATTAAAAGATCTATAAAATCTCCTTTATCTCAAACTATAGCCGATAATAACCAAGATCGAGAGTGTATCTGTCTATGAATTAAGATATATATCTATATGAACTTACCTGGTTCCCAGAAGGTCCTACTACGTAAACATATCTTTAGCTTCATTTTACTAGTGCAGAAACAGAAGTTTAGAAAGTCTTCCCAGTGTATGGTCTTTGGACAGATCACCTTATAGGTCTATAAAGTCTATACAGTCTATAAGGAATCACCTTACCATTACTAAGGTAGCCTATAAATAATGAAGAGGTTTGGATTTTGAACAAGAATTTTGAAATCAGAATCTTGATTTGAACAAGATCTCTCAGATGATTCATTGAACTTTTTCAAATTTCCATTACAAAGAAAATCATAAATAACTTGATTAGCACTGCTTACCCACGTAAGTGACCCTTTAGATCAAGCAGGTTCAACTTACCGTTAGCATTGGACTACCCAAGTGTGTTAGCCAGTCATTGTACGTAAACTGTACCAGGTAAAGGCAGCATGCCCTCAGTTAGTTGACGGATTAAGACACAAACTGTTCTAACACATTTCAAATACTGCTTATGCTCCCTGACTTATGCTTAGAGAAATGTGGTAGCCACCTTGGAGAGGACTCTGGGTAATTAAGAGTTCACCCTATCATCTGATAAACCATGACTGATGAAGAAAGAACATAGTCTTTTTGATATAACATTAATCAAAACGTGGTATTTTTCCCATGCTGTTTTCTTTCTTTGTATGTACCTGACACAGATCGGGAGTGGCATGTCGGAGTGAATGAGACGGTGCTTTGCTTAGTCTATAGCTGGCTTCTTACACTCCGCCTCTGTGACCTCTCCTGACCTGAGTCAAACAGAAGTTCTGCTTCCTTGAGTGTGCTTTATTAGCCTTTGTTGCTCCTTTGGAGCGGAAGCTCTGTCCACGTCTGTGCCACCTCTGTCTTTTGTTTGCATTGGCCTTCTCTCCGGAGCTGTGTCCTGGCTCCTTCTCATATTTCAAATGTCAGTTCGTTGGCCTTCTCTAAGGTATCATGTTGAAAATACCCTTCCAGAACTCCATGCATGGTGATAATGCAGGGGACAGTATTATCATCTGTTGATTACATATGGTGTGTGTGTGTGTGTGCGCGCGCGCGTGTGCGCATGCATACGTGTGTGTTGGGAGACATGCATGCCATAGCATGTGAGTGGAGCTCAGAACAGCATTGTGGAGTCAGTTCTCTCCCCCAATCTTACTTACACTCAGGTTCCCAGGCTTGTGTGGGCAAGTGCCTCTACCAGCTGAACTGTCTCACTGTCCAAGTTGACATTCCCATTCGTCAGTTTTCCATGATATACTGAAGTATAGTGTGTGTCTAAAACTCATTAATAGAAAACTCAGATATTGTATGAACTCCAGCATGTTATGTTTTAAAATCTCTGTTGGAGTCACTAGTATTAAGTAGTAGGGGTCATGGTATTTTTAGAAAGTTGTTGACCATTAGCTGTTAGATTAAAACTACTGTTTGATTTCCAGTCTAAGCTGTGCATACCATCAGTGCAGCGTGCCAATGGTGATGGTCAGTGTTCTGTGTGTCAATGTATGGCCTTTTTATTGTGTGCCTGTTGACATTCATGTACATAGTGTTTCAGAGCTCATGAGTTGCATCTGTCTTTTGTCTTTGTCTGTGATTGTAGGTAACAGTTAACCTCTTTCACATGCAGCAGCTGCAGGCTGCATCCCTGGCCAACAGTTTGCAGTCCCTCTGTGACAGCGCCAAGCTCTATGACCCAGGTCAGGAGTACAGTGAATTCGTGAAGGCCACAAGCTCAAGCGAATTAGAAGAAAAGGTTGATGGGTAAGAACTAATGCATAGGAGAAATTATTTCAAGCAAGAAAACATTTGCTGAACTCCTGTCTGTTTATAAGGAAATGTCTTATCTTACACTGAAGTATTAACTTTAACTTTTTTCAATATTATATTATTTCGTGAGTTTAAGGAATAGATGCAACATACTTGAGAATGATGCTTTCTATTTTCACACAGACTTCACTCCTTTGAGTCTTAAAAACCCTTTGGGAGTAGCAAATGATGACCTGTATATTTTGAGTATACCAAAAACTTGATCTACACTTTCTACTAGTGTTAGATTAGAAAAGTTTAATCATGACGTAAATGTTAAACAGTGTCTTGTTACACCTCTTCCATATTTCAGCTGTTATAAGTACATATAGTTTAAAAGCTATATCTACATCTTTAAAGGAAGTTGAACTGTATAATAAAGTCATTAATATTCACTAGGCTTATTCTACATTCATTAAATTAAGAAAACGTTTCAAAGACTGCTAGTGCTGAGCTTCATTTTTACCCCTAGGAATGTAAATAAACAAATGATGAACAGTCCCCGAACATCAGGATATGGACCCGCAGACTCTTTAGAGGATGTCGCACGCCTTCCTGACAGCTGTCATAAACTTGAAGAAGACAGGTGCTCCAACAGTGCAGACATGACAGGTACATTCAGACAGGGCAAACACTGCCTTTTGAAGCAGCAGGGCACTCAGATGCCATTACTTAATGAATTTGAGCTTCTGTTCTAGATCATTTATAGTTCTGACCAACATGCCTGTCTCAAAAGTCATTGTTACAGAAATTTGAATCATTTGCTTTTACATAATGTCAGTATTTCACCTTATGAAATCTACCTGTAGTCAAGATTTTCTTTTAATAATGTATTTTTTTATTCACTTTACATCCCGATCACAGTCCCCACCCCACCCCGCTCCCAGTCCCACTTACAAGTCCCTCCCCCATTATCCCCTCTAAGCACCCCTTGGGTACCACCCCTCCCAGGGACATGTAGCCTCAGAAGTTCTAGGAGAAACATCCTCTCCCACTGAGGCTCAATCAGACAGTCAAGGTAGGGGAGGGAGATCCAATGGCAGGCAACAGAGTCAGCGACAGCCACTGCTCCAATTGTTAGGGGACACATGAAGACCAGGCTACACATCTGCAAAAATGGGCGTACTTTTGGATTGGTGGATCAGTCTCTTTCTGATCCTTTCTGGGCTCAAGTTGGTTGACTCTGTAGGTCTTCTTGTGGTGTCCTTGACCCCAAGAATTGGCTCACTCAATTCTATCCCCCACTTCTCCACCAAACTCCCCAAGCTCTGCCTGATGCTTGCCTAGGGGTCTCTGCATGTGTTTCCATCCTCTGTGATGAAGCCTCTGAGGAGACGGTTATGCTGGGCTTCTGTCTGCAGGCAGGGCAGAGTATCATTCCTAGTGTCAGAGGTTTGCTCTCTCACATGGGATGGGTCTCAAGTTGGGGCAGTCATTGTTTGGTGTAAGCAAGTTTTTAATTATTCTTTTTTAAAGGTCCTTCTTTTGTAAGATCATGGAAGTTCGGGATGTTTAGTGACTCAGAGAGTACTGGAGGAAGCAGTGAGTCTAGATCTCTGGATTCAGAATCTATAAGTCCAGGTACAGTAACTACATATTTAGGGGTAACTAAAACTCCAGTGAAAGATTGAAATGATCTGTTTGAGCTTTCTCAGACATAAGAGAATAGACATGCATATGTTTACTTTAAAGAAAAACAATGAAACCTTTATATGCTTGATAGCTCAGCAAGCAGAACATGAGTAGCACATAAGAAGCCCCCTTTATACACATATAATTAACACACGTGCACATGCACGTGCACACATATATAAAATATCACCTCCTCGCTCACAAGAATAAATTATTTTATAGCTGTTTTGAATGTTTTTAGTAATATATTTCATAGGTTTTACCCTCTACTGGATGCTATGAAAATAGAATCCTTTCCTTACTCTTGATTTGGCATTGGATATTGAATTCAGGGCCTTTGCATGTTGGGCAGGTACTCTGACCACTGAGCTCTGCCCTGAGACCATTTGTTTGTTTTTAACTTTATTTATTTATAGACTGACTATGAGTTATCCAAGTGGGCCTGAGCTCATTCTGTAGCCTAGACAAGCTTTGAGTCTTGTGCTCTTCCCCAGTAGGCCTAGCAAAAGGATTCATTTTGACTTCTTTCATCCATGTTGATGAGAATAGCTATCTGTGTTCGTATTATATAACGTAGTAATGAAAATATCATTTGGGGTGTGCGTGTGTGTGTGTGTGTGTGTGTGTGTGTGTGTGTGTGTTTAACTTTTAATTGCTATGGTAGGCCATACCATCACCAAAATTTACTATTATATTAGCTACTCTGTCATACATTAGATATAGAAGATGCTGCCTGTCTTTGTAAAGTACAAATTGCGTAATTCCAAGAATGTCGTCACTGCCTATTTTTACTGTTCTTCAATGTGCAGTCAGGTAATGGTATCCACAATTTCATTTTAGGAGACTTTCATCGGAAACTTCCACGCACTCCATCTAGTGGAACCATGTCTTCTGCTGATGATCTAGATGAGAGAGAACCACCATCTCCTTCAGAAGCTGGTATTACTTATTCTCAGTTAGGACCCACTGAACCAGTTGAAATAGTGGCAGTGCGTAATGCTAGATCATTAGTTTGTTATATGTATCTAAAATATATCTGCTTGTTTATGCATACGTATGGATTGATAATGAACCAGATGATCAAGGTATGTCTACAATAATAAGAAAGCTACTAGATCTAAAATATACAGGCAGTGTGTGAACAGCAGTTCATATAGTGTGCTTTCATAAATCAATACAGCGTCTTTCTGTTAAAGCATGACATTGCATTAATTCTGGAAAAGCTCATTCTTAATAGTACAGGGACTATGGGTACAAAGACTCAGTGGTACAACTAGCACTTGGGCTTCTAGCCCAAGTACTACAAAACAACAATTATAATAATGAAGAAACTGCAAGAAGCCGAGGCAGAAAAGCAGACGAATGTACTTCTCAAGGACAAGGAAAGTTGTGAATGTTTAAGATATAAAAATCCCTTACCTTAATGGCTTGAATTGAACTGATATAAATTTGTTTGTGTTCCTTTGGCATACTGTTCCTCTGGCAGAATTTCACAAATTAATAGGGTATCTGACTTCTGCTATGATTAAAAATATAACTAGCTAGTATTAATCCGTAATTTTATAAGACTAGCAAGTACTGTCTTTAATGCACATATCGCTCCTCACGTGATAGCTTCATGGAACTAGCTCTTTTAGAGTAGTAACTGGCTTTTCTTAGGAATATAATGCCGCCAGGCGGTGGTTGCGCACGCCTTTGATCCTAGCACTTGGGAGGCAGAGGCAGGGGGATTTCTGAGTTTGAGGCCAGCCTGGCCTACAGAGTAAGTTCCAGGACAGCCAGAGAAACCCTGTATTGAAAAAAACCAAAAAGAAAAAAGAAAAAAAAAAGACGAATATAATGCCACCCATAACCATACTGCCCTTTACAGGGCATATTAATAAAAGCATAAATTGTTTATCTTGGGGTCATTGTATCTTGGCATCTTAGAATTAGCTTACTGGTTTGGTGATGACTATTATAGCATTTGAAGTGTGAAGTTATATCTGTAAGTTGTTTTTGATGTTAGAAACCCCAGACAATAGATTTTGCAGTGTGTAGATGACTGAGAGGTCTAAGGAGTACGCATACATAAACATTTTCTCATCTTCCCATTCTCACACTCTGTTTCTGTTACAAGGTCCCAATTCCCTCGGAGCGTTTAAGAAAACTGTGATGTCAAAGGCAGCTCTCACTCACAAGTTTCGCAAGCTGAGATCCCCCACAAAGTGCAGGGATTGTGAAGGCATCGTGATGTTCCCAGGCGTCGAGTGTGAGGAGGTGGGGTCTGTGTGCACGTGCGCTGCCCTCTCACTTGTTTTTCCGTTGATTTCTCTGTATTTAATTTTGACTAGAATATAAAACAATAGGTTGTGTTGTGGCATCTTCATATGTATGTGTCATTAAATAGTGGGGTCTTTTTTCACTGGATACACTTTGTTTTTGTTAGGATTTTACTTATTATGCTCTTTTATAAATACATATTTTTGCTATATTTTATGAGTACTGATGGTTTTCCTGCATGTATGTCTGTGCACCAACTGTTTGCAATGCCTTTGGAAGACGGGGAAGGATGTCAGATACCCTGGGACTGGAGTTAGAAGGTTGTGAGCCGTCCTGTAGGTGCTGCGAGTTGAAAGCTGGTCCTGGAGGAGTGGCCAGTGCTTTTAAACCATTCTTCCACCCCTACAGATATGTTTTTTGCAAGTTGTGCCACAGTGTATCTGTATCTTTTATTGTTGTATTTTGTTCTCTTGTTAGGTCTATTTCCGACCTTACAAATAATGCACTTGTTTTTTGCTACGCTGCCGATCTGTCCATAGTTTGCTCAGTTGTGGATAGATCTAAAGTGAACTGATCAGTTTTAAATGTCATTCCCTGCAGTGTCTCCTTGTTTGTCATCGGAAGTGTTTGGAGAATTTAGTCATTATTTGTGGTCATCAAAAACTTCAGGGGAAAATGCACATATTTGGAGCAGAATTCATACAAGTTGCAAAAAAGGAACCAGATGGCATCCCTTTCGTACTAAAAATATGTGCCTCAGAAATTGAAAATAGAGCCTTGTGTCTCCAGGTACCTAAGTGTATGTCATTTGTTGTAATGAAAAGAGAATTTGTACTGTCGGTTTGTAATAACTGATTTTATTCCAATTTATATTTTAAAAAAAAGTTATTTGCCCCAGCTATGTTTATTCTACAATACTAAAAACTAAAGTAGACATATCTGTTATGTTTGGATTTCTGCAGTAGTCTTTTGAAATAAAGTAAAATTTGTTTCTCTATTCAAGGGAATTTATCGTGTTTGTGGAAACAAAATAAAAACTGAAAAACTGTGCCAAGCTTTGGAAAATGGGATGCACTTAGTAGACATTTCAGAATTCAGTTCACATGACATCTGTGATGTCTTGAAATTATACCTGCGACAGGTAAAGTTTTTATTTTGGTAACCAATCACCATATTCAATACAATAAAAACGTGATTCGTATTTTTTTCAGTTCGTAACCTTTATACATATATATTTTCAGTGATATAGACTATACTGATATCTTATAAATATTAATGTATAGGTAAAAGTACAAATACATCAGACATACAATTAAAACATAAAATAGCCGGGCAGTGGTGGCACACGCCTTTAATCCCAGCACTTGGGAGGCAGAGGCAGGCAGATTTCTGAGTTCGAGGCCAGCCAGGTCTACAGAGTGAGTTCCAGGACAGCCAGGACTACACAGAGAGACCCTGTCTCAAAAAACAAAAAAAAAAAAACAAAAAAAAAAAAACTAACGTGAAGTGTTTGTATTAAATTTTAGAAACTTGAAAGTGTAGTTTAGCTTTGTAAGGTTGAACTGTTCCACAGGCAATGAGAAAAAACTTGAAGAACACATTTGCGACAATAAGCAGAGCTATCCTATCAGCTGGATATACTAGAGAGCTAGGAGGAATATGGACAGGAAGTGGGCCACCCTAGATGTCTGTGCTCATAGTGGATCAGTAGTTTACATCAGCATGTTAAAAAAACCCGTATCCCTGGAGTAAAGTAAGTGGCCTCAGGCAGAAGCTTATGGTTAAGTAATAAGAATTTAGCACAGTGCTGCGAGTCAGGTACAGAAGCTGCTTGAGTGGAGCTGCTTGTTGTTGGGCTAAATTGAAGAGATGGCAGCCAAGAGAATAGAGCTGGTGGTCCCCAACGGGTCAGTCTCTGGAGCTCCCGTGTTCCCTTCTGGGCCCTTTTATCTGTTTATATAGCTTTTGTCTTGGGATTTCTATTTTACCGTGAAGAAAATATTTTCTATCTTTGTTTCTGTCTTTCTCTGTTTTGCTCACGTCTAATGCTTGAACAAAGTGGACCTTACTCAGCTGTAAATGTTCTTATTTCATTCTCTCGATGGAAAAGCATAGCTAGTAAGTGCCTGTTAGGTTGCTTTGAGTGCTTGGCAACCTGTGTTGGCGCTGTAGTCCCCGTTTTCTGTTGATTCTCCTGCCTTTGCTGCCCTGCAGTACCCCTAGGAGAGTCACTCAGCCTTTTCTCTTCCCACTGCTGGAAACTTCCATATCCGTAGGGTCACTGTTTAATTTCTGCAAACTCTGATGGTCTGCTCCTGCTAATTCATCTGACGTCATCTGTATTAGAGGATATGTTTTCATTGGTGCTAACATTTGAATCATAATGAATAGAACTAAACATAGATGAGCATTTTAAAATCTCCTGTGGAACTTTTAGACTTAGAGTTTTATTGTCTGCAAGTTACTGTCTCTAATTTATTACAGTGATTTCAGATTAACTTTATAGGTCATGCCTATAGCAAACATATACATCTAAACTTTTTTTATGTGTATGGATGGTTGCCTGCATGTATGTAAGTACCACATGCACGCGTATTGGCCAGGGAGGCCAGAATCTTACCAGACTTCTAGAACTGGAGTCCCAGACTGTTGTGATCAGCCATGTGGGGGCTGGGATGGAACCTGGGTCCTCTAGAAAAGCAACCAGTGCTCTTAACCACTGAGCCATCTCCCCAGCTCCAAACATACATCGCTCAAGGCCTGCTTTAAATCTTGTCAACCTAAAAGGGTATGGTGAATCATTGAGTAGCTCTGAATAAGAGTTAACATTAGCAGGGGAAAAATAATATATTCATAATGAAATTTTATTTGTTTAGCTTCCAGAGCCATTTATTTTATTCAGATTGTATAAGGAATTTATAGACCTTGCAAAAGAGATACAACATGTAAATGAAGAACAAGAGGCAAAAAAAGATAGCCCCGAAGACAAAAAACTCCCCCACGTGAGCATAGAAACCAACCGCATCCTCCTGAGGAGCAAGGACCTGCTGCGACAGCTGCCGGCGGCCAACTTCAACAGTTTTCATTACCTCATCGTACATCTGAAGCGGTAAGAGGTTGTTTTTTTTTATAAATAGAGCTTCTTTTACCTGATGAGTAGTTTTTTTGTCAAACAAAATACCATTTTTAGAGTATTTTTAGCTTTTTCATTTATAGTGTGGTAGTGTTAAACAGTATATTCATGTATTTTTAAATGGATTTCAGTTTTCATAAGGTTAAAGGAAAGAGAGCAAACGTATGTTCAACTGCATCCTCAGATGTGCCCTGTGAGCCTGGCTCTAGTTGGAGAGCAGGGGGTCTGTCATCTCTGGGCTCACAGACCTGCGCTCATACACAGTACAACATTATTTTGCTCGATAGGTTTGTACAGCATATGAAGAAAGATGGGGCAAGGCAGGGAAAGCAGCCTGGGCTCAGCCTCACAGCACTCAGCAGTGATTTAGTAGTCCCAGGATGCTCAGAAGAGCATTCCAGGCAGGAAGGTAGCAGGCGCAGATGGGTCAGCGCAGTGCACATGCAGGAAATAAGGTAATGTGGTTAAGCTGCGCTAGAGCACGCACAGTGGGACCTGAGACAATCTTGCATACTTAACATCTGAGCTTACCATCTCGCTTCTGTACCCACTAAACATTTTGAGCCAGGAATTTTACATGCTCAGATTTGCCTCTTACATCTTTCTGGCAAAGACAAGGAAAATGGGCTGGAGGGGAGGTCTTTCCTAAAGTTCTCATCTCCATGGGTAGTCATAGAAATAAACAGTGGTAAGAGCTGGGAGAAAAGAGGGTGAGAGAGCAGCAGTATGGACGGGGGCCAGGGACTCACCCGGGCCTGAACAGGAGCCCAGTTCGAGGACACTGACAGTAGTATTCCGTTTCCATTATAAAGACCTGGAAGTCAGTACAGAAGTAATCTTTAAGGGTCTCTCTTTGTTTCTGCTGGGAAAATGTCAGTAATTCCTTCTACTTGGTTTTTATCCTAATACAAAAATATGACTAAAGCAAATTTGGTATGTGGTCAAATTTTTAATCAAATAAGTATGTATTTTTCTTAGACCTCTCTCACAACTTGACCCTTTTTTGTTTGTTTGTTTGTTTGTTTGTTTGTTTGTTTTGGTTCTTTGGTTTTTCGAGACAGGGTTTCTCTGTGTAGCCCTGGCTGTCCTGGAACTCACTCGGTAGACCAGGCTGGCCTCAAACTCAGAAATCCACCTGCCTCTGCCTCCCAAGTGCTGGGATTAAAGGCGTGCGCCACCACTGCCCGGCTCACAACTTGACCCTTGACTGTTTCATAGACTTTTGTACCCTTTATATGATCAAGCAGCTAACATGGTCCCTCAGCTGCCTCCCATGTGCCAGGCTCTGGATGGAAAAATTGGATGGAAATATGAATGTACTGTTGCCAGCCCATAGCAAACTATACTGAAGAACTTTACTGCCAAGTCTCATAAAGCTTTATGCATTCTGCCCTGCAGGGTGGTGGATCGTGCAGAAGAGAACAAGATGAATGCTAAGAACTTGGGGGTGATATTTGGACCGACTCTCATTAGGCCAAGGCCTACAACTGCTCCTGTCACCATCTCGTCCCTTGCTGAATATTCCAATCAGGCACGATTAGTAGAGTTCCTTATTACTTACTCACAGAAGATCTTTGATGGGTCCCTCCAGCCTCAAGCTGTTGTTGTATCTAACACGGGTGCTGTTGCACCTCAGGTAGATCAAGGGTATCTTCCAAAGCCTCTGTTGTCACCAGACGAAAGAGACGCAGATCATTCTATGAAACCACTATTTTTTTCTTCAAAGGAAGTAAGTTGTTTGTTTTTAATTTGTATGTGTATGTGCATGTGCATGCATGACACAAACGACAAGACAGGCTTGTTGTACTTGCCATGGCACTTGAGTAGAAGTCATTGGACAACTTCGAGGAGTTGATTTTCCCCCTCCACCATGTTGAGTCAGGGTCTGTCTTGTTTCTGCGACTGTGCAGTGTGAACCAGGCTAGCTGGTTCAGAAGGTCCGAGAAATTCCAAGATATATGCCTCACTGGAGAAGCTCTGGGATTATAGATGCATGCTGCTACATCTGTCTGCTGTCTGTTTGGTGGTTTGTTTATGTGGGCTCGGGGCACATTCTTAGGTTGTCAGTCTTTGTGAACAGCACCTTTAACTGTTGAGCAGAGTTTTGACCAGTAGAGAATTGTGTCAGAACTGTATGGTGTTTATATCAGTAATTTAATGGTCTTGCAACTCGTTCTTTTGAAATGTGCTATATGTAGTATACAAGTGTGAAAATTCTCTTTCCTAAACAGGATATCCGTACTACAGATGGTGAGAGCAAAACTTTTGAATTAACTACATCATTTGAAGAATCAGAACGCAGACAAAATGCATTGGGGAAATGTGATGCTCCTGTCCTCGGTGAGCAAGCTGTGTAAAGAGGGGTACAGGAGTAACACTTGATGAGTGGCTGTGGTTGAAGGCCAGGTGTGCACCAGGTTCAACCCCCAGCACCGCAACATCAGAGAGAAAGTACCAGAAATTGTTCACAGAGGGTTTGAATCTAATTCTGTCTGGTTTATAAATTTAACCTACCTTTTGTTTTTCACTACCTCATAAAATTAAGTTCCTAATTAGAAATAGTAATAAACATAAATAATTTGAAGATACTTTTTAGCCAGAGAATTCTGGGAACTTTTTTGTAGGACATTTAGGCCAACACAATTCAGACCCATGTATTCCTATGTGACAGGCGAAGGCAGGCAGGGACAGTGCAGGGCCTACCCGGCGCAGGTCAGTGTCAGGAACTGACTAGGCCCCGGGCAGCCAGCTGCAGAGCCCGCACCGTCTTGTACTATGCTAGTGACTTCTTGAAGCACTGAAGGAAGGCATGTCCGTGGGTTCTTGCAGGCCAACTGCAGTGAGTCAGGTCCCTTAGAGTATTCTGGGAATGTGGGGAAGAACCCAGGGGAGTAGATTACCGAACATTTTTTGGAGCCTAGGGGAGAAAGGTCATCTGGTAACTGGAGAGAGATGGCTTATTGTTTAAGAGTGCTTGCTGAATTGACCTGAATTTAGTTCTGAATGCCACCCACAGCTGCTTACAGCTTCAACTCAAGCTCCAGAGGGTCCAGCACCTCTGGTCTCTGAGTCTACCTGTGCTGTGTACACAGAGAAACACATTTAATAAATAAACAGGTTGGCGGTGCAAGGTGAGTTAGAGGTCAGAGGAGATGACTGACAAGTGAGGCGTGGTCAACTGTGTATACGCACCATACCAGGGAATAGGGACAAGATCAGACCACGGAGCCACACACAGGGCCACGGCCAGCTGCTGTTCAGAGTCAGAACAGTGTCAGGGTGCCAAGTCATTTGATGCCTCTCAACTCCAAGGAGCTGGGCACGAGGACAATGAGTTGGAATTTCTTGAGAGATATAGGCAAAAAAGAAGGAGGAAAAAAAGACAATATGGGACTCTGAGGACTCGAGGTGAGCGTGTGGCCCTGGACCAGACTGACAGAGGAAAGTGAGCGTGGGAGCACCCAGTGCCTCACTTACAGCACAGTCCCTCGGCCTTAGTCTGACCTAGGAGATGCACGTTTATGAGCAGAGCAGCAGTGGTGAGCACCCCCTCACTATGGCTGAACGTGGCTAAAACACAGACCAAGTGAGGGATCTTAAGTTCTTGGTACTCAGGGAATACCTGCATTTAGTTGGCTGGAGGTGGTGGTGTAATTTTTCTGAGTTAACTCACTAACGTCTGCCTGTTGACTTTCTTTTTTATTCACTTTATATCCCCATCACTGCTCCTCCTGACTCCCCTCCTTTTCCCCTTCTCTGAAAGAGTACAGGCTTCCTCTGGGTTGGTACATTAAGCAAGACTAGGCACTTCTGTCCCTGAAGACAGACAAGAAGACAGACAGCCAAGTTAGAGCAGATTCCACAGACAGGCAGCAGCTTCTGGGACAGGCCTGCACCCACTGTTCACCATCCAAGGAGGACCGAGCTGCACTTGGGGGTGGGGTGAGGGGTGACCTTTTTGACCTAGAAAACACTTGTTCATGGGGAGCATATTTTTAAAAAAATTTACTAGACATGCAGGTTTTGTATTTTGTTCTGTTTTTAACATTTTTTGTAAAATGTTTCATGGTTGGGGTTTTTTTGCATAAATTTATACAAAAAATTAAATGAACTTTTAAATTCCAACTGTATCTTTAAAACCAGTTAAGTCTTCTGCATAGACAATACTGTGTGGGGGACCTTTATAGACTCCTTCTATTGTCCAGTGTCTGTCTGTCTTGCTCAGATTCTAGTGTTTATCATGTGCCACTTTCTTTTTCAGACAACAAAGTACATTTGCTTTTTGACCAAGAGCTTGAATCAGCATCCCAAAAGATGGAAGATGTTTGTAAAAGCCCCAAGCTGCTGCTTCTGAAGTCCGACAGGGCAGCAAACAGTGTGCAGAGACACACTCCAAGGACCAAGATGAGACCTGTAAGTTTGCCTGTGGACCGACTGCTGCTGCTTGCCAGTTCTCCTACTGAGAGGAACATCAGGAATATTGGAAACGTAGACTCGGACAAGTTTGGCAAGAACTCTGCCTTTGAAGGACTCCATAGAAAGGACAATTCAAATACTACTTGCTCCAAAGTTAATGGCTTTGACCAGCAAAATGTACAGAAATCCTGGGACAAACAATATGAACGGAACAGTTTTACTGCCAAGACTGCAATGATTGTTCCCAGTGCCTACCCCGAGAAGGGGTTGACAGTAAACACTGGGAATAACAGGGACCATTCCGGTGGTGCCGCCCAACCCGGTAAAGCACATGCAGAGCCAGCCAGGTCTGCAAGAGATGTGTCAGAGCGCAGGTCCTCTGACTCCTGCCCTGTCGCCGCTGTCAGAGCGCCCAGAACACTGCAGCCCCAGCACTGGACAACGTTTTACAAACCACCTAACCCTACCTTCAATGTCAGGGGGGCTGAGGAGAAAACATCATTACCCTCCGCAGCTGGGCTTCCTGTCCTGGTGCACGCTCCCCAGATCCACCTAACAAAATCAGACCCAGACTCGGAGGCCACACTGGCTTGTCCTGTGCAGACAAGTGGTCAACCTAAAGAGAGCCCTGAGGAGCCTGGCCTGCCTGAGGGGACTCCAACCTGCCAGCGACCACGGCTAAAACGAATGCAGCAGTTCGAAGACCTTGAAGATGAAATCCCACAGTTTGTGTAGGATTGTCAAAATTTAGATTTTTCTGTTTTATTTTGTTCTGTGGTGTCATTTTGTGAGAGGAATGTTTGGACAGGGCCCTTTTGTGTAGGATTGCCAAAGTTGTCTGTCAGTGTGTTGTTTGGTCATGTGGGTGGAAAGTGTTCTGACAAGGCTCCATTTATGCCTCACTGGAATGGTCTTTCAAGTTGTAAAGAAAAGTGGGTGGATTTGTGGTTTTTAGAGGTAATTTTTTCCCAAAAAATGTGCCTTTTAAATACATCACTGATATATGATAACAGTTTTTAGCAGTAGGTGCAGTTGGGGGAAATGAGCTTTAGTGTGGAGAGTCAGAGCGAGCATATTTATAAAGTACTTCTGAACACAAGTGCCTGGTGGTGGTCATGTGCTGTGCTTCCTCACAGTTTCACAGGACATTTGTGACCATTTGTGCTTCTGTTATTGTAAGTCAGCTTTTATTTTTCAGTTGGAAATTCACCTTTTAATATTTACATAATGGCCAAAGGGTTTACCAATCTGTATTTAATTAATTTTGATTGCCAATTTTTACATATGGCAATTAAATTGTACCCCCCAAAAATGCACTTAACCCTGAACTGTATAGTTCAGTTGCCTCTGGTTTGACTTTGGGTGGATTGAATACATTTGGTAGGGGTTGGGGGTTGGGGGTGGTGTTGTTTTATCCCTCAGTCTTGTCTGTATAAACTCTTGTTTCCAACAGTTCAGAACACGTTTTATACAGTGGTCCAGAAAGATGCTATTTTCAGAAGTTTTTAAATTCAGTGCATTTCCTCTTTGTACTACCAGGGTTTGTTTAAACTGTTCCTTTTATAAGAAATGTTTTGGCTTATGGATTATTTTATATTCTTTTTCTACCTGACTTTCAACCATTGAAAATGTATAGTTCTTTCAAATGGAGTGAAGATTTATTTAACTTGATCCCAAGGGTACACGTCAGTTAAACCTCCTGTTTAGAAATTTGAGAGAAGGTGTAGATGACCGGTGTGTTTTGTTTCAAAAACAAACTAACAACCTAATTTTTAGAACTTATGCATTCCTGTTACTCTCTGCGTTTGTCTAAGATAGGACGTAAAAGGGACAACAAATACAGCAGCCTTTTGTACGTGTGAATTATATTATGCTTTTGTATGACCTTGTTATATTTGATAAATATATGTATATATTCACTTCTTAAATTATTTCCTGTTTTTATGGCTTATCTGACAATATTGCCTCTTAAGTTGTGATCTTCGGTGTAATTAACCATTAACTTAGGGGTCAGCTCTTAGGGTCACACATCCCTTAACTATAACATGCAGTGTTTTGTGACAAGTTGTGTTAGAGTCTCTATGCCATTAACTAGGTAGAAATTAACCAGCCTTTTCGTGATGAGGCTTAGAAATACTCTATTGCTGTGAGAACCTAAAATGTAGTCAGCCACATTTATTGAGCCCCTTCTGTATGAGGCAAACTTAACAAAGTTTCTACATAGACTTTCGTAGTAGCCTGTACTGGGGGGAGCCTGCTGTTATCCCCTGCCACTGACGGAGAAGAGACTCTGTGACTCTGTGACTCTGTGACACACTTCCAAGTTCCACAGACGTTGCCCGCAGAATTAATATAAAACACAGGGCTCTCAGATTTTGATGGTTGGTATTTGTGGCGATGTGTGGTTCAGGAACACTAGCGATGTGTGGTTCAGGAACACTAAGTGCATTCACATTGTTAGACGGGTGTGACTAACTCACCACCTTCACAATTTCCTCACCATCCCATAGGAAGACTTGTGCTTTTAACTCCATCCTGAGTGTGCCGAAACAGCCCAGCTGATGGCATAAGCCACAGCTCCACTTGTAGATCTTTCTGTCTTTAGAAGTTCCTGACTCTTTTCCTGGGAGTTGTAAGCAAGCTTTTCAAAAGAGTTGCAATTTCTAGAATACCCACAGTATCCACTGTGCCTGCTACCCACTTACAGCGCCGCCGCCCTTGGGGAGTTAGGGACTCCATGGGCGTTTTGAAACTGGAAACTGATTGAGCAAGAAAAACAGGCAGAAGCTAGGAGACCACCAGAAAGCTTTACGGAAATTTACGGAAAAGCTTACGGCAAACAGTTATGAAAAACTGAGCATACTTCCCTAAACAGGCTTAGCAGAACTTGTTCTTTTAAATAACTGTGGATGTACCATAGTCAAGCTAGTTTTCTTTTTTAAGCCATGGAGACACTGTGATCCCTGTGGGGGACTCACCTAGTGATCTCACTGGAGATTGACTTGCATGCACCTCATTTCCTCTTGACTTTGGCAGCATTATTCAAAGCTGTCATTATATTGAAGCATTATATGTAATTGTACATATCTTTTTAGAGGCAACTGCTCTATATTCCTAAGTAAGTTATGCTCCATATAATTTTGCTTTTCCCTTTCCTAAAGATAGGAAATAATTTTTGTGCATCGATGTGATTAGATGTGTATATGATTCAGTTAAGATCATAGGTCTATCAAAGTTTTATGTTCACAGTTGGTATACAGAAGTCAGTTGAATTCCTGTAAACCAGCAACAAACAGAAATAAAGTTTTCAGGGCTTCATTTTCAATAGAATTAAAATTGAAAACTAAAGAAAGATGTTCAGGAGAGAAAATTTTAGATCATGTAGTCTTTTATACAGAGTACTCTGTAATATATGTAAATTGGAAACCTCTACTTCTTGTATAGAACCATAGTGCACCCATTAAATTCAGGAGATTAACATTGTCATAATTGTGATGTCTGATCAAATTCAAATTTTATTGGTTGTCCTCATTAATGTCCCTGTTCGTGCCAACAGCCCAATTCCAGACCAAGGGATTTAGTTTCTTTGGTCTCCTTCAATCTAGAACAGTTTTTTGTCATTTGACCTCATAAGCGGCTTAAGCGGCACAGACCAATTTATGTCATATCAGTTTGAGTTCATATGATGGTTCCTCACAGGTAGAGTCAGGAACACGGGTGCTGTCAAAAACATCACAGGAATGGTTATCTGTTTGTGCATCTATCGATCTATCTTTCTATCTATCTATCTTTCTATCTATATTATACTGGGAGATGAGTGATATCCATTTGTCCTGGTCCTATTTATTATCTTTGGTCACTTGATGAGGTTAATACCCAGGATACTTTTCCATTGTAAAGCTAGTAATTAAGAAGTACTTCAGTAAGTAAATGCTCATATAGTATATGTCTGGTAATTTGAGCTCAATCCCTGGGACCCAAGTAAAAGTGGAAGTAGAAAAGCAATAGTCGTCCTCTGACCCTCTACATATGCCATGACATGTAAATGAATGCCTGGACTCAACAGGTACTTGTCATGTGTGGTAAAAAATGAAAAATTAAGTACTTTGGGAGTAGATTTCTAGAAACTATACTTGGTTTCCACTGATTTGCCAATGGCTAGTATTGAGTCCATTATGAAAATGTCCTTCATTTTAGTGCAGAAATTTCCTCAGAATTGACTTGTGGGAGTCTTTTCAAGGTGACTTTTGAATGCCTTTGCCACCTCATTTGTAGGTAAGTGAATGGAGGTAGTGGGTCCCATGAGGCGTCCACTGCTCTCCATCCTGGCTACCACAAGGACAGGAGCCTTGTGGTACACACTCCGTCTACTGTGATGTCTCAGCTCACACCCAACACAGTGAAGCCTACCTACCATGAACTGAAACCCCTGAAATCAAGAGCTCGAACCTTTCCACCTTGATAAAATGTCTGTCTCAGGCTGTCTACACAAAGAAGTCATGTCAAAAACAAAACTTCTGATCTCTACCACATCCTCCCAGGCCACACTAACTGACCTGCCTCCTTAACCTCACCAATGATAGTCCTCATGAAATTCCAGGCCCAGAAGGAAGGGAAGGAAGCAATTTACAGTCTTTGAAAAATAAGCAATTACTGAATATTGACTTAATTTCAGAGAGCATTTCAGTGAAAACCCTATGTGGTTTGAAATGTCTTCACAACAAGTGTAATTACTTTGTCAGTTTAAAATTAACATTTCAAAAAAAAAAAAAAAACCAGCGAAGACTTAAGTCATGTTTCCAAGTTACGAGTTTTCTTTTGGGTTTCATCTTTGGCAAACTCTTGAGCAGTAGCAATACCTCACAAGAAAGCCCGCCTCAGCTTTCTGAATGTATATGTCCCTGTCCACTTGTGGTATTTTAAGTCTTCCTATGTGAAAAAGATGGTAGGTGTTAGTTTTGGTTACTGTGACAAAATGCCTGAGACAGACATTTTATCAAGGTGGAAAGGTTCGATCTCTTGATTTCAGGAGTTTCGGTTCATGGTCGGCAGGCTTCACCGTGTTGGGTGTGAGCTGACACATCACAGCAGAGGGAGTGTGTAGCAGACGAGGCTCCTGTCCTTGTGGTAGCCAGGACGGAGAGCAGTGGACCAATCTTTCAATGGCATGCCTCATGGGACCCACTGCCTCCAACCAGGCCCTTCCTCTTCTGTTCTCTACCACTTCCTAATAGTCTGTTTAGCTATAGAGCGGTCAGTGGATACGAATCTCCATGATCCAGTCACCTCTGAACAAGGCTGCACTGGAGCAAGCCTTCAACAAAGCCTTTAGGAGACGCAGGTCCCAGCCATAACCATGTCACTAGACTTGAAGCCTTTTACTGTCCGGGCAGTGCTGGGTGGTAAGTGAATGTTCTCTAAGCTGTAGAGATCAGGTACAGACTGTACCTTAAGCTACAGTAAGGTCTTAGTAAGAGTTGTAGACATGCAGTGGTTTTCAATTTTGCTAACACTGCAGCCCTTTAATACAGTTCCTCATGTTGTAGTGACCCCCAACCCTAAAATTATTTCGTTGCTACTTCATAATTATAAATTTATGAATTGTAAATATTTTTGAGATAGAGGTTTGCCAAGGGAGTCGTGACTCACAGGTCGAGAGCCCGTGGCACAGCCTGCTACCAGAGTTGCTCTCTGCTAAGTTCTCTTATTTCTTATTGCACTCTTAAAAAAACAAACACACTTTGTCGTTATTTAATAGTTTTGAGACGGGCTTAATTGCCTTTTCACACACGCAAATCTATAACAAATGGCTCGCTAACTTTTTGTATAGCTAATAAAAAGTAAACTCAGGTGTCTTTGATGTAAATTGTCTCATTATAAAACTTGATCTTTTTAAAGCAAAGGCAACTGCCAGTCATCCTTGAAGATGATTTCGCTTTCTGGTTGCTAAGACGTTGAAATTTGGGTACATCCCAACTCTGAGCTCACTTTTAGTGTGTGCATATTTTTTTTAAAAATGCAAGTTTTCATCTAAAATATCTTAAATTTATCTTTTTTGAGTCACAGTAAGCTGGGCAGGTTATCTCAACCAGAAAACAAGGCAGATGACAACCTTAATAAGCCAACCTCTCCATTCTCTCCCCAAAGAATAGTGTGGGAAGCAAGGTTAATAGGCTTTAAGAGACTTAAGTATAGAGGGAACAAGGGGATGTTTAGCTTTTGCTCACAAGAAAAGGGTCAGCAATCCAAGTGACCAAAAAAAAAGACCCTGAGTAAGCCACTGCCTTTGGGATAATGGATGTAAATTATAGTTTATTTCTAGAAACACAACAGGAATTAGTGACCCACTGTGAATGTAAAACTGGGCGGTTGGAGAAAAGAACGCTTGTCCTGGAAGCCTGGAAAGGAGGAGCTCTCTTCAAACGCAGTAAACGATGCCTGCTGCAGTTGCCCTTGCCTCTCCTCCCAGCTGGTCACGGGCCTAAAACAGGAGAGTCTCATCAGTGGACTCAGTATTCAAGGCCAGGTGCCAGCAATGTCACAAGAACTCCACTTGGGGAAGAGAAGTAATTCTAGGCAGAAATACAGAAAGGAATGGAAAGAATGAAGCAGGAAAGAATGAAGCCATCTATAGAAAAACATAAATGCAATAAGCATTGGAATTTGATGTTGAATTCTAGCACAGGACAACTCTAGTGGTTTGTCTAGGAATGGCCCCAAAGAGTCCTGTGTGTGTGAATGCTGGGCCCACGGGGTGTGGCACTATTAGAAGGTGTGGTCTTGGAAGTGTGCCACGTTTAGGGGTGTGCTCTGAGGTCTCTGAAGCTCAACCTAGCTCACTCCCTGCTGCCCGCTGATCAAGATGGAGAAGTGTCAGCTCCTTCTCCAACACTGTGTCGGCTTGCACACGATCATCATACTTCCCACCATGACAATAATGGACTAAACCCCGAAACTGTAAGCCAGCTCCAATTAAATGTTTTAGAGTTGCCATGGTCATGGTGACTCTTCACAGCAATAGAAACCCAAACTAAGCCAGAAATTGGGACCAGGAACTGGAGTATTATTGTGATAGGGCCTGACCACACTCGTCTTTGTGGGAATGTGGACTTTGGGACTTTGGATCAGAAAAGCAGTTGAATGTTCTAAGTAAGGGTTAATAGGCCATCCAGTTAGGAACATGGAAGACAATGGTGCTGGGGGCCTGGTTCAAGAGATTTCAGAGAAGAATTTTAGTGTCTGGTGTAAAGACTGTTCCTGTGATATGTTGGTGAAGAACATGGCTGCTTTTCGTCCCAGTCTGAAAGTCTACCTGAGGCTAACGTGATGAGTTTTGGATTAATTCCATTGGCAGAGGGAAATCTCAAAACAGCCTAGTATCGATGGTCCTGTGGTTACTAAAGTTCACTCTCGTGGAGATGTACAATAAAAAGAAGCAAGCTGAGCAGGTTAAACTACAAGATGGAGGATAAAGGGGCACCAGGAAGTCGAATGTCACAAAGGATGCCAGCCACAGCGGCACTTGCTGATATTCCCAGCTAGTCGCGAGCCTGAACCAGGAGGACATTGTCAGTAGAAGAATTCAAGGCTGGCGGTGTATTTTAGCCAGAGCTAAATCCTGTGTTCAAGGAGATAAACAGATTAGAGAGAAGCCTAATATTAAATGGAATAACAGGAGTGGTGACCTCAGGGCAAGACCTCATCCTAACAGTAGCTTCCAACTTGTGAAAAGGAATTCAAGAACAATTCCGGTTTAGGTGTGATGCTTGCCTTTAATCCCAGCACTCTGAAGGTAGGGACTGGCAGGTCTCTAAATTCAAGGCCAGCCTGGTCTGCAGAGATAGTTCCAGGACAGCCGAGTTAGGCATGAAGGAAACAATAAAAAACAGAAATCTGGTGAAGATGTACTTCAGAGAGGGGGGCCATGCTCCAGCCCAGCAAGCAGCAGAACTTGGCGGCATCGACCACATGCTCCTAGCTTTAGAGTCGAGGATAAAAGAAAGGGGTCATGGGATCTCCCTCTGTGACTAAGGAACATTCCCCAAGGCCGGGCATGTGACACGGTGTCCCTGCACAAAGCCTAGAGAAGCCATCAAAGTGAAGCCTGCATTGCCTTGGAGAACCCAGGATGTTGGAGACGCCAGAGTCATGAAATACCTGCCAAAGAAAGCTGCCAACAGCAGGACCAGCCCAGAGAGACGCAAGACGCCATCAAAAAGCTCAGCGGAGTTGGAGATCTGTAGAGTACGTTGACGTGGCAATGCAGACTTTGGAGTTTGCCCAGATGGTTCTGGGTCTTGCTTTGGTCCAGTCTTCCCTCACGCTGCTTCCTTTCTGCCCTCTTGGAATGGTAATGGATACTGTGTACCATTGTATGTTGCAAGTATGTGGTCTGCTCGCTCTTTTTTATTTATTTATTTTTTTTTGGATTTGTTTTTTTTTTTTTAGACAGGGTTTCTCTGTGTAGCCCTGGCTGTCCTGGAACTCACTCTGTAGACCAGGCTGGCCTCAAACTCAGAAATCCGCCTGCCTCTGCCTCCCAGAGTGCTGGGATTACAGGCGTGCGCCACCACCGCCCGGCGCTCTTTTTGATTTTACAAGGGATTTTAAGATATTACGTGAGTCTCAGACTTTAAACTTTGGACGTTTAAACTTTGTTGAAGCTATTATAGACTATGAGGACTTTTGAAGTTGGACTAAATGCATTTTACATTATGTTGTGAACTACAAGCCTATGGGGCCAAACCATTCAACTGCTTTTCTAATCCAAAGACCACATTCCTTCCAACAAATCATGGTCAGGTCTATCATATACCTATCAATACCCCAGTTCCTGGTACCAACTTCTCTCTTAGTTTGGGTTTCTGTTGCTGTGAATAGACACCATAACCACAGCAACTCTTTTAAAGGACAACATTTAGTTGGGACAGGCTTACAGTTCAGAGGTTTAGTCCATTTTCGCCATGACAGGAAACATGGCAGACATGGTGCTAGAGAAGGAGCTGAGAATTCTATGCCTTAATCTGCAGGCAGCAGGGAGAGACTTTAAGCAACACTGGGCATGACTTGAGCTTGTGGGACTTCAAAGCTCCTGGTGACACACTTCTTCCAGTAAGGCCACACCTACTCCAACAAAACCACACCTCCTAGTAGTCCTACCCTATGGACCAAGCCTTTAAACACATGAGCCTATGGGGGCCATTTCTGTTCAAACCGCCACATTAACCATGGTGGCAAAGGCCAAAGATGGAGTTAAATATTAAAATGTTCTGTCACCATTAAGGTAAGTATTAAAAGCAATGGTTTGTATTAAAAATCAAAGCTTATGTTGTAATATTTCAAAAGTTGAAATAGAAAATAAAGTTCTCATTGCTGCCAAGTAATAGAAAATTGAGGGCTTTAATTTAGGTGGGATTACTTGGATAATCCAAAAGGAGGCAAGATCAAAGGAAAAAATAGAACAGAAATAGTGGGGTGGTAGAGAAAACCACACCTAAATGACTGATTGAACCCAAGTTTTGAAAATACTCCAATAATCTAAGTTTATTGGACTAGAGAGGGGTAAAAACCTTACGCACTTCCTGTTTATGAGACTCTCTAGATAAAGGTGCCCAGGACATGAAAGGACAGAAAGATGTGGGTTACAACTGCTAAAACACATTCAACAGTACCAGTGTGGTGTAAACCAAACTTTAAATGAATCACATCACCACAGTCCCATAAATCTAAATAACACTGTTTCTCAACGTATGAGGCAAGGAAGACAGCTGAGAGGGAAACCGGTGAACCCGCAGTCATAGGGTGAGCACTGTAGCATAGCTCTGAAGACGAGGAGCAGTGAAAACACGGGGAACACAGCAAAACCCCGAGATGCACTGGGCAAGTGGCAGGTTCCGATTCCACAGAAGTTTGTATGGAAACCTCGAAGAAACTGATAGACGCCTCAGGACACGTCAGAAGATTTCAATAATTCAGAATGTGCTCTCCAACTTCAGGGCAAATGTGCTGAAAGTCAGTAACAAAAAATAACTAGAATCTTCAGCGTTGCCTGAACTGCTTAGAAGCTAAACACAACACACCTCTAACGCATGGCCCAAAGAAGAAATAAATCGTATTTTAAAACAAATACTAAGATGAGCCAGGCCAAAAGTTGGGGCTGCAGCTAAGTCAGGATGATTGGAGAGAAATGTAAAGCTCTACCTACATTGATCAGGAAATTTAAAAGGTTAAAAATCAGTTAAAGTGCGTCTCCAGAAGCAGAAAGACTAGAAAGGGCCTGGGGATGGAGACAGCTCCCAGGAGAGTGCTTATGTGGACCCCAAGATGCCCAGCATAGCAGAAGACGAAAGTAGAAAGGGAAATAAGTAGAAATCGGTGTAATAAAACACAGTCTTTAAAACAATAATGCTAAGTTTGGGAAAGGCTAAGAAACTTGATAAACTAGTAAAATTAATATTTTATAAGGACAAAAATAATACCTGGTAATGGAAAAACAAACCCCAGAAAATTGAACATTGGAAACATGAGAATGAACGACCTAGGTTTGAATATTTGAATAAGGACAAAATTAAGGACCAAAAAAAAAAAAAAAAAACCAGACAAAACTCAAAAGCAATGAACGAGAGAGAGGCTCGGTGGATAAAAGCTTGAAGACCTGAGTTCGGATCAGTAGCCATGTACAAACCCAGGCATGGTTTCACTTGCCTGTAACCAACCCCAGCATCAGGGATGGCGACAGGAACATCTGAGAGCTCATGAGTGCTCATTGGCCGGCCAGCCTAACCCTGAGTGAAGTCTCCATCTCTGTGAGAAAATGTCTCAGTGCAGTCCGGTAGAAAACAATAGGGGACCTCGTCAGTGTCCTGCGCTGGCCTCTGCGTGCGCGCGCACAGGCGACTGCTGCACCTGCACTCTTGTTCCAAAGAAACACAATTTTCAAACTGGAAAATCTGCAGAGTTCTGGTTTATTAGTAAAGCTTGAATCTGCTACTTTAAAAGCTTTAAAGATATTTTGTAAGTATGGGGCCAGCCTGTTCTACAGAGCAAGTTCCAGGATAGCCAGAACTGTTACAAAGAAAATGTCTCAGAAAAAAAATAAAATAAATTATAGACAAATTCTTCCAGGAAACCAAAGGAGAACAGTTCCAAATCTCCTAAACTAGTCCTTACCTCAATATCAAACATCATAAAAACAAAACCACCACCGCTAACTGGAAAGGTAGAAAGGGGGACAGTATACTTAGTGACTATCCAGTGAGATAGGAACTCATTTGAATTCTCCCTGGCTTAGTTCAATTTAACATAGACTTTTGAAAACACTGTCCCATGTAACTGCCCACGTATCTTAAAGGGAGAAAACTGCCATTGCTTTATTATAAAAAGCGTCTGAGGCCTGGGAAGACTGCTCATTCTGTACAATGCTTGACACACAAACATGACCCATGCCACAAGCCAGGCAGAGTCGTCCTGTAATTCCAGTGCCAGGGAGGGTGACTCCCTGGAGCTCACAGACCAGCAGACCCAACCTAATCAGGAGCTCCAGGCTTGTGAGAAAACAGCACGAAGAGACTGGAAAGACTGCTCAGTGGTCAGAGCACTGACCGAGGACTTCCTGCTGCTCCACCCCCCTGCCCCCCACCCCCGCCCTCACCCCCACCCTCACCCCCGCCCTCACCCTCACCCCCGCCCTCACCCTCACCATGGCAATGGATGCCTCTTCTTCCAGCACCTTGGCTCAAGCACAGAAAGGACAAGAAAGAGAACAAAGACTCATTCTTGGCTCCTGAGGAGCCAGAAGGAACGCGTCCAGGTCTGCCTATCAGGCTGTTGGCCCAGAGCTGGGGCCTCAGCCTAAAGATGTGTTTCAAGTCGCTTGTCATGGACCACATATCCACTGGCAAGCAATGGCTCCACTCTAGGGTCTCTAAGTTCTGTTGTATTTGAAGTGTGTTTGACTAAAGTTGTCAGCAAATAGATGTAAATCGTTCATGGAAAAAAAAAAAGCACTTCCTGTTCTTGCAGAGGACCTAAGTCATTCCCAGCACCCACCTGTCAGTTCACAAACTCCAGGACCAGGAGATCCAACGCCCTTCTCTGGCCACCACAGGCACCTGGTTCTCATACACACATGAAGGCAAAACATTAATATACATTAAGAAAAAATTTTAAGTGGAAAGAATTGACCCAGTTGACCCCTGGCATGGGTACACACACACACACACACACACTCACTGGTTTGATTAAATTCAACAGTCATTTGTGATTTAAAAAAAAAAAAATAGCAAACTTCTCTCTGGGATGGAGGTGCACACCCTTTTAATCCCAACCCTCTAGAGGCAGAGGCAGGCAAGCCTGGTCTACAGAGTGAGTTCGGGGCACAGTCAGGGCTTTGTGGGGAAGCCCTGTCTCAAAACAAAGCAAAAATAGGAAACTCTTGAATAGAACCACTTTGAATTTACAGAGTTCTTAACACATCCTTGGTGGTAAAGGTTGAAAGTTTCACCCTGTTGCCTGGGATCACAACTTGTATTCAGCACTATGCAATACAAAGTCTGTAGCCGAACAAGAAAGTGAGAAAAAGAAATGAGAGGAACAAAGATCAGAAAAGAAGAATCTAGAAAGGTAGCATTAGGAGAGTGCTCGCCTGACGTGAGCAGAGCCGCAGGTCCTGTGCCTAGAACCAAGCGAACCTGGCATAGCAGTGCATGCGTGTGAGCCCAGCACAGGGGAGGTAGAAGGGTGGGGATCAGAAGTTCAAAGTGTGCCCATCTTTGGCTATTCAGTGAGTCTGAGACCAGTCTGTGCTGCATGACCCCTTGTCTACGGGGGGAAAAAGGAAAATAATCATTACTTATGGAAAATATACAATTATGTAGATAGAAAAGTCTCAAAACAAGTTGTGAGCTACTAAAATTAGTAAAATTAGCATTGAGAAAAATAATATTTAAACTTCCCAGTAGAAAAGGAAGTGTCTGAGATGGTGCCGTTTGGCGTTTCTTCACTGTTCTTTCTAAAGGATTTAACTCACTTCAAACTAAAAATGTCAAGCCCCCATACACACACTGCCTCAGGCTCTGTATTGCTGAGATTTTATTCACTTAAACAAATCTCAATTTAAAGTTAGAAAAACATTTCCACACAACTCTGGGTTCAAGTAGACAGATCATGAGCTAGGCCTTTGTCCCCTCCTTTAAAGCGATGACTACGGTTCAAGGAACACAAGGTGTGAGCCTAATAGTTCTTTATAAAGACATGGTCTCACCAGCCCGCCTCAGCCTCCCAGAGGTGAGCATTTCAGGTGTGCAGTACTGAGCCTGGCTGGAGCATAAATGTTTGCAGCTCATTCTAATTTGCTTCCCAAGGCAAAGTTTAATCCTGAGGAAGTCCTGGACTGTTTGGGACCCTGCAAGACGCCAGATGGTAACCACACTTTATGCCATAAAATGATGTGTACATTGTTATCAGCTATAAATTTTTGGTAACACACTGAATATATCTTTTTCCCCCTAGGGATTCAGTGTGTGTTTGTTTGTTTGTTTGTTTCTGACCTAGCATTCACTCTGTAGCCCAGGCTAGCCTCAGACTCAGAGATCTGGCTACCACTACCTCTCAAGTATTGGGATTAAAGGTGTGCACCACCAAACCCTAAACATCTCCACTATTCAGTTTTAAACTACATGTTATGTTAAAGGGAGATTGTTTTTATCTAAGGTTTTTCTTCTGAGTTTTATTTATTTCTTACAATGCTGGATATTGAACCCAGGGCCCCGTGTGCTCTAGGTTAGAGCTCTACCATCAGACTATAGCCTCATCTTGTTTGGACAAAAGTATAATCTGATAAGACTCCTTAAATAATACATCCATTTCTGTTCTTTTCTCCAGTGTTTACCAGACTCCTTTGGAATGATGTTAAAGTCACTCTAGGTCAAAATTACATCTGGAGTATAATTATAACGTTTAAACATGTAATTGTAATTTCAGGAGAATATGGACACACCTGTAGGCAGTGTTGACAGATTTATTTAGGATTTGATTTATTTAGTCAGTGCTGAGGTACGATGATAAAAAAAGTCTTCGTGACCTATTGTGACTGTAGGAGAGAGAGAGAGACAGAGAGAGAGAGAGAGAGAGAGAGAGAGAGAGAGAGAGAGAGAGAGAGAGAGAGAGAGAGAGCACAATGCTACTACTCTGGTGGAGAAAGCCCAAGCAGGTTGCCTGTGGGCAAATGGCAGTGTTCTGCTTGAAGCACTGTCCTTCAGCCTTGGTTTGATCTAGTGGATGTTACAGTTTCTTAGCTGAACAGCTGTGGCAAGCACCCCTCACACTGTGTGCTGAATGTAACTTTAAAACAAACAAACAGCATCAATAACAACAACAAAGAAACCCGGGTAAGCAAGGCGCCTGAGTACTTGGCACTCAGGGCACGCCTGCATTTGGTTGACAGGAGCTGGTGCAGTGTTCTGAGCTCACTCACCCATGTCTGCCTTTTGGATGAAGACAGTCTTTCACTCAGCAATTTGACATTGGTGAATTTATCTTATGGAAACCCTTCTTCAAGTTTTTATCAAAAGAATTTCATGGAAGTAAGCCATTTGTTGAAAACAGTGGATTTTGCAGTTGTTGATTGCTTTAATCTGTAAACATGTACACAGTCGTGTGTGTTGTGTGACGTTACTTGGCTCGATGGTCAAAGATGGCTGTTCATATGATGATGCCACCCAGTGACATCGGAGCCAGCTTGTATTATGCACGCATGCTCTATGATGTTTGCACAATGACCAGATCATGGACCTATTTCTCAAAACACACCCCTGCCATTAATGGACATGCTTGTATATTTCCAGCATTTCCTTTGAAATATTCTCCATTTGTTGTCGAGAGTGTCCTCAAACTCTTGGGCTCAAGGGATCACCCTGCCCCAACGTCACAGGTGCCTTTGCATGAATTAATAAAACACCAGAGACTGGAGTTCTATAGAGGAGATAACTGTCAGTGGTAGGCAGGAAGGAAATATTCATTTATCCATTAATTTTGGATCTTCTCTGAAACTCATTTATCTTTATCTTTGCAAGTGAGTCCGTCAACTTAGGCTTTTTTTTTTCTTTTAAGACAGGGTCTCTGTAAGCTCTGGCTAGCCTGGAACTCATTATGTAGATCAGGCTGACCTTGATCTCCTAGACCTCCACCAGCCTCTTCCTCCTGCATGTTGGGATTAAAGGGGCAAACCCACTTAGTCTGGGCTTTTTTATATACCAAAGTCTTGGAACATAGAATTTGTCAGAGCAAATGAGAAATCAGTAAGCCATTGTTATAGACCCAGAGATCCTAAATTACTGAACAGCACTAACAGCTGCTTGGACCTGTTGGTACCTGGTCACCTGTGGACACGTGTCTTTGGTGACTCAAGTAACTGTGCTATAATTATGTGTGTGTGTGTGTGTGTGTGTGTGTGCTTGTCTCTGTCTGTGTGTATGCCACATGCACATGCACTTGCCTCTCTCTCTCTCTCTCTCTCTCTCTCTCTCTCTCTCTCTCTCTCTCTCACACACACACACACACACACACACACACAGAGCAATAGAGGCCAGAAGAGAGTGTCTGATGCCCTGGAACTGGAGATAAGAGGTAGTTTGTGAGCTGCCCAAGCCAAGTGCTGAGAACTGAACTCTGGCCTTCTGGAAAAGCAGCAAGCCCTCTTAACTGGTGAGCCATCTCTGTAGCCCCATCTTCTCTATGCTTTAAAATATATATTCATCCTTTCAAAAACTCTAAAAGTCTCAAGACCAGGCCCTCAAATCATCCGTCAGGAACTTTCTGAACTGGTCCAAGGACTAGAACAAGCTAATTAAGCATTTTTCCTAAGCAGTCTGTTAAGAAGGAAAAAAAAATCCTCATTGGAATTTTTGGCATGTTTACCATTTAAGGACCACATCTAAGGGACCACACTGTTTGTCCCGTCCCCTACAACAGAGGTGTTTGTGGCTTTTCAAAAACACGTGAGCTGGGTTTTCTGACCACCAACAAAGGAAAAGTAACTTCCAAAGAAAGGTGGTTATAACTGTTTTGATTATAACTGAGCATGTGTCTCCTGAACGGTGCTTGAAATCAGACGGCTCTGACCCAGTTACAGGCAAGGATTAAAGAAATCTGCTTAAAATTGAATCGTGTCCACTAGAGCAACAGCCAAGAGAGGTGCATTCCACAGTGTGTCCTCCAGAGAACCTCTGGCTATCCTCGCTGCAAACCTTTGATTTCTTTTCAACGTTTAAACATGGATGTCAATATAATCCATACCTGTTCCCAGCCCATTAGTTTAGGCTTTCATTTTTGCTGGACAGCATGTGCAGTCATGCAGAACTTCATTAATTGTATCTATATATCAAAGTAAAAGTTATATGTTGTATAGTTTATTGTACAGTATATGCACACTAATTTCCACTTATTCATTCATTCATTCATTTGTATGTGTGTAGTGTGGGGTTTTGTGTTGGGGGAGGGAAGGAAGGGAGGGAGGGAGGGAGGAAGGGAGGGAAGGAGAGAAAGAAGGAAGGAAAGAGAGAGCAAGCAGGCAGGGCAGGGCAGAGCAGTGGGGGGCAGTGTTGGGGGGGCGGTAGGGAGGTTGGCACATGCCACAGCACACCACAAGACCTGATTTTGCAGCCGTGGCTGTGCTGGAACTCACAGATGAAACTCAGAGATCCACCTGCCTCTGCCTCTTTCGTGGTGCTGGGATTAAAGGTGTGGGCCACATCCTTTGTTTTTTGTTTTTTTGTTTTTTAATAGATACATTACTGTTTTGCATGTTGAACCTGATACTATTTACATGTTTTGTTAATTGATGTGGGAACTAGAGACTATAGGAGATCTCTAGTAGATAAAATAGATTTTTTGTTATCAGCTGAACTATATACTTGGGGTTTCTCTTTAGGACGCAGAAGGGAAGGGCAAACCTTGCAGAGAATTCAGAGAGGACTGCCGACCTAGAAGGAGGACGGAGGAAGCTGAGAGTAAGGGCTACTTTTACACCAGAACCTGAAGCGCTCTTAGGAAAGCGGCAGGGAACGATCTCATAAACCTCACCCTTTGTCTGAATGGGATAAGATACAGACTTCACCAAGGTCAAATGTGGCTTCTAATCTAACAGGGAGATACTAAGTAACCCGAAAGGACAACAGTTCCATACAGTGTAGAGATGCGGTGGACCTTGGCCGTTTGGCCAGACCGGAGAAAGGCAGAAAGCAATGGTCCGGAACATTACCAGGCCATCACCAGAGCCCTCACAGCTCGGTGGAGGGAGAGAAGGGCCTGCAGCCATTCTAACCTTTACCGTTGGCCTGTGAGACCCTCCTGGTATTTTTCCTTTTTAGTTCCTTTTTCTCCATCCCCACTCACCCCCACCCTTTGCTTTCTTTTTCTCAAAAGTGTCAGTGATGTCTGCAGTGTGGACTCCTTCCTTTGAATGTAGTTATATATGACCTTTTACAATAAAGATCATGAGGGAACTGGATGTACTGGCATGTGTCTATAATTCCAGCTCTTGGAAGGTAAGACAGAACAATTAGGAGTTTGAAGCTAGCCTCAGCTACATTGTGAATTTGAGGTCAGCCTGGGCTACTTGATACTGTCTTAAACAAGCAAACAAACAAAACAAATAAACAAGAATAAAAACAACAAATAAATAAGTAGTAACGGCGGGAGATACATTTGAGAATGTGTCTGCAGTTCAAAGCTCCAGTCTTCTGGATCCAAAGAGCATGAACCACCGCTTGTAAAACCTTCCCACCTTTTTTGTTTCCTGTTTGAATGTTCATAATGGTAACCAAAGTCCATTGTGACAACTTCTGTACTGGGAGGACATAGGAAATTAGGACTCCTGGAACTGGATTAAAACCACAGACAACTGCCAATGAGAAGGACTCACCGAAAGGTCTGGAGCAGTTGGCTGTCTATCACCATAGAGGGAGTTAGAGTGGAGGTCACTGAAAAAACAAATGTCTCAGACTCAGATCATG